>NW_004955438.1:1811515-1817211 GCF_000276665.1 Chinchilla lanigera | reverse complement strand
TTGTAATTGCTAAATTGTGGAAGCAACCCAAATGTCCATCCACCGAGGATTGGATAAGAAAATTGTAGTACTTTTATATAATGAAATATTACACACAGCTATAAAGAAAGATAAACTCGAGGCTTTTACAGGTAAATGGTCACAACTAGAGACCATATTCATAAGTGAAATAAATCAGACATGCATGTGCAAGTACCACATTGTTTCATTAGTGTAAAACCTGAAAAAGTTAATTTAAACTCGGAGGTATGATAGACATTGTGAAATGATAGGAAAATGCTCAAGGGTAAAGGCCAACTGGGATGTGGGAAAAGAGAACGGAAAGAAGGAGAAATTTTGTATGTATGTATATATAGGATAGCTAACATAGTTGTTCTACTGTCTTCTATTTCTTTGCTGAAAGAAACTGTCAATGAGCCCTTGATTGATCAATATTGCACGTCTCTATCTGTTTTCATGAGAAACCACTTTGAAGATATCAATATGTAATACAACAAGCATTGTTAATTTCCTACCACTTTGTTTCTAACTCTGTATTGTCTGTACTGTTCTTTGCTATTTTGTAAAAGGTTGTCTGTCTGTTCATGTTTTCCTCCTTTTATTTTTAAAATAAAATTTAAAAAAGAGATCAGTTTTATTTTGTCAGAGAGTCAATTAATATAAGAAGTGATTGCATAATCCAATTTGGCAAATGCACACTGACCCATGCTGGTGCTCCTCCAAAGCTGCAAAGATGAGGAAGACAAGATCCTTGTCCTCAAGGGGAAAGACAAGCATGACACAATGTAGTACTGCTGCATTTAGCCAGTGAGCAGTGTGCTCTATGTTGGAGAGCAAAGAGAGTGATTAACTGCGTCCGGGAAGACAGAGAAACTCCACAGAGGTGACATCAACATGCATACTGATTGTACCCCAAGGAAAAAACATTTTGTGCAGTGACCAGGATATTAAAGGAATAAAATGAATATAGCTCTCTTGTTTTCTTCTCCTCTTCAGGGCATACTAAAACATTCATTCCTCAATTTATGGGAACATAAATGACTTAGGTCAAGGAGTAAAGGGAGACCCTTTGAAGCCATTTGGAAGGTTCCATGTAGCTTCTGCCCTCTTTGGAAAAACAGATCCAGGCATGAAATTTCATGGAGAAAATATAGCTTTGATGGAGTCACAGAAATGAGAGGGCCCTCTGCAGGGAGACAAATTGGGGCTGCAAAAGTGTATCTCAAGCCTGCCATTGATCACCTAGGAGAAAGTGGCTTAACCTCTAGACCCTGTTTCCTCACTGTAAAATGGTGATAATAATTTTTACTGCAAAAAAATATTGCACTAACATTCCAGTGTTTCTCAAATTGAAATCCACAGATATATGTTCTGAGTTCCATGTATTTTCTAAAACAATATTTTTAATGTGGAGGGTTTTCATTTGGGTAGTATCTTCAAATTCTAATATTAACATGTTCCAGACTATCTGGCTGACTACCTCATAACTGAGTCCTGCTGAGAGATGTAAGTATCAAAGTTTCAACAGCATTTGTTCTCAGGTTGGCACCAGCGGCTACTATTTTAATGACTTTGGGCCTTTAGAGTGAAACAGACTTAAAATGAGTATACATTTTAATACAGTAGTTCCCCTTTATATATTCCAAGACCTGTCGTGAATGACTGAAAATGCAGATAGTACAAAACCTTACATATATTATATTTTTGCCTATATACACATAACTATGATTAAGTTTAATTTATGAATTTAACCCAGTAAGAGATGAATAACATAATTAACAAATAAAACAACTATAACAATATACTATAATAAAATTCATATTAATGTGTTGGCTCTCTCTTAAAAGAAGAAAGACAAATACTGTATCAGTATTTTTGGACCATGACTGACTGAAGTCTTAGAACACAAAACTGCAAATGGGGGTGGGGATGAGGGGACTAGTGTATTAAAGAGAGATGGAGTTAATCTGTAAATGCTGGTTTGAGTTAAAAGTAGGCTAAGTGATGTTATAGCACACGCTATAAGTGGAAGAGACCAGATAGTTCAATGGTCAAACAGAAAAATCAGTGACAAAATGGAGTTAGTACTCAGCACAAGGGACCACTGATATGAAACAACCCACACTGCAGTCATACACTACAATTCACTATATGAATGGCTATTTAGTTTCAACAAAAATCATCTGTTGCATTAAGTAAATGGTATTGATTTGCAATGTTTTGTATTAGAGTATTGTTTACATTTATAAATTATGTTTATAGTTGTTTAAACACTGAAGCATAGAAGCTGAGATCCAGTTCTGTGTCAATTCATATGCAAGGAACAAAATGATATAAATAAATAAATAACTTAAATAAGCTCTGGAAATCCATGAAAGAATATTTTTCATTTTAAAGGAGGTCTATATGAGCCATTTTGGAAAAACACAGGATCTCATAGAGATTGTTCAGTCTGGTGTGTAGAATTAGTATTTATTATCTAATCTGTGAAAGAACACTGGAGTTCAAATTTCAGTAAGATGGAGTAAGGACACTTCACCTAGTTTTCTCCCACTAAATGCAGCTATAAATACCTGGGAAAATGCATGGAAAAGCTATTGCTTATCTTACTTTTCCTTTCTCAAAAATAAGTAGTAAGTTAACAATTTTATCCCCCAGCCCTGAACTCAGTACAGTCCAAAACCCAGAAGGGGTGCTGGGGCACAGAGGCTGAGCTCCAGGAGAAGCTGGGCTTGGAGATCAAGAAAAGGAACTCCTAATGCTCAGAGAGAGTATAGAAATCCCCAGATTTTAAAATTTTTTTCTCTGTTCTCTCACACTCCAGATCCTCAAAAAATCCTATACTAGCAACAGAAGTCCACAGAAATCAAAACCCAGAGGAAGGAGAGTCCTCTATGATTGGTGGAGCTGTGGTCCCAAGAGGATGGAATGAACTCCCACTGTACATTTATATTTATTCATATATTCTCTCGTTCCCTATATACATATGGAAGTGGACGGCAAAAATGGATAAAATTCCTGCAGCTCATATTGTGGCTACAGGAAAAATAAGATCCAGAGACCCAGGAAGAAATTCAGAGGTTGTAGAGAAAGAAAAGGTCAAGGAAGTAATTTTACAAAATTGATTATGAAATTCTGGGCTCACCCCTAAACTGTGAGTACATGTATCTGACCCAAATAGGCACACTAAAGATTATGAGCACTGAACTAACAGAATACCACCCAGGTTCAAACTACCTAGCACATGGCCCACACATAGGTAACCATCAAACAGCACCCAACATGCTTTTTAAATTGGCATGGAAACAACAGCCCAGCATAGAAAGTGGGCTGGAATTTGCATCCTGAACTTAGCCACGCTACTAACTGCCTATTAAACAAAAATATAAATATTCTCCATGGGATTTTTAAAAGGTCCAGAATCTCAAAACTTTCAGAACATTAAATTACTTAATAAATGAAAATCCAGAAAATTTTTTATTCATTTGGGAAAAGGTAATAGATGTCCATATCTAGATGACATAAATGTTGGAATTACCTGATAAAGACTAGAAGGCAGCTATTATAAATATGTTCTAACAAATAATCACTAGCACTCTAGAGACTAATGTAAAAATGGAAAGTCTGAGCAAAGAAATAGAAGACATTAAGAAACATCAAATGGCAAGTTGAGAACTAAAAACTGTATTATGAACTCAATAATAAAATCAAGATGACAGGAAAAAGCCAACCAATTGGAAGAGAGGAATAAAAATGACCCAAAATAAACAATACAGATAAAAATTCTTTTAAAAATGAACAGAGCCTCAAGTGCTTGTGATACACTATTAGACTTACTAGAATGTCTAATATTTGTTTTATTATAATCCAAAATAGAAAGGAAAAATAACATGCTGCCAAAAAATATTTGAAAGATTAATACGTTCACAGTGATCCCTTAATTCACGTATCTCTCTGCCCGGCAACTTGAACCACTAGGGCCTTGCATGACTAATCCACCTAGCAGCTTTTAATTAACTTTAATTAGTAAAAAGACCAATAAAAATGATTAGATCCATTTGTACTACCAGTGGTACAAGCCACCCTGATGGGACAGTCGGCATGGACCACCATTGGTTCAAGCCAGTAGAACATGTTAGTGACTAGAGACTCCCAAATCTAGGGAGGAAAGAAAGAATTATACCTGGAAATTTTAGAAGCTCAGCAAACCCAAAACAAGACAAACCTGAAGAAACCCATGCCCAGGCATATCACATTCAAACTGCTGGATACTAAAGACAAAGTAAAAGTCTTGAATGCTACCAAAGAAAAACCACATATTACAGGAAAACAATGATTCAAGTGACTATGGATTTGTCATTAGAAACCTTACTGGCCAAGACGAAGTAGAATATTACTTTTTAGCATAGCTTCACACATGCTAGCATGGACTCTACCACCAAGCTATACCCTCAGCCTGGGCACAGTACTTTTAAAGTGTTTCAAGTAAAGAATAACCAAGTAAGGGTGACATATCCAGCAAAAATATCCTTTAGGAATTAAAGTGAAATAAAGATCTTCTCAGGTAAAAATAAAGGAAAACTAACAATATCTCTTGTTAGCAGACCTGTTCCAAAAGAACAAAGAAAGTTCTTTAGAAAGAACAGCAAAAATACAGGAAGAAAATTAGGAACATCATGACTAAAGAAAGAACAGCAAAAAGGCTAAATATCTGGATAAGGATATTAAACTATTCTTTATTCATTTTTTAAGTTTTTTAAAAATATGTTTGATGACAAAAAGCAAAATTGTAATATCATGTGGTGAGGATTCTTATGTATGGTACTATGGTTTGGATCTGCAAAGGCCCATATGTTAAAGAGTTTGTTGCCCAACAATGGCACAATTGGGAAGTGGAACCTTTAGGAGAGGTGGCCTAGTGGAAGAAAGTGAGTTTTGGGGGTGCACCCTTGGAGGGCACACTGGGAGTCTGGCCCTTTCCAGACTTTCTCTTTGCTTCCTGGCTGCCATGGGGTAAGCAGTTTTCTCCACCACATGTTTCCACCATGATATACTGCCTTGCCACAGGCCCAAAGCAACAGAGCTGTTATGGTTTGTGTCTGGGTGTCCCCGCAAAGCCTCATGCGGTCATGGGGCAGGCTTTTAGAGTTTGATTGATTATGGGTGTGAGAGCTGCACCCGCCCTGGGGTGGATAGTTTGCATATGTAAGGGAGAGCAAGAGGCTGCTTGGGGCCATTTCCTGGCTTTTGTGCTTCTGGCCATTTTCCTCCCTTGTGTGTGTGCTTGTTACTTTGGCTCTGTTCTGCTGCCATCAGCTGTAGCCCTCTGCCATGTGCCACTCTGCCTTCTAACCTGCCAAGTACGGACTGAAACCTCCACGAACTGTGAGCGAAATAAACCTTTCCTTCCTTCATTTTGGGCGTCAGGTATTTTGTCCCAGCAATGAGAGAAAAGTAACCAAGACAAGAGCCAACAACAACTGTAAGCCAAATAAACCTGCCCTCCTTTTAAGCTTATTATCTCAAGTATGTCATCACAGTGATAGAAAGCTGACTAATGTATACATAGAAATACTATATAAGACAACTGTAACATCAAATGGAAATGGAGATTTTTTTTATTTTTATTTTAAAGATAAAAGGAGGGAAACATTAACAGACATACAACATTTTACAACATATCACAAGCACAATAC
>NW_004955438.1:1809056-1810877 GCF_000276665.1 Chinchilla lanigera | reverse complement strand
TTTTTAGATCTTCTGGGAAAATACCCAGCAGAGGGATAGCTGGGTTGAATGGGACTTCTAAACCTAGTTTTCGGAGGAATCTCCAAACTGAGAAAATGGAGATATTTATGTAACTATTTCTACACTCCACTTGAAATGGTAAGATATTGACTTTAAATGGCTTATGAACCCGGGAGGCCGCACGGCTGGGGAGTGCTGGCCCTTTCAGGCTGAGCACCCCAGCCGCGGTGCCTGGCACCCCAGCTGCACAGGCACCCAGGAGGCAAGCAGGCTGCAGGCACCTCAGAGGCCGCACGACAGGATGAGCCAGCTCTTTTGGGCCCAGACCCCAGCCATGCAGGCGCACAGAAAGGCAGGCAGCAGGTGCCTGGGAAGCGGTGTGGAGACATGCGCCAGCCCTTGGGTCAGCCACCACCGCACAGTTGAGAACCGCCATGCCACAGAGAAGCACCGACACAATAGGCCTGCCCGGAGACATGCATGAACTATTCTGACATGGAGAAACCTCTGGGAAAACATGCCACATGGCGGGTCACTCTTGGCCCTGCCTTTGAAAGCCAGAAAGGTCCAGAGTCAGCGAAGGACCCGCTGATGAACAAGGACTTGGAGAACAAGAGAGTATCGAGGCCTGATGACTCAGAGGTCGAGCTGACTGGGGATGCGAGAGCCATTCGGGAGCTGGAAGCCAGGAGGACCTTTTGCAATACTTGGGGAGACCCCCTGGAGGCCATTCTTTCCCTAACTGTACAGGCTGCAGTGGAGGAGTGAGTGGAGCTCTGGAGGTCTGCACCAAGACTTCATGTATTACATGCATGTCCAATGTTCAGATTCTGAAGAACCACCTTCATGGAGAAGGTACATGTCTAGGTTACCTGCCTGGGACACTTCGCACCAAATAGTGCTGAGACTGACTAGCAGGCAGAGGACTTCATCCGCATGTTCCTGCCACCTGTGTTGATGGTTGTAGAGAGGACACTAAGTTGCGGGGTCCCAAAACGCTGGGAGGCTAGAAGGAACACCCCTCTGCTTTCTTAGACAAAAGGCATTGATAAAGCATACTTCCCTGGATCCCAGTTCAGTAGAGGGACAAACTATTCTTAAAGATAAATTTATTACTCAGTCAGCCCTAGATAGTAGAAAAAAGCTACAAAAAATGGCCTTTGCCCCAGATAGCTCACTTGAGACGTTAGTAAGAATTGCCTCCTCAGTATTTTATAGCCGTCACGAGGAGGAGGCCAAGGAGAGAAAACAAAGAGACCGAGAAAAAACAGCTGCCTTTGTTGCAGCACTAAGAGAAACAGACCCTAAGTCTGATTCTTGGGGCCCCAAAAAGAACTCGATGACTGCATTCATCTGCTACCGCTGTCAAAAGCCAGGCCACCTCAAGAGAGACTGCCCTAAGAAGACCCCTGGGCCATGCCTTGACTGTAAAGGTGACCACTAGAGGTCGGACTGCCCTCTGAAGTGAAGGCCCCAGAGCTCAGACCCCTCCAACCAGCTGGTCCAACAGGAATGAAAGGGCCAGGGGCATATTCTGCCTTCTCCCACTGGCCAGACCGCTATCTCCAAGGAGGAGCCCCGCATAATCGTGACTATTGAGGAAAAAAGTAAACAGTCTATTGCTGGACACTGGTGCTAGTCCCTCAGTCTTTCTTTTCAATCCTGGCCTTCCTTCCAGCCATCACACCTCAGTGAAAGGAGTCACTGATGAGGAGGTAATACACTTTTTTTCACAACCCTTAGGCTGTAACTACCTGTTAGATCTTTCTTGCATATCTTTGTTTTCCTGAGAAACCACTTTGAAGATACCAACATGTATTA
>NW_004955438.1:1782305-1807655 GCF_000276665.1 Chinchilla lanigera | reverse complement strand
AGTCCAAAAGGTACAATAGATATTGTAAAAGGGAAAGAAACTTCTCAAAAAGGAAAGAACAACTGGGATAGGGAAAAGGAGAAAATAAAGAAAAATAAAAATTTTTAAAAAACCAAAAAAATATATATACACACACACAAAGATAGCTAAGATAATTGTACTACTAATTTCTATTTGTTCTTTGAAAAGAACAGTTAGTGCTGATATTGTTTGATCAATTTTTTTTGTTTGAGCAATTTTGTATGCCTCTATTTTGTAATCTGAGCAACTACTGTGAAGATAGCAATATGCAGTATAATAACAATTAATTTCCTATCATCTTGTTTGGAAATTCTGTATCATTTGTATTGGTTTTTTCTCTTTAAAATAAAACATAAAAATAAAATGAGGATGAAATATATACTATGCAAACACTAAACAAAAAAATCAGAGCCTATGTTAACATCAGACTAAAACAACATAATTTTCTACGAAGAAAACCTCAAGGAATCAACAACAACAACAATAAAACCCATCCAAACAAATGAGCTTATTAGGGTCACTGGCTATGAACTCAAAACAGAAAACTCAACCATATGTCTAGAACTAGCAATGTAAAGTTAGAACCCACAATACCATTAACAGTAATTAAGGGCTGAGGATATAGCTCAGCAGCACAGCACCTGCCTAGCAAGTGCAAGGTACTGAGTTCAATTCCCAGTCCAAGAAAACATAGTTAAAAATAAAGTAGTTAAACATAAATTTAATAAAATAAGCATGGAATATATATGCTAATGAATATAAAATTCTGATGAAAGAATTCAAAGTTGGCCTAAATAAATGGAGAAACATACCATGCTCATGGACTGGAAGACTCAATATAGTGAAGAGGTCCATTTCTTCCATTAAATCTATAGACATATTATAACTTGAATCAAATTTCTAGTAGGATTCTTTTTCATAGATTTAGACAAGCTGATTCTAAACTTTGTATGGAAAGGCAAGAGAACTAGAATAATCCAAGCAATGTTTTAAATGAAGAATAGGGTTGGAGAAATCATTTTATCTGTTATTAACAATTACTGTAAAGCTAAATTAATCAAGACACAGTCTTAAAAAGAAGGGACATGTTAAAAGTCACTTTCACACACAAAAAAGTATCAGTGAAAAAGAAGAGAGTCCAGAAACAAGCCCTACACTAATACAGCCAACTGAGGTGTTTTTTTTTCCAACTGAGTTTTGACAAAGTATAAAAGCCATTCAATGGAGGACAGTCTTTGCAGCAAATGACACTAGAAAAACTGAAAAACCATCTACTGAAAGAAAACTTAAACTTTGTACCATATTCAATTAACTCAAGTGAATCATAGTTTCAAATATGAAATATGAGAGCTGAAGTTACGCAAAACACCCTTAGGTAGGACACCAATAACATAATCTATATCTATAAATACTGAAAGTTAAACTTCAAAATCAAAAATCTTTGTCTTGTAAAAGACACTATCAAGAGCATGAAAAGATAAGCTATATACTTAGAGAAAATATTTGAAATCATATATGTAACAAAAATCTTGCATCAATTATATACAAAGGAACAATAAGAAATAAAGAATATACAATAAGAAATAAAAATATACAAACAATAAGAAAAGAAATAACACAGTTTTTACATGGGCAAATATTACAAGTAACTCTTTAACAAAGAGGATATGTAGATGTTAAATAAGTTAATTATCCTAGAGAAATGAAAACTTATGCTCATACAGAAATCTGAACACAAATGTACATATCAGCTTTATTCATAATTGCCTAAAACTGGAAACAACTAAATGCTCTTCAACAGGTGACTGGATAAACTATGGCACAGATATACAATAAAATACACCCCACAATAAAAAAGAACCAATTACTGATATACACAAAGCATGAATGATTCTCTCATGCATTATGCTGACTGAGAAAAGCCAGTCTCAAAAAGGTTACATATGATAAGATCCCATTTATCTGACACTCTCAAAAACACAAAATTATTGTGATGGCGAACAGATAAGAGGATGCCAGGGGCTAGAGATGAGAGAAGAATATTACAATAAACATTTGCACGAAGGAGCACTATGCTGATTGTGGCAGTGGTTACATGCATCCATTTCTGTGCTGAAATCAACATACTGTACACATAAAAAAAGTCAACTTTACTATATAATAATTTTTGATAAACATTTTGACAAACTAGCTGTAATAACTCAAAACAAAGAATGCACTGCCTCCCAGTCCCTGCCGCTGTCCTTGCAAATTTAGATCTTTTTCTGGGCTAGCAATTTGCAGTATGATATTTCTTGAAATGCTAGACACGCACAGTGAGCTGCAGCTCTCAACCAACTGGGCAGTCACGCTGGGAAAAGCCATATTCTAAAGTGTACTGTGTTGCTAAGTTATGGTGTTTGGCGGGTCAGATGCTGTAAATGCATTTCCAACTTAAGGAATTTTCAACTTTAATGGGTTTATTGGGACAAAACTCCATCATATGTTGAGAAGCAGCAGTACCAGAAGAATTTTAGCAAAAATATACATTAAAACCTTGGTCTGTGAGCATAATTCTTTCCAGAAACATGCTTATAACCCAAAGCACTTGTGTATCAAAGCAAGTTTCCCCATAAGAAATAATGGAAACTCAGATGATTCATCCCACAACCCAAAAATATTCATATAAAAATTATTACAACACTGTAATATAATACAAGATAATAAAAAATATAAAGAAAAGCAAATAAATCAATCTGCACTTACCTTTGAAAACCTTCATAGCTGGTGTGAGGGAGACAAGAGAAAAGAGAGTTGCTGTGTAGGATGACTTTTACTACCATTAATGGGATCACTGCTGTCTATTGGCTTGTGGAATCCTCTTCTTTTCATGCAGCTTTAACAAGGAACCTATCCAGTGGTGCTCATTTTTTCCTCCTTTGGAGGAATTCATAGAAATGTGACATTGCATTGTCATTAAACAGATTCATTGCTGACACTGCCTCAGCCTTATTTGTGTTGTGCTTTCTACAAAATTTTGCAGTTTCCCACATTGTACACATCACCCTAATCTCATTTGAAGTGAGAGATTCCTCTGCCTTTTTATCCTCCTCCTCCTCTGCAGATGAGATTCCCTCCATAACCTCTTGCTATTGATCACCCATGATCCCACCGTGAGAGAGAGAGAGAGAAGGACCATTAGCTCAGTTGTGATCATGTGATGTTTAACATCATGTACTATCCTATCACAAGACTGCTTGTCTAACAAGTTAAAATGTATTAGAAATGCTTGCTTGTCTTGCAAAAGACTCACAGAACATGTCACTCACAATCCAAAGTTTTGCTGCACTTGGAAGGTGATTCTTGGTATGGTTCTTCACTTACCAGAACATTCTTTTTTATAGAGAACTATCCAGTCCCCTTGAGTGTCCTGGGCTGCAGACTTAGTGGCAAAGAAATAAAAACCTAAAACAGTGGGAGCTTCTGCTTACTGAACTCAGACTAAAACGATGACCTTCACAGTCCTAAAATCAGTAGGTAAGGCAAACAGAAAATTGAATAAAATTCAGCAGTATTTGAAGGACATACAAATTTTAAAATCCAGCCGTTGTCTACAAAATATTTTCAACAGATGCTTGGCACAGTGAAATACTACGAGGCTGGAGGAAGGAGAATCATCCAGCTAAGGCCTGAATTATCTTCTCCACAAAACAGAAGAACTGGGGCAAACCCACTCCTCCACTGTTCCTATGCATTTGGTCTTTCTCTTTCACCCTTACGCCCAGGGAGCAGATTTCAAAAGCCTACATCCAGACTCTGCAGAAAGTGTCAAGAAACTTCAGGTCTCTGCCCCAAAGACTCTGCCTGCCTCATTCAATTCTTTCATCACAGCTACAAAGTAGGAGCTTGTGTCATTTAGGAATGTCATTGAGGAACAAGAAACAGATAGCCAGTTCCCCAGGACAGCCAGTTCCCAGACATTAACAAACAGGGTTTCCTTTCCATCACACATGAAATATGGGCAGTTATTGGCCTTGTTTCAGCTGTCTTGTGATGGCAAGACCCCAGGTAGTTGTCTCCAGTTCTCTCAGTTTCATAGTCATAACATGGCTACCAAAGCCATGGGAAGTGGAGGGCAGCATACTCAGGGAGAGTCTTCTCACTTACCAACTATGTCTAAAGAAGGGGACTAGAAGAACTAAGTGTGTAGCTCAATGAGAGCACACCTCCTTAGCATGTGTGAGGCCCTGGATTCAATCCTCGGCACCACAAGAAAAGAAAAGGAGAGGTTTGTAGTCAAAGCAAAAAGATAGTCCTGGCCTCCTTCTTACTTATTAGGGAGGGAAAATTTTCCCAGACCCATTCTGGAAAATCTCCTTTATCATCTTGTCAGCAAAAACTGATCACATCTTTACTCCCAGACAAGGGACTGGGCCCACCCCGTCAGACAGCAAGGGTAGTGACACCTGAGCAACACTGATACTCTACTGACAAGGGTAAAAGGACATAACAAATAGTGTCTGCCCTGATGTTATTTCTTCCTTTTTACAGATGAGAAAACTGTGGTCACAGAGGAGGATAAACGACTTGCCCAAGGTCACCCAGCTGGTAAGTGCTAAAGCCATGTCTCATACCCAAAACTGACTGCCAAACCTGCGTTCTCAGTCTTGGTGGGACGGTGCCTCGTCAAGACAAGGTTGATGGTGTGACCCGTTCCTTCACCCTAGAGCAGCAAGCCAGGAAAGCTAGTGGGCCTGCTTGCTACTGAAAACATAAGACCTAAGAGAGAGGCTAGGATGAAGGTAGCCAGTGGGTCAGCATCCAGAGCAGCCATGCCTGCTCCCCTGGACATAGGGAAAACTGTCTTCCTGTTGTTTCTTCCATTCTTGACCACCCCTGCCAGCTTCAGCTTTCCCTCTTGAACAGGCCTTAGAAACTATCAGCTAGAAAGGAGCTGGTAAGGAAGTTTATCTGGAAAAGTCCGCACCTCTGGCTTCCTTCCTGGTCCAATCACTCTCAGCTGCTTTCTTGGCCCTGCTCTGTCTGTTCTCCCTGCTGGCTTTCCCAGGAATGCTGACACCCAAAATGACTCAAAAGTCACCCTGTACAGCTCTGCTGCTAACATACCCACCCCTAAAGGAAGGGCTGCGGACTATATTTCAATTAGAAAATAGACTAGCAGATAAGAAATGTTCCCTCTTTTACTGCGTTCCTAGTGGGCCTTGAAAATACAACCGAATGGCATATTAACTTCACTACCAGGGGCCACCACTGAGGGAGGCATTGGAGTGGTTGTCCTCTGGAGCCAAGATTCATCAGCCTGCGGTGGGAGTAGGCAGTACTGAGCCCCTGAAGTGGGCCAAATAGGGAAAGGGAACCAGACCCTGTTCGTGAGTAATCCCTCAACAAAGACCTGTTGTAGGTTGTTCTGGACCCTGCCAAGATGGTGAAGCCGGGTCTTTCAAAAGTTACAAGAAAGGTTTAGGGCAGGGCATGCACATGTTGCCCAAGACTTCAGTCTTGTTACCGCTTGTACTTCCATCCTTCCTTTAGGAAGCCTTGTGGGGAAAGCATGCCTTGTTTTATCTAAGTGATGTTTTCTCTGGCCCAAAAGAAATTCTGCAACATTATTGAGTGGGACCTTCTTGGCAGACAAGGAAGGATTAGCAAGTCCAGGGATTACTTGAGCAATAAAAATATATAGCTGTGGGCCTTTTCATTTGGAACTCAGTCTTGGTCAATATCAACATTTTAGGGCAAGTCGATAAATCCCGGTATCAACCGCAGTGGAAGTGTCAATGTGCACTGCCGGCAACTTGGTTTATGGTGAATCAAGACCTCGGACGAGGCTTTAAATGTGCTGATGCTTTTTTCTGTGGGGTTTGTTGCGGCTCACCCAGCCAGATCGATTTGATGTGTCATGCTGGGGAAGGGGAAAAGGTTTGTGGCTCTCAGAGTATTAGCAAGTTCATTTCACGCTGATGCTGCGACAGAGGCCAGGGGAAGGTTTACAGGAGCCGCATTCATCAAGCCGCTAGTCGCCCACGACATCCCTGGGGCTTGGAGCAGAGAGACAAGGAAGGGAGGGGCTGGCGGCTGCCACTTCCTAGGGAAAAAAAAATCTAGATTTTTTTGGCAGGGGCAGGCAGTGATTTGGAGGCTGCCATGACTCCCTGGGGATTGCCATCGATGGTCTCACAGCTTGCGGAGTGGAGCCAGATGTAGGCAGTGGCCTAGTTCACTTCTGCCTTCAAGAGCTATTTGAGGCCAAGGGCACTTTCCCTCCCAGAGAAAGTATAGCAAATTGACTACAAAAGTGGCCTTAATCCTCCACCCTGCCCCCAAGATTTGCCATGTGACTTAGTAGTTCTTTCATCAAAGGTTTGAGTCTATCCCCCTGTTTTTTGAGCTCTTCTGTCACTTGCTTTGACCAACAGAATGAAGCAAGGTGATGACATGTCAGTTCCAAGCCCCAAGATCTTTATTCATTTCTCTCTCCCAGCCTCCATCATGAAAACAGAATTAAATAGTGTTCTGGAGGATGAGACAAGAGGTGGAGAAGAGCCCTGGCAGCCCAGCTAAGGTCATACCAGCCACCCAGCCGCAGTCTCTGGCCAGCAGCAGCATGAGCAAGCCCAGCTGAGGCCAGCCCAGATCAGCAGAGTTGGCCAACTGACCTATACCCATCACAATGGCTATTGTTTTAAATTAGTGAGATTTAGGGCATGGTTTTCTATGGAGTATTATTGTAGCAATAGATAACTGAGGCAGGGTTTATCAGGGGGGTTTTGCCACCTGAGGGATAGCCAGGGAAAATCACCCCAGGTCTTGAATGTGAGGTTTCTAATTCTCTGAGGATCAAAGTTCTACTAACTGGTGCTTAAAGCCTAGAGTTATATACTATACAGGGACGACAACAACGAACAAAAGCCAGCCTATCCTTTCCTCAAAATAGACTGCCAGCTTGCAAGTGAAATTGCTGCTGCCATTCACTTATCCCCAATTTAACTCGTTCTCAGGGGCAAAGGTTATGATTTCCAACGACTGCACACCTTTTAGTTCCAGGACTCTGGACAGCGCTGCTGTTTCTGCTATGATTGGAGAGAGAGCTCATCTGGCCTCCACCTCCCTACTGTGCCTGTCTGTCACTGACCTATCTGGTTTAAGTGGCAGGGGTCACCATCCCAGCTAAAAATGCAACCATATCTGTATTTGTTTTCTACGTTGCTATAACAAATTACCTTGAACTCAGTGGCTGAACCAACATAAATGTGTGATCTGACTATTCTACGCGTCAAAAGCCTGATGTGTGTATCACTGAGCTACAGTTGAACTATCATCAGGGCTGCGCCCATTTCTGCAGGTTCTAGGAGAGAATCTGTTTCTTTGCTTTCTGCTTTCAAGAAGCCATATGCAACACTTGGCTCATGGCTCCCTCCTCCACCTTCAAAACCTGCAGCAGCAGATCAAGTCCTTTCCATTCCGTGTCTCCTTGACCTTTTCCACTTTAAGGTCTCAGGTGATTAAGGGTCCAAATGGATAATCTACCTCTCCATCTCAAAGTCCTTCATTTTAATCACATCTGTAAAATCCCATTCACTTTGGAGAGTAAGATGTTCACAAGGTACAGGACTAGGACCTGCATATCACTGAGGAAGGGAGACATCATCCTAACTACCACATCATTGTGATTTTGCATCACTAGGATTGACAGACAAGAAGCTGTTCTTTTCGTTGGATGTCTCCAGGGAATTGCGGACCGACCTAAAATTCTAGCCAATAGACACATGTTGAAAAAGAAAGGAAGAATGATAATAAACCAGGATCAACGAAATCCCTTTTTTTTTTCACCAAGTTCCAATGTGGTCTCCAGAGAGGCGGCCTCACTACTAACAAAGCAGGACTTGGCTACCAATACATGGGCAGCATTAGAGAGCCTTAGTACAGAAAGAATGCAGCCCTTCATGACATCATACACTACACAGAACTTCCCAAAGCTGGCGATGCCCTTGTGGTCATTTCAGGGTGGCCAATCAGGAGCTACATCACACTCTACAATCAGCAAGGTTCTCTCTCATTTCCTGGACACGTGTGATAAGTCTTGAGGGTGTGCAGAGATGGATCTAAGTAATTATGTTCTGCAAGGTTTACATTCTAGAATATTATGCAAATGAGGTATCTAAATAAATGGCCATTTAAATTTTCAAAGCAGAAAATATCAAAAGAAACATATAAATAAAATGTGATAAATTTCAAAGCAGGAAAAGATAGGGAGGGTACAGAATGGATATGGGAGGAGAAAAAGAATATAAAGAGGTTTTTTGGGAGAATTTAAGAAAGCATAATATAAATTTAGGTGCTAAATTTATGGGAGACAAATTTAGGTAAATTTTAAGGTAGACAAACTTTTGTCTGCAAAAAGAGTAGTTAGTAAATATTTTAGGCTTCATAGTTCATGTGATCTCGGTTGTAACTCCCAGCGCTTCCATGGTACAAAAGCAGCCATAGACAATCTGGAAATGTTGAGCGGACCCTAGTGACACCTTGAATCATGCACATAGGAGGTCTTCAGGGCTTTCCTCACAATCCAGATCAGCAAATGAGCTTTAGAGTAAAGATAAAAATGTGTGCTTTCTTCCACAGACAGAAAATGACCATGATGCCACCTGCTTCCACACACAAAGAAGGATCCAGCCTGCACCTCACACAGAGCTGGCCCTTTGTACACAGAAGATTCTAGGTGCCTGCTGGGGTCTTGGTTTGGCTTTCATTGCATTGGGCATTGTTGCCTTCCAGTCTTCTGCAAAGGGACTTTGCCTCTATCTCTTCCTGGCTCCCTCCTTTGCCTCCTCCACCCCAAGCCCTCCTGCTGCTATGAACCACAAGTTGTGTCAAATGAGTTACCAAAGGCTCCAACTGCTGCTCCTCGTTATCCCCAGCAGGAGAAAAGTAGACAAGACCTGGAGCTGGGACCTTGTTAGAGTTTGTAATACTCTGGTGGGAAAATATTTCCACCTGATGAGAATCCCTAATGAGTTGCTGAGATCCGCCAGCTGAGAAGGCCAGCCTCAGCTCTTTCAGCCCTATGCCACCTCTCCCTGTCCCCTAGGCAGTAAAGGGTTCTTTGCCAGACAATAAAACCATAAACACAAAACCGTAACAGCGCCAGCCACTCTACTGGTTCCTTTCTTCCTCTCCTGAGGAGGCACCTCCATCTTACTCATTTTGTATGCACACTGACTGCTGCCACCTGCTAATGATGCCACCTGGAGCTACCCATAATTGGTCACAGGTGCCCCATGGGTCCTGGTGAGGTCCTCACTCAGAGAAAAAGGACAGGCAAGAGAATACAGCATCTAAGCAGATACTGGAAACACAGGACCACAGGCCAAATTCCCCTAGTGACCACTTGGAACAAAATCCCAATTGCAAAGAATTTTGCTCAGGTTCCATTCAGAGAGTATTTTGATATCCCCACTTCCTTCCAGGTGACTGGTTTTAGAAACATCTGGATTAGTCCTGGAGTGAATTGATTTACCACAATGATAATTTCTAGAAGGAAAATGAAAACCCACCACATATACTGGAAGTAGTTTATAATTCATTTTTTAAAAATTGGGGTTCAGTTTGAGATTCTGGTTGTACTTATGTTCAAGTTTCTATATCAGAGGGAGTTAAATTTTTGAAACTGTAAAAGATTTTCATGTAGTTCTGTGTTGTGCATGCAGAGGATGAGAATGTTTGGTGGAGGCAGAAAAGGAAAGCATTCCAGGCCATAGATAAATTCCCGCCGGGTCCCATCCATGGGACATAGCCTAGTCTCAGGCTGTCTGCCTAAGAGGGGCAGCCCCCATTTAATCCCATGGGAGCACCCACGGCTACTAAGCAGGCTTCTGCTCTAGGCTAAAACACAAACACAACACCTTTCAGCTTCCACCAAGTAAATCACACCAGAATAAGGGTTAGCAACCCTAGTTGTACATTTTTTTCACCTAGAGAGTTTTTAAAAATGCTGATCTGAGGACTCACCCCCAGATATTCTGATTTAATTGGTCTGAGACATAACTTGGCTGTTAGAACTTTTAAGTGTACAGCTACAACTGAGAACCACTAATCTACAGCAACGCTTCTCAAACTTTTGTGTGTATAAGCTTGGATCTGGTTAAAATGCAGATTTTGATTCAATAGATCTGGCATAAGTCCAAGATTCGGCATTTCTTACACACTCCAGGGGAGGGAGGCTAATGCTGCTGGCCTCTACAACATCTTGAGCCGAAAAGTTCAAAGGTATCATCCTGAAGTAACCTACATTCACTGGGTGCTATATTTGCCAAGACTCTGTCAGCTGCAATCAATACAAAGTCAACTCAAATTGGAAGATGTAAGGGGAGGAATTTATTGGCAGAAATAAATGGGAAGTCCAAGGACAGTTGTAGTTTTAGGTATGGCTGTATCCAGGAGCTCAAATTGTCCCTAGAACATTCTGTTTCTTTTCTGCTTTCCCTTGAATTTGCTCCATTTTCAGGCAGTCTCCCTCCAGGGGGCAACAAAGTTGGTAGTCCCACACAGTTCCAGGCTCACTTTGTCCACACAGCTGGTGAGGCCAGGGGAAAGGAGACTGTCCCTCTCTCCTCCCCTATTGCTCCTGAAAATAGCTCATCTTCTCCAGCTTGAGTCATCTCCCCACTGCCAGGCAGGGCTAGGCAGAACATTATGGTTAACAGCCTCACTGAACACAAAAGTGATGAGGAACGTTTCCCAAAGACAAGGGTGCAGGGCAAACACAAAAGAGCAGATATCCTCCCTGTGTCACAGGGTAAGCCTCAGGGCTTCAGCCTTTCTCAGGCTTCCTCTCATCCTCCCCTTCTCTCACCCTGAGCTCCTACCCACCACCACTCTTCCCTGCTCCTCATGTGCAAGGGTCATGTCCTCCCCATCACTCAGCAATTTGCCCCTTAGAGATTCGCTCCAACCAGATGCTGACATCCAAGGTGTGCAGAAGCCAAGAAGGAGGTTCTTAACATTCTAGCTTCCTCCATCTCTTCTGATCTCCAAGACCCAAAGAAGAAAGCCAAAACAGAGTGCTCTTCAGCGATGGAAGGACCTTTCAGAGACCACATGGTTTCACCGCATACTTTACAGCTGAGAGTACTGAGTCTCACACTCGCTGAGGAATGTGCCTAAGAACCCTTAGGCAAAGATTGGCAGAGCCAAACTAAAGGGAGATTTCCTGACCCCAGGCCAGCACTTTGTTAAGATATTGTGTTACTCCTCTGTGGTTAAACCAGCATAGCTTCCTGAGGCTTGAAAACTACTCTTAGATAAGAAGTAGTAGTTAGCTGGAGTTACCACCACAATCTTCAGGCCACAGTGAAGTCTAAACCCACCAGCACTGTCTCTGACTTCTCAGAGCCAAAGGGTAAGAGGTGTTCAGGTGACGTGAACACGAGTCTGTGTGGAACAGAGGGAGATGAATTCAGACCTCCCTCAACCTAGCAAAACTGCTTTAACAAGCGTCACTGAATAATTTTTTTCTTAACAGCACCCCACATGGACAGAAACACCAACATAATCGCACCCAAAGAAAGACTCTCGTCTTCTGAGATTTTGAAGCTGACAGTTTTATCACTCCTTAATATGACTATAATAATAACAATACCCAACATATATAATACTTAACATATTCAGGGCCATTCTAAGTTTTTTTTAATAAATTAATTCATTTAATACTTAAAAATACCCTACGAGATAGGAATTGCTATTGTGCTATTTGTCTTAGTCACTTTCTCTTCGCTGGGACAAAATACCCAACACCCTCAAGGTGGAGAGGTATCTTTCGGCATACAGTTTCCGAGGGTTCAGTCCATGGTCGGCAGGCTCCAACACAGAAACACCACAGTACAAGGGCCTGCTGCAGAGAAAAGCCCAGCCTCATCGCCTTCTTATTACCTGTGCAGCCAGAACCGTGCAGGCTTTCCAGTGCTTTTGTGGCAGGACTTTAACTCAGAATGTATGGAGAGCTGAACCTTGACCTCATCTACAGAGCTCTGAACCTTGACCAGAATGTACAGAGCTCTGAAGTTATCTCAAATCACTTTTAAGACCACTGTCATTTGCAGTCTTGAGCAGTTGATCCCTCTTCTAGCATGGACAAAATTGATTTACTTGGCTTGTTAACATATGGGTCACAGATCCATTCCTTCCCCTTTGAAGGTATGTAGCTTGTATCTAGATGTCCTCCAAAACCTCATGCACTCATAGTTGGGGCTTCTTGTAGGTAGCTGGACGTAGGGTGTGCGGATGTGGATTAAAGGTATGATATCAGGGTTAAGGGTGTACGGTCCTATATTAGTCTAATTGGTTTACCGTATTTCTGGGTGCAGCACCCATATTTCTGTGGGTGCAGCACCACCATATTTCAGTGGGTGCAGCACCCAAAAGGCTTGTAACCTGGATGGGATAAAAAGGAAAGGGAGGCTTGCCAAGCTTGCAATAGACTGTTTCTCTTCTGCCATGCCCTCTGCCGTGCTTCTTCTCTTGGAGCCAGCCAACTGTAGACTGAAACCTTATAAACTGTAAGCCAAAATGAACCTTTCTCACCTAGAGTATTTTGTCTCAGCAATGAGAAAGTTAACTAAGAGAGGGGGTCTTTGTGGCTGATAAGTAGGGCTCAAACTCCTTTGAAAGCTGAGATAAGTGATTTCCAACTGAAAGACAGAAGGCCCTGACTTTGCCTCTTTCAAAATCTCTACTAATGTTTGAAACACATCAAAATCCTGATGTTCACATATTACCCTCATAATTCCAGTTTGGCTTTGAATGCAGCCACTTTATCTGATGATTTAACCACAGTTGTTATTCTCCTCTCAAATAACAGTCTGAGTTCATAAAGCTGGTTGAATATGTCACACAAGTACACAAGTTTTGCCACCCATTCTGTCACTGAAATGTGCTACCAGTAGTGACTGTTTTTCTAAAAGAAATCTCTAGAGCAGCTCTGATAACTCAAAAATTTTGGCTAGTGATCTACCTTTAGAAACCCATCTCACTTCTGTTTATAAGAGAATTCACGTGTGCTCTGCCCCTATCTCCTCACAGAGCTGTGCAAACAGATGTGAGTTATGGGCACATATACTTTAATGTGGTTGGTAATTTTAATCGCATCCTGAAAAATGTTACTAAATCCAGGTGACATTTTTTGGATAACCTGCATTTGTTTACAGAGGACACATCACATGGATTCACATTCAGAACCAACCCCTTTGACCCAAGTAATGAAATGCCATCCAGTCATGGCAGCCAATCCACTGATGTATACACCAATACAACATGACCAATTCAATTTTCCTGACATGAATAGTTCTGCAACTGTGGTGGTGTTTGATAGCAAAAGTGCACATAATATCTTCATGCATGCCTCCTGAAAAATATATCACACAAAAATAAGAAATTTGTCTTATCAGTGTTGTAGACTCATGAACCTGCATTATGTACCACGGTGTCACTTCAGTCTTCTCCAACAAATTGTGCAGTACCCCCCAATGTTTCATCAATTCATCTATATAGTGAGAGGCAGAAAAGGGACATGTGCCACTTTTTGAACTACAGGCTTGTTCATGACAAATGTCCTTAGCAGCAGGCAAGATCAACAGTTCACCAACAGTGAAGGGCTCCTTCGCTTCAGCAATGCAGCTAGCCAGGAAGAATGGTGCTTTGACGAAGTGGTGTTCTTCAGTAACTGTCTGGGCTCTTTGTGTTTACATTTCTTTTTCTTTTGAAAAATTCCAAAAGCTTGTCTTTTTAGGTAAGGTGCTTGGTCTCCATGTGATAAAGTAGTGTTGAAGGTTGTGTGCCTTTGGTGGATAGCTGGTTGCCACTTATGTACAAAGCAGCTTGGGTAATATTAATCATCTATTGCAACAAACCTGTATTTTAGTACAGCTCTTGGTCTCCTCATTAAATGCAGCTTTCTTTTTGTTGGCAGTCTTTGTCTTCTGCTATCTCATCATTGGGTTTTTCCCCCTTTACAAAGAAGCACTCCAATGGTATTTGGTTTTTACTCATTTTGGCTAGGATTAGCTTACAGTCTTATCAGACAGGGACTGAGATAAAGGCACAGTGCAGGAAAGAGGTAGAGATGGAACTGGTAAATAAAAGAATAGCTGGGCCAGGCATGGACTAAAATAAGTGTGTAATTCTGATTTAAAACCTGCCACCAGAGGCAACTGGAGAACTGAACTACGTTAACTCACTTGCAACTATAAAGCCTACCACCAGATGGCTTGTCATCTGTCATTCACTGATAAGGTTTTGATATGAGTTGACAAGCAATTGATTATGGTGTTTGTGCAGTCAAACCTCTCTAAGTTAATCCGTATTTGCACCTAGTCCCCAGGGTTAGCATCACCACCTAAGCTCCATCTCAGATCATCAAACCTTAGATTCTCATAGGAGCAGGCAATCCAGATCCTGCAAAGTTCGTGGTTTATGTTCCTGTGAGAATCTAATGCTGCTGCTGACCTAGCAGGAAGTAGAGCTCAGGATGCAAAGTGAGCAAAGAGGAGTGGCTATAAGTACAGATGAAGCTAGTTCACCTGTTGTTTGCCCCTTCCTGTGCAGCAGTTCCTAATGTGTTGGGGACCCCTAGATTAGTACACATCAATTTCTTAGAATAATACCTGAAATATAAGTACCATGAAAGTATTGTTTCACTTATTAGTGAGGTCTACACAGTGCTTAAAATAACCTGTTCAAAGAAAAATATGCACTAGCTGCCAATATTTGTCAAATTTTTATGCAAAAATCTACATATCTAAATGGTTTAGAAAAATGGTAAGATTTGACCTCACTTTACCATCTGGCAATAACTGGGTAGAGCTAGACCACAGCTGCCCCTCCCATTCTAGGGTTCCTGCTTTTGGGGGATCACTTTCCTGTCCCTCTGCTCCCCAGCATCACAGTCACACAGTCATAACAGGCTTCACACCTGCTCTGCACCCATCTTGAGGTGAGAAACTTCTCTCAGAGACACTGTATCCAACTCAATGTTAGATGGGCAGAGCCTCAGAGCCCAGGTCTTCAGGCTCCTAACCCAACAACCTCATGTACCTCTGGGCAAGAGCCTGACTCGGAAGCAGGTTAGGAAGCACTCACACTGCTGGGAATTGGTGGTGTATTAAGGGCTCTGCCCACCTTTCCTGCCTTGATGGACTGGATACTGCCAACCAAGGGAGTGGTGGTTCTCAGGGTACCCAATTAGATTTGAGGGGTTTTGTTTTTGTTTTTGTGTTGAGACAGGGTCTCACTCTCTAATTCAGACTGGCATTGAACTCATTTATGTAGCCCAGGCTGACCTCAGACTACTGCAACCCTCCTGCCTCTGCCTCCTGAGTGCTGGGATTACAGGCATGAGCCACCACGCCTGGCTAGATTTCAATTTCAGCTAAATGTCAGCTAAATGACCAATTTTTAAAGTATAAGTATATTGCGTGCATTATTTGAGACATGTTAAAATTTTTCATTGAATTTCTGATACACAAAGAATTATTTTAATATGTGTGTCTCAAATGATTCATGGGGCATTCTTATACTAAAAAGTGTTCACTTGGTTTCTTGTAATTTTTATTTGCTAAATCTCACAACCCTAAAAAGCTGTATGAGCCCCAGGAGCCTCTAAAAAGGGAAGCGGAACCTCACTGGTTTGGAGCGCTGGTGTGGGAGGAGCAAAGCAGTCCTCCGTCTGCCCCGCCCCAAGTCGGAAGTTTCCTGGTCTTCCTGGCACTTATTTTACTTACGAGTGAATTATGTTTTTATTCTACACTACAGCATCATTGGTATCAGCGTTGGGTTTCCCAAAGGTCTAATCGCAGTCAGAAACAGGCTCATCGCCCACTGAGTCAAAAGTGTTTGTTTGTTTGTTTGTTTTGGTTGGGGGAAGAGGGCCAGCGAGAGAAAGGTTGTTTTCTTGATTGTCAGAGGTTTTTTCCTATGCTAAACCCGTCGCAGGTGACCAGGGCGCAGCTCCACTTGCCGGCCTGGCCAGTCCCCTGCCGGGGTGGAGTGCGGGGCATTGCGCGTTTTCTGGACTGCACGCTCCCCTCCCAGAGCCCGAGCGGTGAGACAGGCCGGGAGACCAGGAACCCCGGGACCCAAGGAGATCTGGCTTAGCTCCGGGTCCCTCGCTCAGCTGCCCCGGCCACCAACCCGAATGATTGTGACAGCCGCGCAGACACCGTGGCCAGGCTCCCAGGCGACCTGCACGTACGTCCCTCATTTGCAAACACATGGACCTGGGGCGGGAGAGGGCGGTAGGAGGAGCCTGTGCCTGACTGAGAGGGCCTCCCCCAGCCCTGAGCCTCAGCAGGGGGCGGAGCCGTCGGGCCCCTGGCGTACACCTGCCCAGGGGAGGTAGGACTAAGGAGCCAGCAGCTCCGGGATCTGCAAGAGTGCGTGCGCGCGGCTATGGATGGAACCGAAACGCGCACGCGCGCGCACGCACACTCACACACACACACATACACACACACACTTTTTTTCTATCTCCCTGTCTCTAACTCTCTCTCACTCTGTCTCCCTCTCTCCTTGTCTCCCTCTCTCCTTGTCTCCCTCTCTCACTGTCTCCCTCCCCCTCCCCCATCCTGGCTCCGGCCCAGCCTTGCACTCAGCCAGTCAACCCCCCTTCCGGAGTTAATGATCAGGCCCCAGGCAGCGCCAGCTGTTCTGCAGTTCTACGGGTAAAGCAGAGGCACCAGGGGAGGATGAGCCGACCTCCAGCTCCCAACCCGTCACACCATTTCCTAACTCCTGAAACACACACACACACACACACACACACACACACACACACACACACACGGCAGGTCAACCCCAAAGCTGGAGGTCCCGGAGTGAATTTCTCACCAGTAAATTTCGCCCCTACATCCTGCAAGGAAGCAGTGAATCGTGACCAAAGGATGGGACCAGGCACAGGGGGCAGCCGGGGCAGGAGAGGGCTGCCTGCTCTCCCAATGCCATGGCCAGGTTGCTTTGTCTTCCAAGTCTCCATCATTGCCCCTTCCACCTCCCTTCACCTGGTCCAGCTGCCATCCAGCCATCTGGTTTGCACACCTGATGTTGCATGTTTGTCTTTTTCTTGACTTTGCCTCACCTGGCTGTTCTGCCAGCACCTGCAACAGTACGCAGCCTATGGAAGACATACTAAAGCTGTGGACACTGTAACACCAGCAGCCTCAGCTGAAGAGAGCTGCCAGGCCCAAGGTCACACAGCTCATCCCAGGTTGGCCCACATTCTTGGGTTAATAGAGGTCCAGCATCTGGGCTCAACTCAGGACCACTCTGAAGGGCAGGTCTAGCTCCGGAATTCCCTGGGGGTTGGTGATCGGGCAGCCTCTGCCTGCTCCTTCTGCACCTGCTCCCTCCTTCCAATACATGTCTGTCCAAGGGTTCTCCTCAGACAGCCTGTGGGATAAACTCTGTCTGCATCCCAAGAAACCAAATCACAGCAGTAAATAGTTGTGTACTGGGAGGGGAGGTTGACCATTGTTTATCACCTCCTATATCCTAAAAATGCATCAAATCTATCTTTCTCTCTCCACATCCACTGCCACCAGCATTACAGTCATTCTCCTCTCTTGTTTGACATCGTGTGGCCCCTGCAGCAGGTGCCCTGGCTGTGCCCCCTCCCCAGGTCCTCCGCCCTCTGCTAAACTCTCCTGCAGCTGTGGAGAGGATGGCGGCTCCACACCTCTGTGCCTCCTCATCCTGAAGCCTCTGTTCTGCTCCGCAGGAGCTTGTCCAGCCCCTGAGCAAGGCCACCAGGATTTAACATCAGCTGAGAACAATTCAAAACAGACAGTACCCGACCTCTGCTCAGGAGAACAATGCCCCAACAGGTGGACTCAGTCCCCAGCACTCACCTGCTTACCATTCACCCTACATTTACCAGCTGTGCCCTCTTCTCATCTCCCACATGCCCTCCCGGGAGCTCCCCTGATAACAACCACCCGCACCCACCTTGGTGCAATGATGGCCACAGTGGGTTCCAACCAGTCTATTTATACCCGTTCCTCAGTGTATTGGGAAAAAAAGCAGACACACAGAAAAAAAACTCACATTTATTGAAAGCTTCACTATGTGCCAAGGCCTACCTGAGGCAGTCCTAGCAGGCAACTGCTTCACAGTACTTTGGCATACGATAGGCATATTCTGTCACACTGGTGGAGGAAGAGTATGCCACAGAAAAATCATCCACAGAACCATCTGTCCTGTCTACTCACACAAGGAAATGAAGCTTCCTGACTTGGACAAGTGCCTTGTCCAGGGCCACACAGCTAGGAAGTGAAAAAACTGGAAATTAGGCCCTTCCCCTTTCTAGCAGCCTTCCCCACCCTCACGCATGCGCGCGCGCACACACACACACACACACACACACACACACGCACTCCACGTCACCCCGTCACTATTCCATGGTTGTATTGAGAAGTGGGTACACAGCTAGTAATATGTTATCCCTTCAAGAGCCCTTTCAGTTTTAAAGTGGCTTTAGAGGAGGCAATACTAAGCCAAAGGAATAGTTGTGCCCTATTTTAGAATGACGATTAGTTATAAGATAATGTGTTGTACTAACAACAGAATACTAAATTGTATTAGCTACTTTCTGGAAAACTATAGTACAGTAAATTGAAGATTTCTCTGAAGCAGCATTATGGTCCCCTGAACCTCATATGCCTTCCTGAGCAAAAGAGAGAAAGTACTATGACAGCTATTTACTGAGAGCCACATAACCCGCAACCTGTTTCCTATGGCACAGTCCAAGAGAATGCTTATGACTGGTCTATTATTGATAGTTGCAGCATTTGGGAATTATTATAGCATTTACTTTTTCCCAATTTACTTTGGACTTCAACAAAATCTGAGTGTCCCCATAAGCATCTGTTCGCCTGCATAGGGCCGTCATCCATCATCCACAGAGCCATCAGCACAAAGGGCACTTTGCCAGGATACACAGGACACCCTGATAGGGGTGATGTACTTCCTGTCTTTATTCAAATCCCCAAGCTCTACCTCTCCATGAACCCTTCCTCCACCAGTGTGCCGAATATGCCAAGGCAAAGTAAACCAGCAGTAGGAATGACCATTACACAAAGCTGGTCCTCAATGCAAAAACTCATTCACTTGTTCAATCATTCATTCATTCACTGAATGGCTATTTAGTAAAAATACATATAAGGAATAGTACTCTGCCCTGGGATTACAGGGATGATTTCACTAAATCTATTCTCTGCCTTCAAAAAGACTACAGTCTCAAAGATGATGGTATCCAGGTTCTCAAATTCTGTTGGAAAAAGTACCAGATGCCAGCCTTCGTCTTCAAGGTGTTTTTTCACTCATTCATTCATTTAACAAACATTAAGTGAGTCTGATGGTGTGCCAGGACAGAGAAAAATCAGCCCTGATCTCACAGTCCAGATGTGGGCAGAGTGCAAACGTGTCACGGGGAGTTTCTACAGAGTTGAGTCTTAGTGGCTGAGCGTGTAACCTTTGTGCACGTTTTATACAGCACAATGGGAGAGAAAGAAACATAGTCAAAGAGCACAGTAAGCGCTGGCCAGCACTGAACGGTCAGGAGAGGTGAAGCTAGGGAAACTTCGGCGTGATACAGGTCCATGAGCCTCTCTTGGCGTGGTCACTGGCACTGCACTGACATCCAGTTATTAGTAAAAACAGATTTTCTTCTTCATACAAGCTTCCTAAACTCAAGCCAATTGCTTATCTGGTAAGTAGTCAAAGAAGCAAGCATCTCTCTCCCCTCTGGCTAGGTTGGACTTAGGGATGGGAAGGTGTGTCCTAGGTACATATCTGGACCACACAGAGAGGTGGCCATACCACAAGAGGCAAAAGTGTGACTCCAGGGCAAGCCAGACACATGGCATCCCCACTTCGGGCCCACTTGAGGGGTTTTTATTTATTTATTCTTTAATCCAAAGGTAGCCTCACTATGTAGTTCAAGCTGGTCATAAACTCAGTATACAGGCCAGGCTGGCCTTGAATTCACCTTGGTCCTCCTGCCTCAGCCTCCTTTGAGCTGGGATTACAATTGTACACTACTATGCCCAGCTTGAAAAGGCTGTTTAAAAGTAAATAATGTTTGTTTAGACAGGGATTACATTTAAGAATGTTTTCTAGTTTTTATTTTAATTTTGTTTACTTTTAAGTAGATTAAACTTCACCAGATTATTCAAAAAGAATATAATGGTAACAACCAATGTTACTGATTCCTGGGAGTCCTACCAGAGATGTTTTATGGATATACAAGCACATTTATATGTTTACGCAACTAATAGTCAGTATTCACACAATTCTGCATTTACCCTATTGTCTTTACAATATACATTAGAGATAACTCCATATTGGGGCAGGGATGTAGCTCAGTGGCATAAGCGCTTGCCTCACAAGCCTGAGGTCATGAGTTTGATTCCTGGTACCAAAAAAAAAAAGAGATAACTCCATATTGATATAACAAGCTTCCTCCTGACATATGATGCATGCTATTCACTACTGACATTCACAATATATTTAGCAGTCTCCACTGAGGGGTACAGTTTGCTTCCCATCTTCCGCTGCAGTAAATGACCCTGAGTACATGTCATTTTGCATGAATGCCCTCTATCAGTAGGACAAATTTCTGGAAGAGGAATTGCTGAGGCAAAGGACAAATGCATATTCAGTTAGTATTCTGTTCGGTCACTCATAATAAAGAAACCAAAATAACAGTCACTTATCTGTAGGACCCTGATACCATCTTTGCACTCTGCTTTGCGCTATCCAAAGCTCACACAATTGCAAAAGTCTTTCTTCAGTAAAAGAATACAAAGTTACAAATAGTTTGGAATGAGAAAAAAAAACTAAACATATTATAAATTTTTAAAGCTTAAATTATGCAAACATCACAAGGCTCAAGAAAAATAATGTTATGATTATCCAACTGCCCAACATATCGTTTAACAGGCTTTTTTTCTACTTTTTCCTGCCTGGTCTTTGATTACTGTTTAATGGGACAAGATTTTATAGTATCATCTCCTAGAGAATAAGAGAAGAGGTAATTAAAATTTTCCTCTAGCATAGCTCTTTGAAATTTCCTTTTAGTATTGATAATTTTTATGTATAAAGCATGTGAGACATTCACTATTTATAGTACTGCTGCAGGTTTGTGCCCTACAAATATAGGAATTCTGTTAAACTATGTGATTCATGATGACCATTAAAGTTGGTGTATTTATAAGTGTACAAGCTAAACTATTCCTGGCAGGAGAAACCTTCTATTCTGACCGGGTATCAGTGAGTACTGTTGCGGTTTGAATCAAAAATATCCTTCATAAGGCTCATGTGTTCAAAAGGGAAGTTTCTGGAAGGTGATTAGAGCATGGCGGCACTAACCTCTTAGATGGCTGAATCCATTGATGCGTTCATGGCTGCATGGGGCCCAGCTGGAAGAAGAAGGTCACTGGGGTGCGTGCCTTTGAAGAGTATATCTTTTCCCAGCCTCTCTCTACTATCTCCCTCTCCTTCTCCCTCTCTATCTCTCTCTGTCTGTCTCTGTCTCTGTCTCTGTCTCTATCTCCATCTCTGTCTCTCTCTCTCTCTCTCTCTCTCTCCCCCCTTCACACTCTGCTTCCCAAATGCCATGAGGTGAACACCTTTCCTCTTCCATACCCTTCCGCCATGATGTTTCTGCATCACCACAGGCCTAGAAGCAATGGAGCCAAGTGAACATGGCCTGAAACTGTGAGCCAAAATAAATATTTCTCCCTTTAAATTGATTGTTTTCCAGATTATTGTCCCACTTATGGAAAGCTGACTAACACACCTACAGATTATTTACTTACAGTTTTCCAAAACTGATACGTGAAAGAATGGTCCACAGACTAGCTTCTGGTTTGTACATTTTTAGCTTGTTTTATTCTCCACTACCAAAATACTTATGATGGTGGACACAGAATACATTCTTCTTGTGATACAACCTCTGGTTCTGCACCTTTATGTGACAAAGCCAGGTAACTTGGCACCATGAGCAGTAGGGGAACGTCATTCCTACAAGATGACTGACAAATAAGTGTAAATGACAAAAACTATCCCACTAAAACCCACCAAATGCATCCTCTTAGCTGGATCCAAAAAATTCCCCATAGCCTTTTCAACACCATCTAACATAAGGGAAAGCACAATACAGGGAACAGAATAGAAATAGACAGCAGTCGTCACTATTTGCCATTGAAATATCTGACTTTTGAAAAGAAAGTGGTTAGAAAAGTAAATAATGATGTGTAAGTTGTGCTAGGGGGTTCCAGGGGCCTCAGAAGAGGCCTCTAGAGGTGCGCAAGGGGCTTGGCATCTGAAGGTCCATTGCCCTCATGGGAAATGCTCTGGCCAGCCTGCTTCTGGATTCAGTCTCTTCGATCACGCATGCATGGTTTGGAAAGCAGAGAGAAACAAGAGCCCTTTTCCTCTGCCAGTGTCAGTGGCTGAGGCTGGTTTCAGCAGATGTGTCTGCGGTAGTCATTAGGCGCCATATTCCACAGTCCATCACCCACTTCGGGACTGTGGGCTATAAATCAGCTATGCAGGTCCAGCAGCAGCTTTCTTCTGGTTTTTATTTGTTTCACTGGAATTTCAGTTTTAATTTGAAACAAGCAAGAAAGAAGATAAAATAATACAAGAAACACCCACGTACTATCCACCCGGATTTCAACCATTGTAATATTTTGCCATTTTTTGCCTTGTTACTGAATCATTTCACAGTCAATTAAAAACATTGTGACACTTCACCCCTTTAATATATACCTCCAAAAAGTAGGGAAATTTCTCCAATTAACAACATTACACCTGACAAAAATAGCAATAATCCTTAATATCATCTAAAACTCATTTCATATTCAAATTTATACAATTGTCTTAAAATATTTTATTGCTGTTTCTTCTAAGCCAGTGAATTTGTTTATTATGCAGTGAATTTGTTTATTATGCCTCTTAAGTCTTATCTGATGTAGGACAATCCCCCCTCATCGTTTTTTTCATGACATTGACTAAGGAGATCAGGCCAGCTGTCATGTAGAATGTCCCACATTCTAAATATGTCTATTTTCTCATGCTGTCAATTAACTCTCCCTATCATAGTCTGAAAATTGAGGTAGATCTAAAGCCTTTTTAAGCCAGATTTATTGAGGGATAATTTATATACAGTAAACTTCATCCTTTTTAGTTTATAGTTCTATGTGTTTTGATAAATGCATGTAGCCATGAAATCTAAAAGCTTGGTTTAATTCAGATTTAATGAAATTGATCAAAATACCTTAAGTGATGCATTGAATTCACTATTGGATTCCATATAAATCAATGAACAACCTGGTTGTTCCACTATTAATAATACTAATTTTCAACATCAGATTTGAATAGCTTTCTGATTTCTGTATGTATATTAGTTTCTATGTAACTTTGCAACAAATTTCTGCAAACTTGGTGGCTTACAACAACCCCTTCCTGAGCCTACAGGGTAGGCTCTAGAAGCCAGGCAGGGTATCATGTTCTGCTCAGGATGTCACACAGCTAAAGCCAAGCTGTATTCAGCTACATTATCACCTGGACTTTGGAGTTGTCTTCCAACCTCAAGGCTGTTGGCAGTTTTGACTGATCTTGATTGTTGACAGAAATAAGACTGATGCTGTTCAGTGAGGACCTGAGAGGAGTGTGTCTGAAACCCAGACTTTGGGATAACTACTAATACCTTGTGATGGTTAATTTTGTCTACTTGACTATTCCAGGGAGTGCCCAAAATATATATTACTTCGTGTATTGAGGACAACCTAAGTGACTCTCCTTGAAAGAGGAGCAACTGCCTCCACTTTGGCTGAGCCTGACCCTATTTCCATGTATTGATATGTACAGAGCTGGCTAGGACCCTTTCCTTATCCCTTCCACTGGCTTCAAGCAATGCATATCGGTCTAGCCAAGGTGCTGATAGTAGTCTTTGAAACCTTTGGGCATGTTTCCCCAGACCTCCCCTTGTTCCCAGGAGTGAACCAGGATGAGGCTGGATGTGTGAGCCAATGTTCCAGGCTGTTAGCTGGGATGAGCCTCGAGATATAGGCTATGACTTCCTGGGCCTTGAAAGATTACACATCAGAGCTGAAGCACCAACTCCAAAACATTAGATACTATCTCAATTGTGTTATGCAGCTTACTCTTTCTACACGTCCTTCTCTCTACATTTGCAGAGGTGATTTCAGGCCTCCTACCTAGCCCAGCTGGTGGCACTCACCTATTTCCCACAATTCTCATAGTCACTCATCCTCAAGCCACTCCCTTCTTCGTGAATGAATAAAACCTGGGTTTGGCCTTAGATCGAGGCCTTTGTTCTGGTTAGCCATCATCACGGCTGGACTTAGGACCCCTTGGCTTCCCATAACTACAAATATGCCTTAGTGTCTTTATTCCTGCCATGGGATGTACTGGAAGTGGTAGATTGGAATTAACTTGCTAGAATTCCAATAACTTTTCATGAGGTTACAAATATAAACTTCCTAGGCTGCAATAAGACCTGGGAAGGGCTCTCTATAGTGTATGTCTGTAAAGATGCTTCTTAATAAGTTTGGCATCTGAATTGATGGTCTCAGTAAAGCAGATGCTTGTAATGGTTGATAAGTTGTGTCAACTTGAGAAGTTTAGAAGTTTAATTAAGTATAGCAGGGGGTCAGGGTCCTCACTTTATAAACATCCTCATCCCATGCAAGAGGAGGGCAGGAGATGGTGTGGGTGCTACACCCGCCCTGGGGGTCAGGGAGGAGTAGCCTGCTTACAATGTAAGGATGGAAAAGAGGTTTGCTCTTCCCTTTTTTGCTCTTGTTGATTTGGTGTATTCTGCAGCCATGAACAGTTGCCCCTGTGCCATGCCACCCTGCCTTGGAGCCAGCCAATTATGGACTGAAACCTCCACAAATTATGAGCTAAATAAGCCCATACTGAGATTTATTAAAATAAACCTTTCCTTCCTTAATTTGGGGCATCAGTTATTTTGTCTCAGTAATGAGAGAAAAGTAACCAACACAGTGCTCTCTCCAGTATGCCTGAGCATCAGCCAGTTAGTTCAAGGCTTGAGTAGAACAAAAAGAAAGAGAACAAAGGAAATTTCCCCTTTTTACTTTGTGTTTGCCCTGAACTGGGATGTTGGTCAGTACCTTGGACAGAGGTTTACACCATCAGCTGCCCTGGTTCTCTAACCTTTGAACTTGGATTGGATTATAGCACTGCCTTTCCTTGGTCTCCAGCTTGCAAGTGGCACATCATGGGACTACTTAG
>NW_004955438.1:1705160-1782205 GCF_000276665.1 Chinchilla lanigera | reverse complement strand
TCTCCCTCTCCCTCTATGAGATTTTATATATATAAAATATACATAGTTTAAGCATCCCTAATTCAAAAATCTAAAATGTCACAGTTTTCTAGTGCCTATGTGATGCTCAAAACGTTTCAAATTTGAGAGCATTTTAAATTTCAGATATTCAGATTAGGAATACTCAGCCAATAAAGTATTACACATAAATATTCAAGGGGAAAAAACCTCTAAAATCTGAAACTTCAAGCCCCAAATATGTTAGATAAAGCACTGTGTGTGTGTGTGTGTGTGTGTGTAGAGAGAGAGAGAGAGGGAGACAGAGAGATCTGTTTCTCTAGAGAGCCCTAATTAATATGCAGCTCTATGTCTATTAGTAAAGGTTAGTAGAAAATTACAGTAACCTAATATACTCAAGACTATTGCATGATCATATGCTTTAGGAAGGTAGGTTTGGGTCACCACACCAGAAACAGAAACCCAAACAACTAAATGCTGGCTGAGAAAAAGGGAGTAGTGATGGATAGTAGAAAGAAGTTAGGAAATGAGCAACAAAGACTAGCTGCAAAAATGTAGTAAGAGTGTGCATATTTTCTCTGTTTTATTCATATTTCTCCCTTTTTTCTTTTTCCTATTTTATTCAAGAAGTGTTGATGTTGGTAAATTATATTGGTTTTTAGAATATATCAAGTGGGATTGTGACTGAACTAAAAAATAAAATAACATAAACGTGAGACAGACTCAATGACTGACAGGACTTTAGGCTTTTCCTCTTTGGAGAAAAGGCTACCTTTTCACTGGGATTACTTTATGCAATCAAGGCTCCTTTTACATGGAAGAATTATTGTTGTTGGAAATTAAATATTTATGAAAGGGTATGCATGGGTCCTAAGAAGTCAAAGAGCTAGGCTCTATATAATCTGTCCACTGGCACCCAATACTCCCTTCTATACTGTCCCTAAGGAAATGTTGTGGCATGTATCTAGATGTCACCCCTAAAGCCTCATGTGATCATAGGTGGAACTTTTCAAAGGTGGCTGTATCTAGAGTGTGTGATGCTAGGATTATTTGTGCGATGCTGGGGTTGAGGGTGTCCTACCCTGAATGTGAATGCTGCCTGCCCTAAGAATGTGTAGCCTGGATGGAATATGAGGGACAGAAAGAGGGATGTTGTCATTGCTTGCTACTTTGCTGTTTTACTGCCTTCTACCTGCCATGAGCCATTTCTCCTCTGCCATGCCACATTGCCTTGGAGCCAGCTGACTATGGACTGAAACATCTATGAACTGTGAGCTGATCCTTCCCTCCTTTAACTTTGGGTGTTGGGTATTTTGTCTCAGAAGTGAAAAAGTAGCTAAGACAGGAAGATATGTTAGAAAGACCAGAGGCTAGAAGCTTGGGAATCAGAATGAGAGACAGTTAGTTTCTGCCAATGAGATGGGTTCACATTAATGCAAAAGACTGAAGGAGACACACATCATTGTTGCTGTGGTTCTCATGGCACCTCACAAGCAGTCTTTTGCCCCTGTGGCTTTTTGCAGTGACCCACCTAACACTGACTTCAGAGCTGCAAGGCAGATATGACTAGCTGTGGCTTTCTAGTCTCTGGGTGGCAGGCACGATTACCAGACTGCTTGACCACAAACTGTGGAATATGACCTCTAAAAAGTAACATCATCCTAACTTTAGTTCCTCCAGTCCTTCTAATGTATTTGCCACCACCTAGTTCCCTATGTTATATCCCTTTCTGCTTGAAATACCTAAGATGGTTTCTGACTTACTGAATTGAACTCTGACATATTCTTCCACAGAGTTTGCACCAGTTTACCTTCCCACTGGCAAAACTGAACAGTGCTCATTCCCCCATACTCTGAGCAACATGGTGTATTATTAAAATATTATGACTCCTTACCCACCTGGTTAATGGAAAAAGTATTTTAATGTAGTTTCCACTTGCATTTCTTTCATTATTAGTGATGGTGAACATATGTTTGGAAGTCATGTGGATTTCCTTTTCTATGCACTGTGCCACTAGTTTGCTGTCACCCAGCTGCAGTCCTAAGGCTTTGATCATGTTGGTCACCAGAGACCTCCACATTGCCAAGTCCAATGATTAGTCTTCAGTTCTTTTATTTTCATTATTAGCAATATTTTATTGAAAAAAAAGTCCTAGCCCTCCCTTTTTGAGACACTTGCTGACCTTGGCCTCCAGGATTCACCTAATTGTCCATTTGGTACATTCGATACCATCTCCCCAGTGTTGTAGCTTTGGGCTTCCCGAGGCCTCATACCTCAGACCTTCTCTTTTGATATCCATTTACATTTGTGATCTAGTCCAGTCTCTTTCAACCATTTCTACACAAAGGGCCGCAAATTCCTATCTCCAGCCCCACTTACCCTTTACTCGGAAGCTCCACTTGGATGTTTAGAAGTCACCTCACTGTCCACATCAAAGTCTTGACTCCTCCCTCCCACAGAAAATAAACCTTCTCCCCACATTCTTCTCTATTTCAGGTAGTAACACACTGCCATCTACCAGCGGCCCTGACCACAAACCTAGCTATCATCTCTGGCTCTATTTGTATCACCACTTTCATCCAGTCCCCAATAATCTGTGGACTCTGCCTTTAAATTCATCCAAAGCACAATGTCCACAGCCCCACCATAGTCCCTGGCTTACTGCTGTGGCCCTTGATTGGCCTCCCCACTTCCATTCTTAGCCCCTAAATCTATTCTTAGTCCAGCTGTTGGAATTACTCCTTGAATTGTATGTCATATCACATTACTTACATGATATGTCCCATCAGTTAGATCCCACACTCCTGTAGGTCACAGCCAGCTCTTTCAATAGCCTGAGGCTCTCCAGAAACTACGTGTGTCCCCAACACCTCCCCATTGCTTCTCTAACCTCTTTCTCCTTGATACACTCCACTCCAGCCCTTCTGGCCTCCTGGTACTCAGATCCACCAGGCCCATCCAGCCTCTGTCCTTCCTGTTTCTTCTACCTGGAATGACAGGCTCCCTCACCTTCAAGTATCATCTCATCAATGAGGTGATTATGTGCTTATTTAAAAATGTGCTTATTTAAAAATAACTTCTACCCTCACTCCAGAGCTCCCAATCTCCTTTTTCTGCTTTCTGGTCACAGCATTTGTCACAGTTTAAGATTCTGTTTCCCCCACTAGGATTATAAACTCCACAAGAGCAAGGATTTTAAGCTGTTTTGTTTGTTGCTGAATTCTAAGCACCTAAAGAGTGTTTGACACTTGATAGGCACAAAGTAAATACTTATTTGAATGAGTGAATGAATGAATGATTGAATGAAACTAGTTGATAGCCTGTAGGAATTCATGTAAACATGAGCTGGAGATGTAGGTTTGAGGAGCCATGGGAGAAGATGAAATTAGCTTAGAGGGAGGAGGTAATGCTACAGATGGGAAACACCAACTCACTCAGAAGGGTTAAAAGTCAGCCTCTGAACTGTAGACCAAGAGTCCAGGGAAAACAAGAGGAAAGGTCAAGATAAAGTGCTATTGAGGGTTAATGGTAACAACCAACATTGAAATACATCAGCAGCTACCTTAGAGATATTCATTTAATTAGTCTTCACAAGAACCCTGACAGTTAATGGTACTACTACTTCCAATCTATGGATTACCAAAGGCATGTAGAAGAGTTTTAGAGCCTGCCCCAGCCAATCTGGCACAGTGCTGGTTGGAAGCTAGAGCTTCATCTTTGTGCTCTTACTGACCCTACACCACTTCCAGCTGGTCATGACTACACCAGGGTTTCTCTAGGTACAGACTCCAAACTTCATCCCTGTGCTCATAAAGAAACACACGAGGGCATACTGTGTGCGGGAAGGTGACCTTCCAGAGCACCAAAACTCATTAACAGAAAGACCCTGAAGGAAGGAGGCCTAGATGCCTGACTTATCATGGCTTTGCCCCTAAATCTCAGGAACCTTGGACTGACTATGGCCAAGGGGACCATCCTTTCTCCTCTGTGCAAATAAGAAAACCACTTGCGCAATCTCATAGGCTCCTTCCGGCTTGGGAATTCCACTGTCATCATCAGCTCTGTTAATGAGGGAGGGAAGCGCATCCTGTAGACGTAGCTTTCCTGACAAGTATCCGAATGCCAAGGACAGGGGAAAATAAATCATAAATAAATAAATCAAGACCTAGTAGAGAGGTCTTTCTGATAGAACCAGAAGCTCTAAGTTTGTCAGGAGCTAGGAACTTGGAAAGGGGGAGTTATAGAGAGCAACGTATGATAGAAATGCTGTCTCCACAGGCTGGCACTGTACACCAGGAGGTGTGTTCCTAACCAGGGCTCTGGCTTCTTTTGGTGTAATTATTATTATAATGCTGAGCACAAATGGAGACTTCACAACATGTCAGGGGAGAGGCCAGGAATAAAACTTAATTTCTGAAAATCTACACTAAGGAAGCCATAAGGCTAAAAGTGTTTTATATACACAGAGAAAAATCTAGTAAGTTGGAGCTCCTGTTGATTCAGACATGCACCTGCCTATAGCCCCTATATGTGTGCCTATATGTGTGCTTGTGTGCTCACATGCAAACACACACGTTCACTTAAGTACATGCAAAAGTACATGTGAGATAAGATAGAAACAGAGAGATACAGATAGACAGAGATAGAGATACCTCCAGGAGTGGCCAGATATAGATTTATATATTGGAGCCTGGCTCTTTAAAATGGAGGATAATGACACTGAAAATTATTCTAAGCTTTTCAGAGGCCCAAATGACCAAACTGCCTCCTGACTCCTGAATTACATTACCCAGAAAGAGCTTAATAACATGTTATTATCGCTTCTCCTCACTGACAGGATTTCTGGGCTGAAAAGACAAACAAGGGGCACGTTTGTGATACCGCACAGTCACCTCTGGTGAGCCGCGACCCTGCTAATTCCAGGTAAATGCTGCGGGGAGGAAGAGAGCCGAGGGCTGGTAATGCGACTTGGTGCTTGGTAATTGCCACCAGTTCAGTTAGCTGTCACCATCTGAAAGGGGCTCCAGGGAGCGCATGAAGCCAGCACAGAGTCCCAGGGGGTGAAGGGCAGTGGAGAGAGTCTGCATTATGGGAACCGAAATAGAACTTCTCAGTTCAACTGAGATAATGTAGGTGAAATTCCTTTTAAACTGTACACTGCTCCACAAGTGTGACTGTGAATGGGAGAAGGCAGAACTGCTGAATCCTGTTTCGGTTTTCAGGGCCCCATGCACAGCTGCACAGGTTGCGCATTGCTCAGGTTCTAAGAGTTTCTTTATTCTCTCTGAATGATGATCCCTGGAGCCGCACATTGTGATATCCTGGGTGAAATAGGGGCCAGGCGACCAATAAAGACCAAAGTGGGAGAAGAGGGTCCTCCACTGAACAATACTTGACCATCCAGGGGGTGGTCAATGGTTCTATAGTAAATTGCCAGTGTTTGGGGTGATTGGCTTTAATGTAATTAAAAGGCAATTACAAATAAGATCCTGGAGGTTAAGAACCATATTTTATACACTTAGCGTCCTAACCATAAAACATTGCTAGAGCAATGTTTGGTATAAGATAAATATTCAGGAAATGTGTGTTGGCATAAGCTCAGATGGATATTAAATAAACAAAAGCTGGAGACTCTGGGATCACTTCCTGGGGAGACCAGCATTCCGCACTGGGGTGCAGAGGTTGCAAAGAACGTGTTTAGTTCAGCAGGTGCAACCACACCTTCTGCTCCACACCTCCCTTTCCATGACTTGAGCTACAGAGAGCCGTGGTGAAGCCTTTGGTGAAGCACCACTGATGTTTCACAAGGTCAGCAAGGGTTCCTTCATGACTTGCCTGGTCAAGGGCCGGGTGCTATAGGCCCATAGGGAGGCAAAGGTGTAGGTCACGGCTCCCGCCATTGGAATCTTACAGTCTGGTTCAGTCAAGTTCTTTAAAAAATGTGAGATAATTATATCAATGGTATGAACCCAAGTACCAGTGAACAGCAAAGATGGTAAGTGTTATGGGAATTCAGAGGGGAAATCACAGAATTTCTGTTCTGCTGCTTATTGTATGCCTAGGGGAAATTTATTTACCTATCTAACCTTCCATTTCCCAGTTTGTCTGATTGAGATAATCATGTTTGCCATGCAAGCTCCTTAAATAGGAGACTAAAACAAATAATGTAGTTAAAGGGCACAGCAAGGTGCCCGGCACATAGTGGAAGTTTCTGAACTTTGATTTCTACATTAGGACTTTGCAGAAACAACTGACAGAATCCTAGTTTATCCCAATTTAATCAAAAGGGGATGGTTCATTTACATAACCCCAGAAAGCAGCAACAGAGGCAGCAATGCTCTGCCTCTATTGCCATTTCTTACACATTTCCTTGGGGTAAGAAGAGTTGCCAGCAGCCCGAGCCCAGGTTAGCCCTGGAAGACAGTCCTCTTCCCATATATTGGAGGAGAAAAGTCTCAGAGAGGACCCTGACTGGCCCAAGTCAGCGCATGTGACCATAACTTGCCTGATCACTATGGCCCAAGGAATGAGATCACCTGATTGGTGAGGCCTCAGTTATGCTGCCACTAATGGGAATGGCAAAGGTTAGCTCCACTCAGACATGGGCAATGAGTTTGTGAGTGGCAAAAGGCTACATATTTCCTCCAAATATACGGAAGAAATACATAAAAGACATAGCTAGGAGGAACTGGGAGAGCTGGCATTTCTCTATAGAAGCACGGGCTCAGTATGCAAACACAGTGTGCAGTGTGCAGTGTGTGTGTGTGTGTGTGTGTGTGTGTGCATGCGTGCACATGTGTGTAGATGTGTAGACACCCTAGGCAGCTCAGATGGTCCTGTCTGGCCCTAGTAAGCTTGCTGAGACTTGGCAACCCCTCATGAGCAGGTACAGCGCTCCAGCAGATCCTCACAAAGCAGGAGAGCCCACTCGGATGGGATCACAGGAGGTTTGGGGGAGATCAGAACTAAGCCTTGATTTGGACAGAGAGACAAGCAAAGGGGAGAAGGAAATGATGAGCCCTGCCTTCCTCTGGGGCAACGCCTGCCTCTGAGACTCACCATTTCAAAAGGGCCAGGAGAGGCCCTCAGGTCAGAGTGACTATTCAGCACACACTCAGGCAGGGACATCGAGGTGCCCAGGGAAGAGCCAGACCAGCCACCAAGTGCTTGAGGTCGCAGAAGCAGGGGCCATGGACCCAGACCTCCAGAAACAGCTGTCCAGTCCCCCACATGGCCACAGGAACTGGCTAGCCACTGCCACGACAGCCACACAGCATGCCGCCCTGATGTTCTGTTCCACTTTCTCACCTGGGTGGGGCTGTCTATAATTGCAGCCTTGAGGACCCCAGCCCTTAACGTCACAGCAGCAGGAGGGAAGGGGGAAAGGAGGAAGGTACAGAGGACTCGGGACAAGATGTGCCATCCTTTCAGATCATTTCTCGGGCATTTGTTTGCCCCTGCATGGTATCTGTCTGAGCACTACACGGGCCGCAGGAGCCAAGAGAGCAGCTCCCAGAGCGGGGTCACGCAGGTCACACTGGCCAACTCCCTGAGCTGCTCTCTGCCTCAGCTTCCCCCTTCATAAAACAGTAATTGTGAGAATTAGATTTTTTTAATGATGTTAAAGTACTTAACAGCATCTGGCACGTTGAAACTATGATTGTTATTGACTTTATGGTGCTATAGTTGGATATAGAAACACATTCTGGAGTTTGTATTTGTAAAAATATCTACAGGGCTGAAATAGACATGTGGAAAACACATTCTGTGTAGGCTGAATAATTCTAAAATGGCCTCTAAGCATCCCATCCGCAGCCTGCACACACACCCCAATACACCTCTTGCATAATCGCCTCCCCCTTTAAACATGGGCCAGACCGGTGGGTACAAGGAGACGTCACTCCCTGGCTATGCTACTCCACAAAGGTGATGGGACTTCATGGCACAGAGATTACTGTGGGTGGGCCTGGCTTAATCAGGCGAGATGAACTTGGTCCTGCCTGAGGTCTGAAGCCATCTCCCCTCACCGCGGAAGAAGCAAAGAGCCATGCTGCAAACCAAAGCAGGCGGCCTTAGGAGCTAAGGCCTCTGTCCTGCAAGGGCAGCGATCTGGACCCAGCTGGGATGCGCTTAGGAATGGCCCAGGAGCCTCAGCTGCAAGAAGCACAGCTGGTGCTGTGCTCATCCTGACTGCAGCTTTGTGGGACCCTCTAAGCAGAGGACCCCGCTGAGCTGTGTCCATATTCCTGAGCCTCAGAAACTGGAAACAGATGCTCGGTATTTTAAGCCTCTAAGTTTGGGGTAATTCGATACACAGCAATATAAAACAATGTACCTTCTATATCTGCCTAAAAAGCTACTGAAAGCTAGGCATACACTTATAACCCAGCACTCAGGAGGCTGAGGCGGGAGGATTACAAGTTAAAGTCAGCCTTGACTACATAATAAGACTATCTCAAAACACCAAAACACACACACAAACACACCACACCACACACTCATACACACTCACAAAAATCCACTTCTTGAATTCTTTTTAAGGAATATGGGGGAAATGATTTCAAACATGATCTCATTATTTGGGGATTGAAATTGAAATATGGAATATCATTCATATACCATGTACTGAGCTCCTATTTACTGCATGCAAGGCAGTGGATGAGGAATTTAATCAAAATCAGAGTCCAAAGCTGGACACTTATTACTAATACTGCCTAAGAGAATGAAAGGAAGGGCCAGGGAGTTAACTCAGTGGCACAGCACCTGCCTGGCAAGCGTGAGGTCCTGAGTTTGACTGCTGGTACCTGCCCACCCCTGAAAAAAAAGCATTACAAAGCAAAGAGCCATGCTGCAAACCAAGAAGCCATGCTGCAAAACAAGAATGAAAGGAAAACATTTAATACTAAAATATAAAATTTCCTTAAGCCATTCTTATCACAGCTTATAATTGTCAAGTATGAAGTTTCCTTTGAGATAATGAGTGAATAAAAGAATGATAATAATAATAACTAATTTGTGTGTGTGTGTGTGTGTGTGTGTGTTACTAAGGATTAAATCCAGGGCCTTCATACTGAGGTACAACCCCAGCCCTCTTTTTCTAGACTTACTTTTTATTGGTACGTGTCTGTTGTACATAATGACTGCATTCATCATGGGGAACTGGCAAATGTACATAACACATCTTAATTCTTCTTACTTCCTGATGCCCTCCCTTCCCTCCTGCTCCCTTCATCTCTAGTTCCCCTTCCTATCTGCAGGTCTATCTCCCTGGTTTGTAATTTCTGTCTTTTATTTCACTCTTTCACTTCTTTATATATTGCAATTCTCATATAAGAGAAACTATAAACTGCCCAGGAGAAAACTAAATTTGCAATCCTCCTGCCTCAGCCTCCCAAGTGCTAGGATTATTATATACCAAGCAATGTGCTAAGCACTTTTAAGTGCCTCATATAATTCAACCCTCTTAACAACACAAAGTGAGTAAGAAGTTGGTACCATTATTATTCTCGTGCTACAGAAGAACAGAAAGGCAAGACATTTGCCCCAGGACTTATACAGCTGGTAGAAGGTAGAGCCAAAATTTTAATCCCGCTCTGTCAGGCAAATTCTCTGCAGAAAAGCACCTGTTGGATACCTGCTAAGATCTAATCCCATGCTAGACATCATGGGGAATCACAGGAGAAGCAATGATAGAACCTAAGCTCTTGTGGCTCCCAGTCGAGCATGAGAGATAACCACACAGATCACCAACCTTCAGTGCAATGAAATAAATGCCCTTAGGCAGGCAAATGCCGAGAGTGTTGGCCCTGAGAGGACAGCAGAATCACTGGATGCTGCAGAGGCTGGGGTATGCTTTCAGGAAGCATCAGAGATAGTTTTCAGCTGGTGGACTGGACACATGTAGGACATGCCTGGGGAAAGGGAGGTCCTCAAAGTAGAGGCAACAGCACAAGCAAATGTACTATGGGAGGACCAGCCAGGGCTTTGCAGGAAGAGTGAGCAAGTCAGTTACTCCAGAGCAGGCCTCAGAGGTGTTCACCAACCAAGAATGAAGGCTCCGTGTGCATGGTGGAGGAGGACAGAGCCGGTCTCACAAAGATCTGAGTTAAACTCCGGGGCACCCCTATGTAACTTGAAGACAGGCTCTTGGACAACAAGAACCCCTCCAAATGCTGACTCCTCTCTGTGTAAAACGGGAAGGGTTCAGTGTACTGCAAAACACCTGACAAAGCAGAAGAGGGGAGCAAAGAGGCTTTCATCTCATGAGCCAACCTGCATCAACTGGTAACGGCCACTCTGTGAAGCCCTGAGTTTGGAAAGATGAGGAAGCTGCGTGCTGTGTCAATTAATATTTTCTGCTCAGAGCAAGGCATGGGCCATGGTTTCACTCCTGCTGCATATTTGGATTTGGCAGCTGTAGTAGCACCTACAAACCCCGATTCCTCTCTTCTGCCTTCCTTCCTGCTGTCCACAAAGCAGTAAGTTACAGGTACTAAGTTATCACTACCTGGTGCACTGTACAATGATCTTTCAGTCACTGGTGAACCACATAGACTGTAGTGGTTCCTGAAGATTAAGTGGATTGAAGAATTGCTATCATTTAATGACACTGTACCCACCATAGATCAGTAGCACATTACTTAGGTGTTTGTGGTGATGCTGATGTAAAGAGAGCTACTGGACTGCCAGTCAATAAAGTATAGCACATATGATCACATAAAATACAGAATAGTTGATAATGATAATAGACAGCTTTATGTATTTACTGTATTATGTTTTTTATCACTGTTTCAGAGAGTAACAAGCAGAAGCCTTGTTTACTGATTCTCTTAATTGTGCCATTTTCTCTTGTTTGATTTAATCTCTCATTGTTTTGATCACCATATCATCATGGCCCCAGAAGTAATAGGCTACACCATATAGCCTAGGTGTTGAGTAGACCGTACCATCTAGGATTGCATAAGTACACTTTAGGATGTTCACACAATGATGAAATCACTAACAGTGCGTTTCTAGAACATGTCTCAGAACTGTAAGCTGTGAAGACAAGACTAACACACATTTCCACTGGCAGACTACCGAACATAGTTCGTGGTTGTGTTTAATACTGTGGTAGACTGTATGACAGGGCAGAAATTGCAAAGGGCTGGCAGTAATGTGGACCAGAGTCTGAGATGATCTCATGGAGATGGGATTTGAGGATAGGAAGATGTGATGGTTTGGATTTAAAACGTCCCTCAAAACTCTGGTGTATTTGGACGTAGAGCCTGATCAAAAGAGGTAGATAACTGGGAGCATGACCTGGAAGGGTGTGTTCTTGTCCCTAGCTCCTCCCGCCCTCTCTGCTTCCTGGCTGCCATGGGGTGAGCAGCTGTCCTCCAGAGGCCATGCCCTTTCGCCATGCCATTTCTACCTTGGAGCCAGCCAGCCATGGACTGTGTCACCCAAAACCATGAGCTAAATTCAGTCTCTCTTCCTTTACGTTGTGGGTGTCAGGTTATTTTCTCCCCAGTGATGGGAAAGTAACTAATACAGAAAGTGAGGGCTGAACCCCAAAAGAAGTGACTCATACATCCACAGGTCCAGAGGCAGGGATATTCCTGCTGGATAAGGGGTCTCACAAAGGGCAGGACATCCCCAGGGTAGGAAGCAACACTGGAGGAGAAGAATGGCCTTCTTGGAGAACCTTAATCAGGAGAGGTTTCAGCTTGACAAGCAACAGGGACAGAAATGAGGAGAGACACTGCATTATGGGCTTGGGCTGCTGTAACAGCATACTACGGATGGGACAGATTACAAAAATTTAAGTTCTTGCAGTTTTGGAGGTTGGAAGTCCAAGGTCAAGTTGCCAGCAGGGTTGGTGTCAGGTGAGGCCCTTCTTCCTGCATTCAGCTATCTCCTTTCGATGTCTTCACAGGGCCTGTCTTCCGTGTGTAGTCAGAAATACAACCAGCCCACTCTTCTCTCTCTAAGGCCAGTGCTGTTGGACTAGGCCCACTCATAAGACTTCACTGAACCTTAACTATTTCCCTAAAGATCCTGCCTTCAAATAGTGTACAGTCACATTGGAGGTTAGCCTCCCACTATGTGAATTTGAAGGAACACAATTTTTTTATATACTCACTTTAAACTTTTTAAAAAAATTTTATTTTGGAAGGAACTGGATTTTTTAAAGGAAAATAGCTCAAGTATGGCTTACATAGGAAGAACATAACACAGTCAAGCACAAACATGGAGGCACATTAAGGATACTTTGACAAATTTTTGTTATTTTTGCAATAGAACAAAATATCTTTCTTGTGAAAGATTATTTACATCACTAATTACATTTATTTGATGAAATACATAGAAATTAAATATGCATGTGAACATTTGTAAGACCAGGGGAAATATTGCTGTGCTATACAGGAAGTAAGGGGAGGCAAAAATTGTTTGAAGGGGAAGAAAGCCAAGACCCAACTAAAATATACCGAAATGATAACTATGAGTTTTCTCTAAGCAATACAATTTTGGGTAGTTTCTTGTTCATACTCATCTTGTGTTCTTCCAGTTTTCTTTTATTCAGGACTTTTCGGTCACTACTGGGGGTTGAAGCCAGGGCCTTTGTACAAGCTACCACACTGGCCATTTTTAAACTTTAAGACAAGGTTTTGTTAAATTGCCCAGGCTGGGCTTGAATTTGCAATCTGCAGTTGCAATTTATTTTTTAACTTTTCATTTCTTAAAAAAAATTTATAAAACTGATTTTGAAGCAAAGCTTCTTACAGAGCCTTCACCCAGGTTTCCCACATGTTGCCACCTTATACAACCATAAAGCAGTCATCAAAGTTGGGGAATTAACACTGGTAACATGCCATTAACTACTCCATAAGTTTGAGTTTTGCCAGTGCCCTTTTTCTGGTCAGTGATTCAGTCCAAGATCCTACACTGTACTTAGTTATATGTCTTCTCCAGTCTGTGACAGTTCCTTAGTCTTTCATTGATGGTCAGGCCTTCCTTGACTGTTGTTTTGTTTTTCCTTGAGTCAGGGTCTCACTATGTAGTTCAGGCTGGCCTGCAATGCAATCCTCCTGCCTCACCCTCCTGAGTTCTGGGATTACAGGCATGTGCCACCACGCCCAGCTTTTCTTGACTTTTAACACTTAAAAAGTTCTAGCTAGGGCTGGGGATATAGCTCAGCAGTAAAAGCACCTGTCTGGCAAAGTGCAAGGTCCTGAGTTTGATTCCTGGTAGCCACAAAAAAGGAAAAAAAAAAAAACACTAGCTAGTTATTTTGCATAATGTGCCTCAACTTGAGTTTACTTGATGTTTGCTGATGACTGAATTTATGTTGTGCATCTTTGGCAGGAAGCCTTCCAAAGTGGTGTCACACCCTTCCTGGGCCATCTGTGTCAAGAGGCACGTGATGTCCTTATCTCTCATTACTGCTGACATGGTGTTAGCTTAAATAACAAGGGTATGGTGACATCTGCCAGGAGTCCCCACTATAAGCTACTATTATTTCCTTTGCAATAATAAGTTCCTTGCCAGGAGACCCTTTGAGAACATGCAAGTATCCTGTTTCTCCTCCCTTGTCCTGATATTGGCATTAGTTGATAATTCTTGCCCCCAACAATTACTGCTGTGGTTTTGCAAGATGCTGCTTTTCTATTTCCATTGTTCCTCCTAGTCTCACCATGGGGCTCCACGCTTATTATTTCACCTAAACCTAATTATTTTCCAGAGATGCTGCCTTCAAATACCATCCTATTGGGTATCGGGGTTTCAATATATAGATTTTAGGGTAACACAAATATGTAATCTATAGCAATTAATTCAAATTCTACAGTGTTGACACTTCTCCCCTTTTTATTTCCTTACTCAGTTGCTTATATCAGTGTGAATTCACAGACACTGTAGATAGTTTATTCTATGAATTATAATGCAACGCCATCATTTATTTGGCTGCTCAAACTGACCAGATCTGGCCAATGGGGCCCCTTCAAGCGGGCTTCTGAGTCCTTTTGATACACTTCCGTCACTATTTAGACACACCTTCCTTTCCAGCATCAGTTTTGTTCCACTCCTGTCTACACTTTCCCTATCCAACTTAAAACCACCCATCACTCCAAGAAGCCTGGGTGTGACACAGTATTAGAAGCCAACATGTAGGTATTAGCTACGTATTACCAACGAGGTACAACTGCATCAAGGCCTTCTTAATACAGGGAGGAAGTATTATGTATATACACATAGGTCTATCTATCTACAGCCCGATTATTGATACTTCAATTAATTTCACGGTTCATTTTAGCACTCCTCCTTGCTTTACTTGTGATATCTTTCTCTGATACTGAGAAATGTGGCTGTCATGAGCCATAGCATATTTATTTGTTCAGTCCTTACGGTTTCAGCATTTCTAACACAAAATCCCCATGAAAAATAAATTTAATAACTAAAGCACAATATTTGTGTGTAGTTCTTTTTTATTGGCAGCTTAAAGTCAACATTCTGTTTTCCTAAGAAATTTATGTTAGTTTTTTTCTTTCCCACCCTTCAGCGTGGTTGTATTATTCAGTTGTAAGTTGGTCATTTGTTACTGTTTGTATCCCATTCTGAGTTCCTCCACGTCCTAGCTGGTTTGAATTATTTATTTTTTGAGTGTGTGAAATGTTAACATGATTCTGAAAGAGCAATATAGAAAGGTCTTGTTTTGTCCATTTTTGTTCTTAGTTTTTAAATTTGTGAATCCTGGTGGTTTTTCATATCCTCAAGTGCTGGTCTATGTCTGTTTAATTCAGTCTAGAGAAGCTTTTTACAGATTTCTTCTGCCCCATGGTGGTTTTTCAGGGAGTAACTTTTAACTGCTGAGATGTGCTAGACTTAGTTTTTCTGATTTTTATAACTCTATGTGTATTCACTCACTTTCCTCTGTTCATTTTAGTAGTTCTACTGTAATTTACCAGAGTCCTGGAGCCTTCTTCTGCCAATACAGTATAGCAAGGTCCAGAGTTCTAGTGAGTTCTTTGAAGAGGAAGGGTTAGATATCCCTTCCTCTTGGGGGTTCTCTTTGTCTCAAAGGATCTTAATGGAGGCCCTTTTGCTTCCAGTACTCCTCTCCTTTCCACTCTACAGAGAGCCCAGTACCTGCCGATATTTCCTCAACAAAAACAAAGAACAAGAAGAAACACAGACACACACACACAAATGGCTCAGCATAATGCGAAGACCAACAACACCTAAACTTCAAAACAAGTATGAAGTAAAAAACTCCTTATGCATCCTGCCTTGGCCCAACAGGGCATTGCTGGGAGTTGGGGCAGGCCTGGAAAGACTGGCAGCACAGGAGAGCCAGCCACAGACCTAAGGGGTCTAACATCATGCCTGAAAGAGTAGGAAAATACAGGTCAGTAAGCAATGCCTGCTAGATCAGAGTAGGGCATAGCTTCTGGCAGAGGAAAAGGGCAAAAAGGTACTCTTTGGCTGTTGGTGCCCCCACAAGCCAAAAGAGAACGAAAAATAAACCAGAAATACCTCACTGTGGATCCTGTACCCAATTAAAGACCCAGTAGATTTACGACAGATTGAGAATTTTTCACTGCTCAGTGATGAGATTTCTCCATTTCCGTTTTCAGTTCCCCTGTGCCACCCGTACCATCAGGCAGAAACAAACCAGGCTTTTCTTTGCATTTACCTCTGGGAAGGGATGAGGCTGCAGAAGGAGGGGAGCAGAGTGGATGGGGAGGAATCTCTTACTGGCTTTTGACTTCAAAAAGCTGCTTCGTTAGCCCTTTCTTAAGGGAATAGAATATATGCATAATACAAGTAAAGGATTTAGGAGAAAAACATGACTAGTAAGAACAGGATTCCTCCTCTTCCCTATGCCTCCACCACCCACTGCACCTAAACTTCAAGACACATACATGCACACACACACACACACACACACACACACACACATACAGAGATCACCGAGTCCTAGAGAAGGAACCCTCTTCCTTGCTCCACTCTCAGCAGTGCACGGAACACCTGTGACCACTTCCAAAGCAGAGCTTCCTCGGCACCAGAGGCCAGCCCCCAGACCAGAAATGCTCACAGGCTACGGCTAGGTTTAGGATCCCAGAGCTTCCCCACTGCTCCAGTGTGGCTGAGAGAGAGCAGATCCTGCGACTGCTGTGCACAGACGTCACAGTGGAGCTACCTTATCTCAAGGGGCTGAGCAGAGAGGGAAGAAGAATTGCACATGGTGTTAGAAGCCTACGAGGTAAACACCTCCAGGAAAGGTAAAACAGTAGCTCAGACTCATCAAACACCAGGCAATCCCAGTGTGTAGCTGCATGGATGGGCACATGAAGGCCAGATGCCACCCCCAAGGAAACCCTCAGAACTCAGACTATCATCCAAGAGGAGGGGCAGAAGTGGCTGGCATGAACCCTCTCTCCCTGGCAGAGCAGGCTGAGTGTCCAGTGGGGAGGTCCAACGGCCCCAGGCCTCAGCCTCCCTGAGGGAGACTTGGACCACGCTCTGGGCCCTGGCAGGCATGGCAGGAGACAGGAGAGGGCGCAACCCACTTCCTGTGCAAACTGCTTGTGCATCTATGCAGGAAAGGAGGAGCCAGGAGGAAAAGGGAGCCAAGCTCTGGGGTTCTCAGCCTGACGAGCCTTATCAGACCAGGCTGTCATGACAATAGATGTGACTGTAGCTCTTCTTCCCTCTTTAAGGAACTGCCCGATTGCCAGCTCCTCTTTCCGGTTTGATTCCCTAGCAGCTAGAAGCCTCAGATTTAGTGGAAGCTGAAGGGAATGAAGGACAAGGAGGAAAGCAGAGCCGCATGGGGAAGATACCACTGTTTAGGTGGCCGTTCCCCGAGGGCCCTCTGGGCCCCAGTTACACTAGTCTGCCCACATGCCTGGGAAAGAGAATGTACAATCACCCTGGCAACGCTGGGTGTGCCCCCAGAAGAAAGCAACAGGGACAGCTTGCTCCAGGTAGGGCACTGATCACATTGTAATACCACGTTTTATCAACAGTGTATTATACAATGTGTATAATACAGTGTATAATACAGTGTGTGTATAATACAGTGTAGAATACAAAAGTGTGCCTTTCCTATCCCAGGAGATAGATAGACAGAGATACTCTTACTGCTTTTAACCTTTGTCTCTTTTCTATGAAGGCCCCAACTCCTCCTGAGTGGACAGGAAATATTACATGAGTAAGTCCCTTAATAAATGCCTAACGTGCCTCAGAGACATACTATCTTCCTTACCACATCTGAACTCACTTGGTGAGAATCTACAGTTACTACCAGGAGAAATGAGAAAACATGCCTGACCCATAAAGAAAACATAGACGGAAGGGGAGAAAGTAATCTGCAGGGCGGCTCAAATGCAATTGCTCCATTCTAGAAGAACCATGACAGTAAGTCTCCTCACCAAGCACTATGACCAAGCTCAGGGATACTCCAAAATTCACAGGTTGAAATCCTAACCCCAGGGTGATGGGTTAGATGATTAGAAGGTGATGAGGTGGAGCCCTCAGGTTTGGGATTTGTTCCCTTATGAAAGACACCCCAGAGTCAGCTTACCACTCCACCATGTGAGGACACAGTGAGAAGGCACCATGTAGAAGCCAGGAGATGCACCCTCACCACACCCTGGGTCTGCTGGCACCTGGATCTGGGACTTCTCAGCCTCCAGAACTGTGAGAAGTGAGTCTCTGTCAGCTTGAAGCCAACTATTTTGTGATATTTGCCTCCACATCCAAAGTGAATTACGAGACTCTGCATCCAATAGCCTTGTTTTGGCTTCTCCCTCAAGGAATGACAATGCCTGAAAGAAGTTCAGGTGGCCCAAGCATCTTGCAACTTAAAAGTGCCACTGCTGGTGCTTTGATCTTAGACTTGCAGAGCCCACAGAACTGAGAAATAAATGTTTGTTGTTTCACCCTCCTGGTCTATAGCATTTTTGCTCTAACAGCCTGAACAGTAGAACAGCATGGGATTCAACTCAAACGTGTGCCTACTGTCTGCACGCAGAAGCACTACTTACAGCTCTTTTTCCTTTTATTGGTAAGTCCTTCCTCATGCCTTGTTTTCATGATGCAATTTTAGTGGAATTAAACTTGAACAGCACCAAATTATATAATTAATTACATTCAGCTTCAATTACAATCACTAATTGATCCAAGCCTGCTAGCACAACACTTTCATTACTTGGCACACAATTATTGAGTGCCTACTTTGTGCTGGGAATAGAGCAGGAAATGGTCAATTTCCCCTGCCGGGGGGAGGGGGGTGTCAAGGAAAATCTCCCAGGGACAGCTGGTTATAATCAAGAACTCGGTGGGAAGAGAGGCAGGTGGCTAAGTCTTGCTGGCCTTCCAAGTCACCTGTGCATGTTTGTATGCTAAAAATCTCAAGTGGGTCACACTCTGGGATAAGGCTGGCTTTGGCACCAGATGTCATATTTTGTACTCTAGGTCTCTCTTTCACTGACTCTTGATACTAATTACTTAAAAAAAATTAATAGATTTAAGGTAGGTGTGGTGACACATGCCTATAGTCCCAGCTACTCAGGAGGCTGAGGCAAGAGAATTGCTTGAGGTCAGGAGTCTGAGCTAAGCCTGGACAACACAGTAGTCTCAGCTGCTCAGGAGGCTGAGGCAGAAAGAAGGCTTGAAATCAGGAGTTTGAGCTTAGCTGGGGCAACATAGTAAGACCCTTGTCTCCAAAACAAAACAAAAAATTAATAGGTACAATGAACATCTGCCACTCAGGTACTCCTGATCTCACTGGTCTTCCCACTTCTAACCGGTCTTGAGTTCCTCCCCACCATAACCTAAGGCAGCGATGGTAAAGCTATGGCATGAGTGCTATGATGGGCACATAGAGTCTCCTCTGTTGGCATGGGAGCCAAGTCGGCCCAGCAGAGCATAATAGTTTTTTGTTTTTCCTAAACTAAACCCTCAGTATTCAGGTTTAATTGCAGTTTGGGCACTCGCTCTCTCAAAGGCTCACCATCACTGACCTAAGATCCTGCTACTCAAACCTGAGTATTCGCGACATCACTGGGGCCTCTTGGAACGTGGAAAGTTGACTCAGCTGGTCTGGGTGGGGTTTGAGGTTTACCCTTGTCAACAACCTCACAGCTGACCAGATCCCATGTCTGGTAAGGACCTGATTCCAGGCTCGTAGGTAGCCACCTTCTCTGAATATCCTCCCATGGCTAAGAGAATGCATCTCTCTCACGCCTCTTCTTATAGGGGCACTAATCCCACTCATGGGGCTCCACCATCAAGATCTAATTATCACAACTTACCATGAACTCCACCTCCAAATGCCATGGCATTACAGATTTGAATTTCAACATAGGAATTAGGGCAGGGAACAACACACACATTCAGTCCATAACACTTCATAATTAAAAAACAAATAATATGATTACATAACTAAGAAGATCTGGTCCCGAATTCCATTTGGACAGAGTCCAAAATCAAGGACTTCACTGCAGTATCTGGGTTGAGTGGTCACTCTCAGCACTATGCAACCTGAGTACTGCTACACGTTTTCATTTTCCATGCCATCTAAATCTCCTCTCAACTCTCACCCAGATGGTGTTAGAGCTAAAAACTCTACCTGGGGATTTTTAAAGCAATGGCTTTTAGCCCAGATAGACCCAGCATAGCCTTTTTCATGACAAACAGTTGCTAATACCCCCTTACCACCCTGAACTGAAATTCATAAAAACTATAAACTACCTACACACATCATTTTTCTAAGTCCAGTTCATACAGGTGGGTTGCACCAGTCTTTCAAATGCAGGTTCCATTTTGCCACTGGTGATTAGTTTCCCAAAATGGTGACCGGTGACTCCTAAAGAAACAAATCATTCCTCTACTTTCATGCTAATTTCATTCCTGGAAAATTAATCAGTTATTAAAACCATGCAAAAAATGCTTTGCCTGTATATGTTAGAGAGCTAGGTTGTTGATTCAGTTCATTATAAATGGGATTTTCACTAAGTGCATATAATATGGGGCCCTTAGAAATCACCCAGGTCACAGGAAAATTCTTTTAGTGAAGTTGTGTTGCCCACAGAATGATCTCTGGCATCCCTGATGCACTGACCCCACCCACTCCATGCCAGCTGCAATTCCCCAATCACTATGATAACCACAAATGTCCCCACACACTTGCAGAGAGCCCCTGGGGGCAGCACACCTGCACTGGAAACTACTGATATAGTGCAAGCTCTGGTTTACAGGTGAATGGAAACAAGGCGGATGAGGGAGGACTTGCCCTCAGTGACCAGCTGGTCAGCACCCATAGCTCCCTAGACTGGGAGGGAGTCCTCCCAGTCCCATACTTGCAGCTTACTAAGCTGGTCACTATGGGAAGACAAGGGGCTCTTGCTCAGAATTCCTTTGAGGCCCGGTGCAAAATGCTCAGGATGACTCCCCACCCCCAGAAGGTGAAACTCCCTGCAGAAGAAAACAGAGCTAGACAGTGTTAGTGGGAAAGTTCTCTAAGCTTGGAAATGTCAGCACAATACCTTTAATTTCCTCAAATGCAACCAAGAAGTCTCCTCCCCATCACAGAAAGCTAGGAATGTTCTGGCTGATGAAGAAGGTAACTAGTCCACCCTCCTTTCATTTGGGAGCACCCCATTGTTACCCTAGGTAAAGATTTGCTCCTGGTTAGAAAGAGAGCAACTGAGCATTACATGCCAACACGGCCTGATCAGTGGCAGTTGGCTCATATGCTGTGTTAAGGGTTCTGGAGCCACATCCCAGCTCTAGATGAAAAGATGCAGTATCAATCTGTTGAGTCTGTACTGGCCTTGCTAGAGGATAGCAGGTATTTGCCATATTTACTTTAGAACTCCAGACAAATCTGATCTACCTTCCAGAGTCAAAAGCTCATCCATTCTACCAATGCCAGTCTATTTCATTTCATTAGTTTCCTTGTATAAAATATGAAGCAAATGTCTCCTTTTGGAGCTCTGACACCTGTTATTCTTGGGATAAATTGCTTTGCTGCAAATGATAGTACTAGTCTTGTCTCTGAATCTCACTCAGCATACAAGCTGAGCATACACCATATTATAGTCTGTAGCACAGGAGAGATTTAGGCAACCTGCAAGGTTTCATATAAGAATCAACATTTTTCAGGGTCCTTAGTTTGTAAAGCAATATACATCACACAAAACTCAAGGGTAATATCCATCTCTCCATCTGAAATTAGTGTACCCTTAGTTAAGGAGTCAAGATCCCACAAAAATTGATTGCAATTAATGTCTTGAATATTTAGTGCTAAGACAGCAATATTTTGAGGAAAATGTCTTTAGACACAGCAGCTAAATACTGGTTATCTTTAAAGTTAATAAAATTAGGTAAACTAGAAAAAGATATCCATAATAATACAAAAAACCATTCACAAACATTCACTGTGTGTGTAATAAATACTCATTAGAAATACAACATTGAGTCAAATGATCTTTGATGAATTGGTTTTTAAAAATCTTTAAAATGCAAAAGAAAAATAAGCAAGAGAAACTAGAAAGGTCAAATGGATCTGAAAACATTCAAGAATATTTAATTTTAGGTAAACAGATTCTATGGGAGAACTGATCCTTAGGCAAACAGATTTATGACAATGTGCCTCTAGACAAGTTGGCTTTGGGTTGTCTGAACAAAAACAGCTGGGTGGGTATTGTACAGGGGACACAAGGAGGCACAGGACAGGAGCCAGAAGACTATGGGGGAGACCAGATGTGAACCAGGTGGTACAGAGGTGGAAGAAAGCTGATGGACACAGAGATACCAAGAAGTGGACCTATGGGGTTGGGAGTCATGCAAAGCCCATGGGGGATAAAGGGTTTTGGGCCAGGGGGCAGCTGAGGGTATCATCTACAAAGAATTTGAGTCTAGACCTTAGTCAAAATGAGATTCTGGGACATCTTGCCCTACACAGGAATACAGAAATGGTCTCATCACATCTTCCTTTCTGGTGTGGCTGCAAGTGGCTCCACCACCCCATGAAAATGCCTTTCTCTTTCTCCAGACCACAGATTCCTGGTTCAGCAACAGCCCCCCTTTTTCCCAAAGCCAGCTCCTGCTGTTGGAGACACCACAGTCCTTAGAGTCAGCATGACATCTGACCTCACTGCTCCACTCCCACCCCCAGGATGGACACTGAAGGCACACATACTACATGCAGGGACTGACGCACATGTAAATGTCCACCCAACCAATGCGAGGCTGACCTTTGCCTCCACTGTAGTGATGTAGAAAAGCATGAGAGAGACAAAGTGGGAATGTTCCTTACCCTCTGAGGACTGCATGGGCTGGCAGACAAGTGTGGATGATGTGAGAGACAATCAGGAGAACTGGGGAAAGAGGCAGAGCAGCAAGGGCCTAGTGGCTTTGGAAGGTTCCATACAGGAGGCAGCACCTGAGCATGGTCACTGAGATGGAGGAGGGAAGGCTTGGACACATGAAAAAGCGTAGGGCCAGGGACTTGGGGTGAGCCTGCTGTCTGCACCATCAAGATCAGCCTGTGTAGCAAACTTCAAATAGCACCACCCAGACAGGGAGGGAGGTGCAACCCTCTTCACAAGCTCTCACTTTACTCACCATCAGACACGTGGAATTCATGAAGAAGAGAGCAGAGAGAGTGTCACACAGTCCTTTTCCCAGTCTCATCCCCACTTCAGTGTAGGTCCTATGATCTGGCCAGCTGAACTTGCAAGTCCATGGGGTGCACCCATGTGAGACTGTCCTTATCCTAAGTGCTCCCAAGGATGGCTCTATCCAACTAATACTGTGATTAAAGAAGCCATTCCTGCCAGCTTTCTGGGAGTGACCTGTGTGGACAGTAATAAGCAGAATCAATAGAGAAATTAAGCCTGTTTCAGCCAAACAGCGCGTTCTAACAACTCCATGAACCCACTAGAAAACAGGCACGACCACTGTACAAAGTGTATTCACACAACTGGCATCCAGCCAGAATGACATTTTTCACCAGAAAATGACATATATAGCAACAAACTAGTAGCTCATGCTCTCATAGCTTCAACAACAGTCGTAACAAAAAGAATTTATTCCAATTTAATTGTTTGCTCTTGTTCAGCTCTCTGGAGAGCCGTCCCTCTATTTCCTATCCCTATAATACAAATTTTCTAGACTTCAGTAGGTCTCTACATCTTTCAACATGGATCTAGCCCCTCAAAGATAACAGCTATGCTGATCAGGATTTTTTTTTCCACTAAGTATCAGGTAATTAATTTAAGGTAATTTACGCAAAAAAACTCAGGTGACAGATTTCAGATTTATTGGTTCATTTACTTGAAAAATCAAGGATGGACAGGGCTTGCTAGAATGGCTAGATCCAGGGGTTCCAAGAACACAGCAAGACAACCACCAGAGTTAGCAAGCAATGGAAATGTAGTCATTCTCCATACCCGCACACAAAAGGTTCACGTGGGAGCACAAGTCCATACTGGAACCAATCTCTGTGGCCAGAGGGGCAGCCATCTGCCTCCCCCATGGCTTGTGGGAGATGCAGGAGTCAGTGCACTTGCAGAAATGAGTGTCCCAGAGAAAAAGGAATCCTAGTTAAAGCTGCAAGGGACACTGGGTAGATAAACTGCACACTCAGTGCTGTGTACCTGTTTTAGTATCACTTCCCCTGTAGCTTTCACCAGCACTATCTGTTGACATTTACAACAGACCTCTGAGTAGGGCAACCTTTGGACAACCACCGTTGCTCCACAGCAGGAAGCTAAGCCCAGGGACCAAAACAATCTGCCCACACCACCAGATCTAGGATGTCATGACAGGCCTGACCTCCAGCCACCTGGCTCAGTACAGGTGGCACTGGCCCCTGCCAGAGAATCAGACCCAGGCCAAAGGTAAGGTGAGGGTCAGAGCCATCAGACTGCTACACATGTAAACTACTAAGACGCAAAGCTTACTTCTAACCAGCTCATCAGAAACCCTCTTCTGGTTTGTCTCCTGAATCCCTCACAGCTTGTTACTTCTTTCTAAATACTTGGGAGGGAGAGAAAAAGTGAAAAACGCAGAACTTCCTCTATAATCCTACTTACCATGGGGCAAAACTGCAGTTCTGCCTATAGTCATTCCCCTTACAAGGATTTGCCTAGAGAGGGTGTCAGTACCCAGAGGGGCCCAGATGGCTTGGTGACCAACGCCACAATCTGGGTGAGCTCTGGCCCATCCAGGCTTCCCTCCTTGTAGGAAAATGATTGCTCACAGGTTCCTGCCCAGCTCCCCGACCAGCTGCCCCACAACAGGAGCCTACCAGCTGTAGACAGAGGTGGGCCGGAAGGAAGTGAGTCCAGCAGGACTAGGTGGAGTGTTGGCCATCCAACCCCAAGTCAAAGCCACCTGTAGTGCATCCAGGGATGGAAAGCCAAGCTGTGGCTGCAGACCACCTTCGTTCATCATCTGGGTCACCTCCATCAAGCAGCTTGCGCTTTCTGTGTCTCAGTGTACTCACCTGATCAAAGCAATGACAGTGGCCCTGGACCTCATGGAGCTATTGTGGGAACTAAGTGAAAATGAATCCATGCAAAGAAGTGGGCAAATGGTCAGTCCTTGATATTAGTTGTTATTATTATGATTATTATTGCTGTTGCTGTTTTGTCATTTATTGCTAGCTAATCCTTCCACCTGGACCCAAGGCTACCTTAGCAAGAACTAAGAAAGTTGGGAATCATGTCTGCCACATGAGCTAATAACAAACATTTACTGAGTGCTCGCTGTGTGGTTCATCTTCTCCAAATACACTGCATCTATTACCTAGCCAGTTTCTCTCAGTAACCCTAGGCAGAGGTCTCTACCCTGACCAGGGAGCTTGAAAGAACACAATCAGTAAGTCAGGTCCATGTCGTGCTCCCAGGACAGGGGATAACAAGAAGGGTGCTGGGCCTTTGTTTCCATCCAAACCATAAACACAGTTTAATGGCAAAGAAACATGAGACAGAGCCAGATGGAGAGATGATCTGCACCATCCTTGAGCAGTACTCTCCCAGAGTGTCTCTACTTTTCAAACTGGAGAACTGAGGCCCAAAGAGGTTGAGTTACTTGCCTTATTTAGGTAGCACAGGATAATACAGTACAAAAGACTCTGAACTCAGGCCAACTCAAGAGCCTATGCCCTTAATTACTACTCTCTACCCCCCACTGGTAGATACTGGTGTGCACATGCTTACCTCTGGCACAGGAAGGTCTCCTGCCAGATACATAGCCCTGGGAGCTGAGCTCCAGGCTGCCTGCTAAGCCCTGGCAGCTCCAAGAGGGTGAAATGACAGCCATCATCCCAGTTTGTAGGACATGGAAGGGCTTTGTGCCCCACCTGGCATTAGCCATGGAGAGAAGAAAGTCTGTGCTACTGGCAATCCATCCTTCCTGCCTCCCCTCTCCATTGTGACCCACCTAGTGAAATGCGCACCAACCACTTCCATCTCTCGGGACCAGGAGATATGCTTGAAAGGACTGGCTACCAGCTCAGGGGAGACTTTTGCCTTGCTGGGCACCAAAAGGCAAGTGCCAGGTGAGACTCATACAGCAGTGCCAGGCCCACCACAGGTGACTAACCAGTGAACCCTCTATCAACCCCCACTGGATGTGACTTTGACATTTAGAACTGTAAATACACCTAGAAAACAAAACCCCTCATGCCTACTTCTGGGGAGGACCTCAATGCTCACACTTCTGATGTTGCATTCATAGGAATAACATGTGTTATGCTTACCGAATTAACTTGTGGTTAATGAACCATTAATGCCACACCACTGTTTTTATTGTCTTGCTTTGGCACAGATGCATTGTGAGGGTTTCTTGGGAGCTTTTTAATGTAGAAGTAGCCAGGCCTCTCTCAGCCTCAGCGAGGCTGATGCCCATGCATGAAGGAATTTCTGAGCTGAGTTCCTTCCTTCTCTGGAAGACAGCTGAAACATGTGTGGTTGTGAGGCAGAGGTCTACCCTGACTAGGGAGCTTGCAAGAACATGGTCAGTAAGTCAGGTCCATGCCCTGCTCCCAGGACGGGGGATAACAAGAAGGGTGCTGGGCCTTTGTTTTCATCCTAACCATAAACAGTTTAATGGCAAAGAAACATCAGACAGAGCCAGATGGAGAGATGGTCTGTGCCGTCCTTGAGCAGTACTCTCCCAGAGTGTCAAACTTATGAAAGACATGGGGTATGAGACTGCGACAGGCAAAGGAGTCTAAGGAGATGTGACAACTGAATACAAGATGGCACCCTGGACGGGACCTTGGGACACAGAAAGGACATCAGTGGGGAAACTAATCTAAACAAGTGTAGCTTAGTTAAGTTACTTGCACCATATGAATGCAAGTTTCTTCCCATTAATTAAGGGCCCTGGTTATGTGAGAAGTTAAAATTAGGGAAAGGTAGGTGGCAGGTTTGTGGGAACCCTCTGTACTATCTTTGCAACTCTGCTGTAAGTCTAAAATTATTTCAGAATAAAATATTTAAAACAAAAACAATTTTTGAAAAATGCTTGGCCTCCATTCAAATCAGTGAAATCACAACTCCAGGCATCTGAAGTTCTCCAGGTGGTTTCAATGTGCACACAGGGTTGAGAACCATGAGTGTAGGATTCAGAGTATAAGTGTGGGCATCAAAGTCCCGTGGAAGAATTATGAAAACAGAGTCCCCCACCCTGTCTCCAGTTCAGTGAGTGGGACCGAAGCCTGAGAATTGGCATCTCTAACCAGCTCCCAGATAATGCCTGGCTGCTGGCCCCAGGACCATTGTCCTAGGTCCTCACAATTCAGCAGCATCAGTGGCAACTGAAATCTGGTTAGAAATGCAAACCTCAGGTTCCCCCTCCCCCGGCTTTAATGAGACCACATGTGATTGGTTCACACAGGAAAGTCTACAAAGCCCTGCTGCAGCTGGAAAGTGCAAAGAGAGGGGATGAGGACAGAGACGCTGAAATGGCAGGCCCGGGAGCCTGAATTCCCACCATCTGACCAGCCTTAACACTCTGTCCTTCCCTCAGACACATAAAAGAAAAAACAGAAAGAAACATCAGAGGAACTGTGCAACAGTGCAGCCAAAGGCAGAGCAGGGAGAAAGAGCTCTCATGCCCCAGCAGCACTGGCCAGGGGCACAGTGACCTGGGAGGAGGGGAGCTGGCTGACAGCAGAGCTTCACAAGAGCAGGTAGACCAAGCCGGGAGGCGCTGACTACCAGGAAACGGGCATTGCAACTGCAGCCCAGGGTGTCACATTCACTCTTCCAAGTGACAATCTTACCCTTCCTTTGGAAGCCAGCCACACCAGACTTTGCTTCACAGGAAGGAAGGAGTAGGGGAACAGAGAGAAGGAAGGAAGCAGGGAGGAAAGGAAAAAGTAGAAGTAAGAGTGGGAGCCTTTGGACCAAACAGGTCTTCACCAAACTTGGCTTCTACCGAGACTTTTTCAGAATTAAGGCTTGGGGCACGGGGCTTTCCTGCAGCTCCCCTTTGACCAGGAGCACAGTGGACCAGGAGCAATGGCATCAGGTCAGCAGGTGTGCAAGGCCTCTGTTAAACATGAGCCCTCTCCCCCGGTTCAATGAGCATCACGGCTCCACCTGTTTTGCTCTGGGTTTGTTCCTCCTGTCAGTGAAGATCTTGTGGGTCACCAGCTCCCGGCTTAGACCCTGGCTCTGGCCCCAGCTCCTGCTTGTGCTACCCCTTTCCCAACCACTCAGCCCAAATGTCACTCTCCTCACATCTGCCTACATGGCATCATTCCAAACCTATCAGTTCTGCTCCCTAGCATCTGCACGGGGTCTCTGAGAGCCACTTTTACTGTTATCTATACTTTGCAAGTCCTGAAGCAGTGTCAGGAGGGCCCCCAGGCAGCCTGCAGAGCTGAGATGGGCCATTTCTGATCCTGCAGTGCCCAAGAAACACTCCCCAAATTAACCTGTCCAGCAAAGCACCACCTCTTGCAGGACTAATGTGTGAGTGGCTTATCAAATGCACAGATTTTTATCATCTCTGAAAATCTTTAAGTATGCTGGGACTGACATCTAGGTGCTGGTCATCTAGGTTCCAAGCACATACATGAGAGGCACACAACTCAAGCACACAAGACAGCCCTAGGAGCAAGTGTAACCCTTATCTTGGCACTGTGGAATCAAAAGTAAAGCAGAAAACACCACTCAGTCACTCAGTGAGCACAGGCAAATCACAAACCTCTCTGACCCTAGGTTCCCACCTCTGTAAGATGAAGCTAATACCCCTCCCTCAGAGAGCTGATGAGACAATTTCACAATATAACATAGCCTTGCTGGCCTCTCATGGGAAAAGTACTCAATAAAAATCAGCCTGCTCCATTCCTACTTTCAAGCTGTCTTGTACCTCCACCTCTCCTTGCCTCTCTGCCCTACCTGGATAAATGTTCTGGGTGCTGGGCTCACTGGCAACATGCTGATGTTTTAGATCCCAGTGCAAAGGAAGCCAACCATTACACCAAAAGTGAGAAGCAAGCAACCATTACCTTGAACAGAAAAGACATTTATATTTACTTCAGTGGCTATAAAAGACACCATAAAATATAATATGCACCATGCAGCCTCATGATTAATAACAGATCTTGCAAATTATTCTTGCAGGTCCCTGGGTACATCTAACTAGTCACTAAAAACAATTAATTCTTTCAGGAAATAAAAGAATGGCAAATCATTTCTGATCACTAGAAAATGTACTTGTTACTTTATGAATAAAAAGAACAGAAAACAAGACTCAGATTCAGGGTTTTCTACCCCTATGAATGGGGTGAGGCAAGATCAGAAAGATTCAAATACAGTTACCATCTGGGACCATGGGTGTTCAGGGAGCTAGGACCAGGCAGATCTGAGGTCTCAGGGACTTGGAGATCATACAGACATAAGAATTAGAGCAGGAGTCTGGGGGTGTCCCAGAAGCAGGAGCAGAGGACACACACAGGGGAAGGGGCAGCCTGCAATGCAATAGGTGAAAAACAGAATTCAAACAGGCAACATGAGGTTTTCAAACAGAAACCCAGCCACAGTGACTAAAGTTTCAGTAAAAGGAGTAAGGACTCCAGAAGGACAGAGAAGACCCAGTGGGATCCCAGACTGGAACTGGAGCCATCAACTAAAAACCAGAGGGTAAGTCGGGAAATGGTTAGGAGAACAGGGAGGTACCTAGCCCACAGGAAATGAGGTTGAGACCTAGGAGAAAATAAGTCAGCCTCTAAGCTCCCAGCCCTGGGCTTAATACCTCCAATCAAGTTCTCAGAGGCCTGGAAGGAAAGCTAAGCCTCCTAAGAAGTGGTCCCACAGTGGAAGGAGTCCTACTGCTTGGAAGGATTACAAGGGCAAGAAGCCAAAGAGCAGATGCTCAGATCCACTACTGGCTGGTATAGATGCACTCCCAACCTTGAATATAAATCCCACCACCCAAGCCTCGGCCTTATTCTCCTAGTTCTCCCTGGGAAATCCCATGGAAACAAGAACCAAGAGGAGCTGTCCACCCTTGGCTAGGGCCAGGGCCACACTCAGAATGGGTATGTGGCTGGTGAGGCAGAGGCCAAGTGAGTCAGGATGGACAGACCCTGAAAGCTGAAGAGGACTGTTAAAATACAATACAGCTGGGGAGATAGCTCAGTGGCACAGCGCCAGCCTGACAAGTGCAAGGTCCTGAGTTCGATTCCTGGTACAAAGAAAGAAATACAATAAAAATAATACCAAAGAGATCAGCATGACACCAGTGAACCCACAGCTGCCCAGAGTCGGTCCTCAGATGGTGAACTGCCTCGTTCAGGTGTGACACCTCTAGGGAGGGACATGGAAGGACAGAGATCCTGTCCTCCAGCAGTTTCAGAGACAATGCTGACCTCCAACAAATCAAACTTCCTGCTAGTTAAATGTGCCCTCGGTAGCACACATGGTTAATACTGACAATAGACGTGGTTAATGGAAATGGGGGGACAGCCAAGCCAATGGCACATACAGGAACAGGAGAGGAGGTTGCTGCAACTTCTCCCGAAGGAGAAGAGCCTGTTCCATGGCACAGCCTGTGGGCCCTGAGACAAGGGCTGCAGCATGAGTAGTAGTTCCAAAGGTAGAGCATCCTGGTGCATGGACAATGACTCTGGGACCGCAGACCACCACGGGGCAGAAATGAGGGCACTGGGTGGAGACAGGGAAGTAAGGAAATACGAACAGTGAAAAGACACCAGAAAGGGATACGCAAATCCCCTCAGTGTGGAGCAGGAAAGAGCCAGCAAAGCAGGGCCGAGACCCAGCTCATCAGTCGCAGCCCCTTCACATGCAGAATGAGTTCATAAATGTTGATCTGCCATAAACTGAAGGCCTCGCTGAAAGAGATGTGGGTCCTTCTGAAGAATGAACAGGTATTCTTCTTCTTGTGCCTGGAGGAGGGGCAAGGAAGGAGGAGAGAAAAGAGAAAGAGAGGTAAGAAACACTAGGTCAGTAATAAAAGATGGTGGCTTTGGCTGACTCACCAGTGCCTGGCTCCTGGAAATTACTCTTGGTTAGGTAATCATACCACTGCCCCATCCAGGGCCAGAGGAACTCCGATATTCCAAAGGAGTTACTCAAATAAGTTGGGTAAGCAAAAGCAGTTGTTTCCCAGGACATCTAAGGGTCTGATATATACCCAATGTGTAGAACATTCCAAAGATTCTTTTTCCAAAAGTATAGCAAACACATGCTAATCCAGAATCTTCCAAACTCAAATGCAACCAAACTTTCTGAGCATAAGAATCATTTAGAATCCTGGTCAGGTGGTCCCAGGATGCTAACGCCATGACAGATGAGTCCAGCACAATTCCTTCTGGGCCCAAAGCAAGACACAATGAAAACTGGTGTTTACGGTGATGACCGCTTCAACATGATACCTCTTAAACTCTCAGAGGAATAAATCATGTCAGCCCTTTTAGTATGCAGTATATTTTGCTGTATTCTCATGATATTTTATGTGTACATGGTATATGTGGCCAAATCTCTTAGTCTCCCAGGGTGACCCATTGCCTGCCAGGATGGGTGGGCTGGGACCACACTGCAAGCCAGGCCCCCTCCCTTCAGTGAGAATACTCCAGCACAGCAGGCCCTTCACGTGTATTCACCACACTACTTGAAGGCCTGGAACCCTCAGTCTCTGGCACTATCTCCCTGAGTAAGCATCCTTCTCATCATCAACACTCCAAGGGCACCGCAGCAATTAGAAAGAGCTGGGATTCCCGGAGAGCTCACTGACCACACTTTTCCAAGTCACGGTCAAGAAAAACAGCACTGGCCTAGCTGCCTGGCTAGTCCCAGGGTCAACTAGAGACAGGGTGGCACCAGAGCCTCCTGACACCAAGCCCAGGGGATCCCTGGGTGGGCTGAGACTCAGAAAACATTTCAAACTGATGGTAAGAACTGCCTGGAAGACTGAACAGGGAAGACGAGGTCCTAGGATCCACCATCTAACAACTACAGCACCCAAAGGCACTGCCCCAAGGCATCTGCCAGCTTGCTGGAGCTAACTGCCCCTATCTTTCTCCTCAGGGTGATTTGAGATTGGGACAGACAGGCAGGACCTCGTGGACTGGTGGGAAAAGCAAAGCCAGGCAGCAACCATGGGGAAGGCTGCGGGGCAGGGCGACAGAGGCAGGAGCCCATACTCACTCAGCCAGCGCCCTGACACAGCACCGTGACATGTTGAGGAAGGAGCTGGCACTGGCGCGGGTACCCAGGGTGGCCTCGATGCTACGCAGCAGGTCGTTGGTCTTAAGGATGAGCAGCATCTGGCGCGGTACATGGTTGAGAAGCTGGCTGATCTGGGGCAGGTAGTTGGCCGCATTGCTGCGGATCTCTGAATCCTAAGGCAACAACAGGGAGACAGAAGCAAATGGTTAGTGTAGGAAGTAGGGACCAGAGCGGCAGAGGTCTGGGCAGCCTGTGACCAGGGGGTTACAAGACAGCTCCAGGCTGGAGCTTCTAGCACAGCTGTTCTGACACGACAAGAAGCCTCCCCGAGGGAAGTCTGGCAGCAGGGGCTTTTTAGCCTGAAGACCAGGACAGGAGGACGCAGCTCAGCCCTTAGCCAAGCAAGGGGTGCAGCACAGCAGCACATCCAGCAGAGCCAGGTGACTCTCCAAGGGTTCTGCGCTGGCCACCTACTTCAAGAGCCTCGCAAGCAGAGTCATGTCCCTCATCAATGAGCCCAGACTGAAAAGAGTCCATAGATCTGAATTCCTGACTCCCAACACAGCTCCCAAATCCCACCCCACGCCCTGCTCTCCACCAGATCTACCTGCTGCCCACGTGCCACTGTTAATCACGACCCCTCCTCTGGACCATCCTACCACTACCCGAGGCCCATCCAGTCACTACCATCCATCCAGTATCATCCTACCACTACCTGAGGTCCCAATGCCGCCAGAGTCAGATGCTGGGCTGGCCCTTGATTCTGGGGAGGGCCTGGCTTCCCTTCCTTCCCTGTTCCTGAGCTCTATATGGGTCCAGGCAGATAATCACCCAGCCAGAATTCTGGGCCTGCCAGTGTGGCTCTGACCCTTTTTGGTCTCCAAGACAATGATGACAGTGGTAGAGGTGGTCATGGTGGTGGCCAGCACACACTGGGAAATTATCAAGTAAGCCAGACACTTTAAAAATGTATTAATTTATTTAATCCTCATAATGACTCTATCACATTGGATGTATTATTCCCATTTGTTATGGTATAGATCAAAAATGTCCCCCAAAAGGCCCATTATTCAGAGGTCAGGCTTCTAAAAGGTGATTCACCCACTGATGATTTCATAACAAATGTGCTCTTAGCAGGCAGGGTCTGGTTGGAGAAGAAAGCCATGGGAAGAAAGCCCTTGAAGGGAGTTCCGGGCCCCTTCCTCTTGGGCTTTCTCTTTGTCTTTTGGCTTCCCGCCCGCCATGAGGTAAGCACTTTCCTTTGCCATGCCTTTCTGCCATGATGTTCTTGCCTTGCAGCCAGCCCACCACAGGCCTAAACCTCTGAAACGATGAAACCTCTGAACCAAAATAAACCCTTCCTCCTTTAAATTATGTCTGTCAGATCCTTTGTCCCAGAAATGGAAAGCCAATCATTTGAGAGGAGGAAACCAAGGCACTGAGAAGTCAAGTAACCTGTCTAAGGACCATAGCTCAGAAGGGATGGGCCGGGATTTAAACCCAGGCAGCCCAGCTCCTGGGCCCGTGCCATCCAGTTACACTGCCTCTCCTCCCGGCAGGACTGCATGACCCTGAGCAAGTCCTTTCATTTCTTTTGACCTCCAAGGAGCCCAGACGGTCATAAGAGGCAAAGCACAGCCAACCACTTTGCGCCAGTTGAAGTCTTTCCAAGGGCCCAGCAGTGCTGCCAAAGGCCACCTTCAGCAGCAGGAACAGAATTCACAGTCCTTTGAGAAGCATGAGAATACTACTGATAACCAAGTCGCTATGAAACTTAAAATGTCCCTCAGGCAGGAGCTATCAGACTGGAACATCTCAGCACAAGCCAGACACCAAGAGGCAGCCTGCTACCACCGCTGCAGGTCACCCTGCTTGAAACACGAAGGCCAGCCAAGGCCGGGCTCACTATGGAGCCCCCCTCAGCCAGTCAGAACTGGCCTGCTGACCACCCCTCTCAGTCCAAACAGAAGACACCCATGCCGCCCAGGGTGCCCTCACCAGTGGCTCTCAGGGCAACAAAGCTGCAAACTTCGACATGTTCTGATGGTGGGTATCTGTCGTACACCCTGCTAGGTGTCTACACAACAGCCGCTCCCCTTCTCCTTTGTTAAAAGAACAGTTTTCACTCGACTACTTGGGGTCACGTTCTTCAGGGACTCAGAGCTGCTTGCTACCCCCAAGAGGACATCTTGACTACTCTCAGCCAATGTGGGCTCTGAGTACTCACCCCCTATCACATGATTAGTTGCAGGTAGGGATATGTGGTAAGTTCCTGGCCAGCGAGACATAAGGACAAGTCTGTCGGGAGATTTCTGGGAAAGGGCTTCTTGCAGGTAAGGAATACATGGGAGGAAATAGCTCCTGATTCCTGTCTCTGGTCATCACTGAATAAAGATGTGAAGCTGGGACTGCTCCTACCACCTTAAATTCAAGAGAGGAGAACCAAGAGAATCACAAGAGTGAGCCAGAGCCCCAGGACCCGTCTCTCTAGAGAGAACAAATTCCGTGCTGTTTAGGTCATGCTTAGTAGGGGGAAACATCCTCCCTGATACAGTGTCTGGGTTCCCTTGATTCTCAATGAAAATAGAGCTCAGTTTTCTACCAGCATCAACTGAGCCTCTGTCATCTCTGGACCTAGAAGCACCTGGGCCAGCCTCCTAACTGACTGCCCCACAGCACACCTACCCGACTCCAGGCGGATACTGAAAAATAGCAACTATGAGCATTTTCTTCTCCTGCTTATGGGCTATAAAGGCTTTGCTTTGTGCCAAGTGTTATGATTTAGATCTCATCACCCAAAGGTCTCATATATTCAGAGGTGAGGCTTTCAGGAGATAACTGGATCATGGGGGGTGGGGCTCCACTCATCAGTGGATTAATCCACTGATGGGTTTATAGCTGAATGTGCTATTAGGAGGCAGCCTGGTCTAAAAAGGAGAGTCATCAGGGGTGTGGGAATATTCTTGTCCCCGGATCCTTCTCTCTCTTTTTCCTGGGTGTCATGAGTTGAATAGCTTTCCTCCATCATGCCCTTGTGCCATGCTAGTTCTGCATTCGAGCCAGCTAACCACAGACTGAGCTCTCGGAAACCACGAGCCAAAATAAAGCTTCCCTCCCTACGTTGTGCATGTCAGGTATTTTGTCCCAGGGACAGGAAAGAGACTAGTACACTAAGAATAAATTTTAACTTCTTTTCACGACTTATAAGGCCTCATGTGATCCCTTCCTTGCCCAGAGTGCCGAATTCTTCTCCTCCTCACCACACTCCAGACCATACCAAACTCTCCCTCCCGTAGGCCTTAATGTGCTGGGAATGCTTCTTTCAAGCTCTTCCTGAGGCCGGTGCCTTTCTTGTCCTTTACATCTCAGCTCAAATGTCAGCTTCTCACTGAGGTCTTCTCTGAACACCATTCCACCCCCCATGCACACTGCCCTGTTTGTTTACTCCACTGGTATCCACCATCTGCAATTACCTGTTTGTTTACTTGTTTACTGTCTGTCTCCCTCAGCCAAAGTGGAAATTAAACAAAAGCCTGTCTGCCTGTGAATCATGAGCTTCTCAGCATCAAACTCAGGGTTCAGCAAAAACAAATGTTTGTGGGATAAATGAACTTCAAGAACTGTGGGTAGGCACTTCCCCTGCATTATCAGTAGAACAGAAATCACTGTCCCTGCCATCCCTGTTTTACAAAAGAAGAGACTGTTGCTCCAATTCTGAGATGATGAGCTTCAAGGCTGTGCAGCCTGGAACAGTAAGTGCTTATCTTTGCCACCAAGCTTACTGGAAGATGACATCAACTTGTAGGAAAGTAGGACCAAATGACAGCCTTTGAGACATGTGAGGTTTTGGTTTCAGACATTCTGAAAGCCACCAGCCACCAACCAGCTTGTAAGGAAGGACTTTGAGCCCAAAGGGATGATAAGAATACCCAAGGTCATGCCACCAGGAAGAAGTGCTGGAACTAGAGCCCAAACTTCCTGATGGCACAAGGATAACCCTGTAGTGAGCAGGGGCCTCACTAGAACTCAAGTCTGTCCACCACTGAGATACAGGCCAGGATGGGTGGGCCTGGAAGAAACTGACAGAACAGATGGGACAGAAGTCATTTCCATGAAGAATGGAGAAGTTCCCTGGAAGGAAGCCCATCTGAGCCAGGAGGAATGAGTTGGCCCTATGCACCTCTATCGCCAAGATGGGCTTGACAGAGGGAGTGGCTCCCAGGATTTGTCCCCAGCCAGACTCCACAGTGCTTCTATCTAGCTCCACAGAGAAAGGAGCAACTGATAAAGACAGCATAAGCAGCTTCAGTAAAAATCCTATAGAACAATGTGATGAATGATCTTGCTTGAGCACCAGGGCTTGCCCCAGTATGGAGCCTGGGAGGAGCCATGTAACAGGAGACTGTGCCAGACAGAAGTCAGCAGAAGTGCCACTAGGTTTAGGAGAGGAACAGTCCCTGAGGATTCCCAGAAGCCTTGGGGGAGAACCTGAAGGAAGCCTGACATCTCATATGTGCAGGTTGGCACTAAAGCCACCAAAGTCTAGATTATTATGGCTACCTATGTTTCCACTCCAGGCTGGTAAGGCCTGGAGGAGACACAGTGGGATGTCTTTCTCTTTCCCTCCTCTACCCATGAACACATCTCTTCTCCCTCCCTGCTTCTCACTGAATATGGCCCCAGTTTTGCCCCTCCTCCCATGCACCAGCCAATCAAGAATCTCAGACCCTGGACTGGAAGCACCCACAGGCTGTCCCTGTCCTTTGCATTTGGATGGTAGCAGAGCGGCAGGGACCACTTACCTCAGTGGCAGTGACTGGGGCATGGCTGATGCCCCTGTTGACGGAGTCCCACGACCGGGCCGTTAGCATGCAGGCAAACAAGGGGTAGAGTTCGCCGGCTCCCAGGCACTGGCTGTACCTCTTCACCTTCTCCATGTCTGTCCAGATCAGAGACTGCCACAGGTGGCAGTAATCTAGGCGGAACGCTTCCGTGAGCACCTACGGTCACAACAGCAGTGACGGGACCTGAGCCCCCTCTCCCCACCAAAGGCCTAAGCCCTGGTGCTGACTACTGCAAAGGGGGACAAGGAGGACCATGGCTTCCCATGATGTCTGCTCCCCATCAACGTGTGGCCACCCCTAAAGGCCCAAGGTCAAGTTACCACCAAATGACAACAGCTAGCCCACTTTAACCTGATACATGCTACTTCATCCAGCCTTGCAGAGGAAGCTGAAATTTTGAGATGTGGAAACAGGGGCCTGGGGGAAGGAGCAGAAGACCATTGGGAAACCACCCAGGACCACCTTCCTCATGGAATCAAGCTACCCCTTGGGTCCCAGGTTGGCAGTGAACTTCCCGGCTTCCAGGTGGGAGCTCAGGGCTGCTAAAGCTTGCTCTTCATCCTGAGTGCTCAAGGACCCAGTCACGAGCTATCCAACCCCTATCAGTTCTCTGCCTCCTCTTCCACTCACTGGGACTCCCCTCCTTCTGGAAGTCCCAGCCTGTGCCAAGGGCAGCTCATTTCCCAGGTCAGGGCTGGACTGTGGTTCCCTGGGAAGGCATAACATATGCACAAGCACCTTTCGATTTACTTGTTGCAATGGTCTATAAAAGACATGAGATCAATCTTGCTTTTGTGGAAGGAAGCTGAAGCTCAATGAGCTCTTAGGACAGTGATGTGCATGAAATGTGAGCTTCCTAGCAGAGGGCAGAGCCCTCTCCAGCCCCAGCCACCCTGGTTGTTCACTCCGTCTCCATGGCAGATGGAATATTTCAGTGGACTCCGACCCCAGGCAAGACTAGCCCCTGGGGCCAGATGAAAGGCTTCTCCCACCTGGTAGAGTCCATGATCCAACAGAATAATCTCCGCTTTGCCTGTGACTGGATGCTTCCGCACCAGCACGTTGCCTGGGTGGGGGTCACAGTGCACAAAGCCATTGACAAAGATCATCTCACTGTACATCTTTCCCAGGTGGCGGGAGATCTAAAAGAGAAGGGAGGCAGGTGGGATTTCTGCTGCATTCATACCTATCTTGGGGACTTCTTTTCTGATCTTCTAATTGAGTCCCTTCTAAGAGGAGACCAAAGGGACCTGGTAGATCTGAAAAGTGATGAAGGAGATGGTTTGAGATGATTTCGTTCCTGTCTTTAGGACAGAAGCTAAGCTCTAATTTAGTGCTTCTCCACTTTAGTCACGCATTAGAATCATCTGGAACTTAGAAGTGGTACCAGTCCAGTCATCAGTATTTTTTTTTTTTTAACCAGAATTTTGTTTAAGTTCGTAAGTTGATTTTAATGCATGGTAAGGTAGGAGAATGGCTGCTCCTCCTGTTTCCAATGGCCAGGCCTCTCTACTTCCTACACCTATCCCTCCATTCTTCCCCCTTTCTCTCTTTCCTCCTGTCCTATCCACTCCTCTCCATTCTTTCCCAAAGCTGATGACAGGTTTGGGGAGCTATCCCACCCATTTCTTCTCCAAAGAACAGGGCTAGAACTGAGGATAAGGATTAGGCAACCCCATCAGCACCCCTGGTGGCTCCAGGAGAGTCCTAGGCAGCTTCAGAGTCAAGGTCCTTCTCCTCTCTCCAAGTCCCCTCCCCACTAGAGCCCAATGCTAATCTGATTTATGATGTCTGCACAGAAGAAATGACACTGGAGAGACCATTTAAATCATCCTGTCACTGCTGCTCTCCCTGCCGAGCCAGGCTTCTTATCTCTACTCCCTTTTTTATTAAAGCTAAAAGCCTATTCCTCACTGGGGAACAGCTGCAGAACAGAGCCAGACCTGAGCCCAAAGATGATCTGCCGATGGGCTTGCAGGGGACAAAGACAAGCAAAAAGCTGACACCCAGGACACTGGCTGACTTGGTCTTCCTTTCAGCTTGGTTGGACCCCACGGTCATTAACCAACATATTCCAGCCAAATAAGAAGAGCTAGGGCTTATGAGGTGGGATGCACAGGATTAGGATCTTTCTTTAACCTATAGAGTCCTACACAGGCAAGCCCTCCCTCCCTCCCTGGTCTCATCATGCACCATGCTACATTCGCTCCTTCTCTTCCCTAGTCATCCCTGTGCTCTCCTACCTCAGGGCCTCTGTGCATGCTATTCCCACTGCCAGAGCATTCCTCCCATTTCCTCAGCCACTAGGTTCAGGCCCTGTCTTTCCTCCCATCCTGTCAGATCACCTCCCTGGAGAAGCCTCTCTAACCTCCCAGACTAGAAGAGGTTTGCTCACCATACACTCTCATAGGACAGTGCTTTTCTTTCATGACACTTGCAATTATTTGTGTGATTACTTGATTAATGACCATCTAGCCCACTATCATAAACTCCTAAGACAGCAGGAACTAGCTGTGTTTTGTTAAACAGCTTTATTGAGGTATAATTTATATACCATAGATTGGCTCCATTATGCACGCACTTGCTTGTAACAGAGCCAAACACATGAATATAAGACGCATTCAACATGAGTGAGACCCTTAGTTCTCTGTGGTTTTCTGGGATTCCATAGTTCCTATGTCTAATGCTTTTCTTAACCCCATTAGTCTCCTCTGAAATCCTATCAGTTAGAGCTAGAACCAAATTAAATGATAAAGAAGCACCCTGGCTTAGAAACAGTAGCCCACATCCTTATGAACAGCTATAAAGGGTATAATTGTGACCCCTGTTTTGCAGATGAAGAGCTGAGACTCCTCAAGATTAACTTAATTATTCATGGCTGGAAAAAGGCACACCCAAGATTCAAAGCAGGTGAACAATAACAGTGCTACTCTTCAGGGGGTTGTTACTCCCTGTGGTGGTTGTCACCGATTCCTCACAACACTTCTGGGAAGTAGACAGACTCAGTTCACTGTACCTTTCGAGAGATGAAGACATTTAAGACACTGTGCCCTGCTGCCACATCAGTACTCCAGTGCCTTGGGTGAAACCAATCCCCTCAAACTTAATGTCTACTCACATGACAAATGGGGCTTTGTCCCACAACAAGTTCTCAGACAGGCCAGAGCTACCATATTGTTTCCTGGGAGAAGGAGTCTCAGCCAGAGCTGGCCATAGCTGAGCTAGCGAATCCCCGCCTCTGTGCCACCAAGAACCCTTTTGTTACATTCCTTGGCGCTCCCTGGAGCCATGCTTTGGAAGGCTGTATCTGCCAAACCAATTGCATTTATTAAGTAATCATTCATTTTTATTTGTCAAGGATGCATATAAGGTCCAATCAGGGCTTCTGATCAGCCCAAGATAAGCAGGGCAGCCAGACTGAGCTGACGGAATTCTAGCCAAAAAGCAGAGAAATGACATTTCATTTAGTCTGGGCAGACCTGTCATGGGGAGATGTATGATCTCCCTTAAGCTTTCTGAAATATTGCTAATCGCTCTGGGCCCCTTATTACTACATTGAAAGATGGCCCCCAGGGATGTGGGGACTCAGGCTGGGGAGCCCTTTCCCATGAGGACTGAACTGCTTCAGTAAGAGAAGCGAGGGGCACTGCCACGGGTGCCTGTACACACAAGCAGAGCCACCAGAGCAGCACACCCCTTCAACACCCCAATCCTCCTGGGGTCTGCTCCCAATGTTTGTTTTACCCAGATGCCAGTAGGATGGACAGATGCAGAAGGCAAAGAAAAAATACAAACTAGCCTACGCCAACAGCTTCATGCTGGAGCCATCACGGTTCTACCACCCTGGGCATGAGTGGCAAGGGGACAATGGGATAAGGCACCTCCTTTTATTGGGAAAAAATGAGTATTATCTCTGTCGAAGTGCTACTGTCATCAGGGGAAAAACACAGCTCATAAAAATATACAACGACCACGTGTCAAAGGTCCCTTAACTCACTAACAAGGAAGCAAGTAAGAAGGTAGAACTGATTCAAAGAGCATTTTGAGGAGGCAGGTACTGAGGGACATTTAAACAGGATCAAGAGACTAAGATTTTAGATGAAATAGAAACTGGTCACTGTCCTGTGATGCATTTAAAATATCAACCTCTGGGGTTATCTTTTCTACTGGACAGATATTATTTGCATCTCTACTGGACAAGATGTACAAGTTGATGTATGACTGCAGTCTGAAGCCTTAATTAATTGTCAATAACAAAGTCAAACAGAAGTATATTTCCCTAAATATTAAAAAGTTGGGGACAGGGGGTGATAGCTGAACAATGGCCCAGAGTGACTTTGAAAGGGCACAGCATACTCTTCTGGTCTTATTTCTAAGGTGTGAAATGATTTTTCTTAACATATTTTAGAGTTGTGCTGGGATCAATCTGTCCACAGAGGGCAGGGAGCGCCCCTACACACCTATACACAGGCACAAAGGGTCCCAGGAGAAAATATAGGGCCCCTGCTGGGCACACAAGCCTCTCTCCCACCCCTTCTATATGAGGTTAGCTACACCTTCCACTAAAGAAGAGACAACTGTGTCCCTAATGCTGCCGCTGCCCCACTAACGAAGACTGTTCAAAGGTAAGAAAAAACACCTTTGCTGAGTGGTCATAGTGAAGTCTGTGCCAAGTACTCAACATGCATGAACTCAGTACTCACAGACATCACCTACAGAAACAGGTAAGGCAGGAAGACCTGGAAGGGGAAAGAAGCTTCATGCCCTGCTCAGCAATTATGAGCCCAGGAGCCAAACCCAGGTGACCTCACTCTAGAGAATAGTCATTCGATTGTCATGTCACGCTGCGTCTCCAGTCCCAGGAAGCTCCTTCTGGAGGCAGGGAGGGGCTGCCCCCAAAATTTCTGAAGGTACCCCTGGGTCAAGCAAGGTGCTCCATTTCAAGAAAAGAATCTCTGCAGGAAATCTGAAACAGATGTCTGTGCTGAAGATGAGGCTCAGTGGCAGAGCACCTGCCTGGTGTGCCCAAGGCCCTGGATTCCATCCCCAGCACCAGTTAAAAAAAAAAAAAAAAAAAGACCTAATGAGGTGGCTAAACCACAATGTTAACTAACACTGTGGTACCATGCCATTTACAAAAAAAGTTACTAAGTCTTTTAATTGTTCCTTGTAAAAAGAATGTGCCACTCACAAGCGATTTCAGTAATTACCCAATGCCTTTATTCTCTAACAGTAGGGAAGGGGGAAAAAAACCAGGACTCTATAAAAAGGCTTGGTAAAGAATTAATTTAGTAAATAATACTTAAGTCAAGGAGTTATTTTTGGATTTTTCTCAAGACTTGAATTGGCTGAAAGTACTTTAATTATTCTATAATTGCATGAATTAATTTATTCCCACCCCCAAGGGAAAGTCTATTTATGTTCCTGAGGGGCGTCATGGAAGCAAGGCCAAGATCTCTGGAAAAAAACAGGAGGTTGGCTAGAATATTAATAATCACACAAGTTGACCCATATTAAGTAGAAGAAAGTTTGCCATTCACACTCTCTTTGCCCATCTCCCAGTTTCTGCCCAGACCTCTGGACACAGACCAGACCACTGCATGCAGCACAGTACTAAGCTCTGCCTACCCTGTCTGCAGGAACCCCCACTAGGGCAGTGCTGGTGAACCTTTTAGAGCTTTCAATGATAATAAACAGCCAGCTGCAGCATGCGTGCCACAGGTTCGCCACCACTGCACTAGGGTACATAAACCACAGAGCACCTGTGGCTCCCCAGCACTGAGACCAAACTTACTGATGGCTGGGCAGTGATCTCGGACAAGTGAATGCTGACACAACATCTCTCACTTCAAGAGTGCTGAGAATCTGCTTGGCCTCCTGTGGTGTTGGGGGAGGCCATCAGGAAGACAGCAGGTGTCAGGCTACTCCCAGGAACCTGCGCAGGTGGCTCTTATGGCACTTCTGGGTACCTGGGAAAGTTTCTCTAGGTTAGGCCTGACCAACCCATCCTCAGAGAGCCACATGGGGTATCACAAGGCCAAGAAAGGCTCTTCAGTTGTCAAATTAAAGATGCTCTGAAGTCACCCTGGACCGAGAGGAGGAGGCAGGAGCAGATCCTCGGAGCAGTGGCTATTGGAAGACACAGGTAAAGGGAGGAAAAGCTGCTGGTACCTAGTAGCTCCTGCCTTGGTCTACAAGTCACCCCTGAGAAAGATTTTCATATCTTCCCACCTTAGAGGGATCGACTGAAAACAGGAGAGAGGGACTCTTCCCTCCTTGTTCTCCAGGGCTTGCAAGTACTACCCTAGTGCCACCACAGAGGGGCTGAGGGCTGGGATCCTGGGAGATTTAATTCCTCATGCATTGGGGGGTACACTGGGGTACATGGGGTACACTGAGCCCAGCATGCACCAAGTGTTTTATGCTTTAATCATCGGACGGTCCTATGGGTCATTTTCTAGTACCCAACTTAAAAAGGAAATGGGGACATAGAAGGGTGAGTTACCTCCCCAAAGTGACACAACTTACAAGCAGCAGTTCCAGCACCATAACCCCAAACTGACACTGTTGCCACTCCCAACACCTCTGCTATGAGATGAACCTCCAGAAAGTTGTCCTGGGTATCTGGGTCCCTGTAATATCCAGAAGCTTCCAAGAAATGATAGAGGGCAGACAATGGGAGGAGATATTTTCTTTCTAGTGAGTTCTACAACCAGGATCTTCATGCATCTGTGGTGCCAGAGAGCCAAAAAACCCAGCAGGTAGGAATGATGCTGAGCAAAAATGAAAACATCTCATTGAACAGAGCTGGGGGTAGAAACAGGGAATCAAGGAGAAAGACAGAAAGTTGGGCAAAGCTTTTATGGGGGCAGCAGCATAGGTTTGACTGATAACTGTTACTCAATCTGCAAGTCTACAAACTTGTACAACTCACAGGTGAACAAGACAGAAGGGAACAAAGAGGATTTTCAAAGAACCTATGGCAGAAAGTGCCTCAGTGAATAATACCTTTATGAATTATAAATTCATAGAGCCTTACAGCTTGCGAAGTTCACACCATGGCACTGAAGAGCAGACTTAGACTCTCAGTAACTCACCCACGGGCACCTACCCAGTGAATGGCAGAGCCAAACACCTCCCCTGACTTTGAGACCCTCTGCCCTTCCTACCCAGCACCCAGTCTCTGCTACACACTGTCCATACCTCTATTATAGAACTTAACACAAAGCACCTATAATAAAAGGTGGATCTGAGACCCCTTCACTGCTCCTCCAATGGCAGGGAATGGGTTTTTAAAGTACTGGAAAGAAGAAACCTAGCAAGAGCTTCTGGCTAAGCATGGCAGACAGGCCATGCCACTGACTCCACTCCCTCATTAGCCCCTCTAAAATAACTCTAAAGGAAGAAAAGAAGGCGAAGACCTCACCATGACAAGTGGGAGGACCAGCAACGAGACAAAATGAGACAAGCAAAACTATTTAGCTTCGAGAAGGGGATAGCTCCCAAGAAACCATTCAGCCAGCTAAAAAGCATGGAGCTTCGCGCCACCAATGGGAAGCTTTATGGCTACCAGCTCCGGGCACCACACAGGTTCAGGTGCCCCTGGCAGCTCTGAAAATGGGATTTGGGGGGTTCACAAAAGGATCAGCTGAAGGACTTTACAATTGTAAGCTAAACCCACAGGTCCCCTCCCAACCCTGATGGAAGGCAGGGCTTTACCCTGTGGAGAGGACAACAAACAGGGCACACTGCACACAAGAGGGCCACTCTGAGGACCATGTAATGATGGCCGAGGAACCCTGTAGCCCTCTCCCCAGCCAGCTCCCATGGCTCGGAGATGGCTAGGTGGTGTCTCTCTCAAGCCCCCTCCCTGGACCTACTCCCAGTCTTCAGAGACAGGGGTGTCTGCCCACCAGGCCTCCAGTCATCTGTCCCTGCTGCCCCTAAACTCCCGACTCTGTCACCTTTCTCTTCGCTAATTTCATGCCAATTAAATTGGGCCTCAGCCCAGGCAGAGTCTTAAACACACACTCACTGAAATCCAATTAACCTTCGATAAAGGTTCCACAATCAATAGTGTTTCTGTGGCTTAAGGAGGCTCCATCCAGCCTGGAAAAGCAGACTCCTGCACGACCTTTACTTTTAATGAGATCAATGACAGTCACTGTCACCAGCTCTTAAAGTGATTGGCAAATATGATCACCAGGTCAGGCCCTCGGTAATATCTGCTTCTGGGCTGAGACACAAACAAATGAGGGCCCTTGCAGGCTGCCATCTCCCAAGGCCCATACTCCTCCACAGGTGAGCACACCTGCCAGTCACCTTGCGCCTGGAGGTACACATAGCAGGTGAGCTCTGATGGCTCACCTGGGTGGCCTGGGTCCCTGGCTTCATAATGGGGTGAGGGGTTGCAGGGTGGGGGGGTCCTGAGCTTCTGAGAGTGAGCAACCTGGAGAGTCTGTTACAGTGCAGATCCTTCAACACTCTACAATCCTTCCCACCCCAGATTCTGACTGGTAAGTTAGGGTAATACCAAGGAATCTGCACTGTTGAATAAGCTCTCCTGGTGCTTCTGAAATAGACGGTTCATGAAGCAGTCCAGCACCCACAGAAGTAAAGAATCACTGTTCTGGAAAATATTTGAGTAGGAAGGACCTTTAGTTAAGAGTCCAGCTAGTCCAACACCTTCAATAAGAAACCAAGGACTAGAGAGGAGATACAATTTGCCTAAGGCCACAAAGCAGGGCACTGCAAGGCTGGAGCCTGAACCAACATCTCTTGCCTCCTAATCTGGTATTTCCTCCTCTGAGCCTATCAGGGACTGGCTCGTTAGACTGGTCTCCAGGTCCCCACAAGCTGGGATGCTGCAGTGAGTCAGTCTCTTCAAAGTGGAGTGGTGTTGACTGAACAAGAAGTCACAGAGCTCTGGAGCCCGGAGAGAGGTTTCCAGAGCCATGTTCCAGCAAAGTCATAGTTCACAGCAGCCAAGACACTACCAGCCACAGTACCACCAGGAAGTGGAGTAAGATTTTTGCCTCTTGCTACTCCTGTATGTCGCTTCTACTTCTCGCCACAAGGAAGGCTGTCCTCAGGAGGGACAGTCACTTCAGAACTGGCTTGCTGAATTAACTGTGCCTATGGAACCTCTGAGGTCCATCTAAGCCTTTCTGTAATGTGCATTCTTCCATCCTCAGCACCATTAGTCTTCTCTAAGACCTGGGGCTTTGATGCCGGTTGCTAAGAGACATGATAGATTTACTTTTAGCCTATTCCTGCTCCAGTCCCACCATTACTGATGGTCAGCAACAGCACAGTGGAGCACATGGCCCATGGCCCTGCCTGAGGCTGCTGTAGAAGTCAGTATTTAATGACATCATCACTGAATACCCAAGTCATGCACAGCCTAGAAGCTGGGACAGGGCATTAAGAAATTAAGACAGTGCTTTATTGTAAGGGTAGACCTACACACCAGTGGAACAGAAGAGACATTCCACAAAAGGCCCATATCTGATTGATGCCAAAGATGCCAGAACCAACACTGTAGGATTCCATTTATATGATGTTCAGTAATGGCTGGAAGCAGTTTATGGTAAAAGAAGTTAGAATAGAAGTGACTGTGGTGGCAGTGGGGACGATGACTGGAAGTGGGCAAGAGGAGCTTGCCAGAAGTGGTTTGCACCTTTACCTGGATGGTGACTACATGGTACGTCTACATGAAGATTTACCAAACGTGCCCTTAAGATTGGTGGCCTTAGGTACATTACCTTCTCTCTGTGAGTCTCTGACCCCTCATCTGCACAATGGAGACCACAGCCCTCTCTCTGAAGGCTATGTGCATGGAGGGCCTGGTGCAGGGGCTCAGGCAGTAGATGAGGTTAATGGTAAAGGAGGAGACACAACAGGGCCACCAACAACAATGAAAACAACAACGGTCCAGCTGCCATCTGGCAAGGCTTCTCAGTCAGTGCTGCGCCTCCTTTGCATAGTTACTGATGTGGCTGTCAACCAGCTGGCTCCAGGTCCCACTGCAGCCCGAGGCTGACCTCTGGGAGGGCGATGGAGAAGGTGGAGGGACAAGGACTTTGGAGTCATGTGAACTTGAGCTCAACCCTGCTCCTTTCCCGGCTGGTTGTGTACTACTGAGCCTCTCTGAGCTTGAGCTTTCCCACTTAGAAATGTGTTATTAATAATGGCAGGAACGAATAGAGCTTATGTGTCTCACAACCCTGGCACATGCTAGGGTTCCGGCAGGTCTCCTCTCTATGTCCACAGAAAACAACCTACACTCTTGCCCAGCCTCTCAGAGGCCAACCCAGAGGCGGAGGCTGCCTTCTCCCCCACTTCACTGACTTACGGATGCTGACCAAGGCCTGTCTCCCCAGATGCTGGCTTTGTCTGCAAGGTACAGCTAGAGGGTGGTGGCAGGAGCAGAGCAGCCCTGCCTCTGACTATGCTGCCGGTGTCCACTGCCATGAGCAACTCATTCAGCCACGAGCAAGCAATACCACAGCACATCTCTCCACCTAAGCATTCTTCTTGGAAAATTAAAGCTGCCCTCTGATTAAACACCACTAGGGCCTTGGCTCACTGGGTCCAGAGAGATGAACAGACTTGGGGCGGTCGGAATGCACTTCCCACCACAGTCAGTGTAAGGAAATGCCAATAAACGAGCAGGGCCAAGGCCTCCGGGTCTCTCCTGCTGAGCAGGCAGAGCCCTTGCTCCCCTTGAAGAAAGTGACCACCCATCCCTCCATGCACCATATATATATATATATATATTCTCTGTCTCTCTCCTTCTCTCCTTCTCCCCCTCTCCCCCTTCTCCCTCCCCCTCCCCCTCTCTCCTCCCTAACTCTGAAGTGAAAGCTGAATTACTCTTCATCTCATCCTGTCCCTCCAAGAAGCAGAACTCATCAAAGAAAGCCAGGGGTGGGGTGACCTCTGTGTCCTGGAAGCCACCCTTCAAATAGGTTCTTGAAGCTCCATGTCCCCACAGTGGGGTAAAACAGCTTTACTTGAAGGCCCAAGCCAACCGCAGTCACCCAGGCCTATTCTTGCAGTTGCTCAACACACTCTGTGGCAGCCCCTCCTCTCATGGTCTTAGGGGAACTTCAGACTCAGGAAGGCCTGGGTTCCAATCAATGGCAAACTAGTTTCCCTCTCTAAGTCTCTAGATTCTTCATCTGCAAAACAGGGACAGTAAGACCTCCCTCCTAGGTTTACGATGGAGCTTAACATAGGAAGTTAGGCAAACAAAAACACTAATGATAAAAGGAGACAAGCAAAGAACAGGAGCCAACAATAATAATAATGAAGAGAGTAACAAATCCTGCTACCCCTCTGCAATGCCAGCTACACGCTAGGCACTGTGCTCAGCGAGGTGCATGACTAACTCATGTAGTCATCATATCCCCTCAAAGGAATATACCATTATGGTCCCCAGTTATAGAGCCATACAGCCACCAGGAGGCCTTACAACACCCACACTCCCCGAAATGTCCCTGGTTTTCTCCCCTGGGCCATCTCCCCACTGGGAACCTGTGCACATCCACATGTGTCACCTGGATAGGTAAGAGCGTTGGCCTCTGGTGGGTCTGGGCCCTTTCATGCCTTCCTACCCCAAGGAGACCATGTCACTGCTGTGATCCTTCACATCCGAATTCCCCAGTGACTCCCCAAAACCTCTAGGGTCACACAGAAAGCCTCTAGCATCTGCATCTCTAGCTTACCCCAGGGAAGCTGCCCCAGCCCTTACCTTCCCTTCCTCTGCCTAGGATGGGGCTGATCCAGCACGAGCTCCAGGATTGGTCTGGCTCCCCTCTGAACCCCACACCCAGCCCCACAAGGACTACAACAATGTAAGTATTGTAGGCAAATACCCCCCACTCCATGGTGAGCAAGAAGCAGAAGGTAAGGTACAAGGACCAAAGGGACAGAGCAAGAGATACAAGCCCCACATTTTCCCTTACTCTGCCAAGCAGACCCCATTGGCTACTGGGGTCCTCCCCACTGCCTGGTACCTGTGTCCTGGGCAGTGGCAGTGGGAGGGGAGAGCAGAGGGTTAGGGCCCAGTGACTTGGCCCCACTATGCCTGTGGCTTCTCAGCTATGTGGGACAAAGACAGGCAATGGCTCAGATGAGACAAAGATAGGCAATGGCTCAGCCGGGCAGGAGCGGCTGGGAGGACTGTGTCCCCATCCCTACTGTGTGTGGCCAGCTGGATGAGGTGATCTGGAAGGTCACGTCTGTGCTCCGTCATTTTTCAGACAATGAGTAGTGGGGCCAGACCCCAAGGCCTCCCCTGGACAATCCCACATCCTGCACACACAGAGCAGTACCCCAGCCTCACCTCATCCACGTTGATCTTGTTCCTCTCCATATAGTCCCTGTCGTTGACCTGCCCACCCTCCACAAACTCCATCAGCAGCACCCGCTTGGTGGACAGCTCCCAGTAGATCTGGGGGACCTGGAAGGGGAAGGAAGGGTCGCTCATATCAGGACAGGCTGGAGGCCAGGGGCCAACGCACAGCAATGCAGGCCAGACAACAGCAGGCAGGCTCTGCTTCCCCGCAGGGAACTCAAAGGAATCAGGCCCAGAGAGAAAGGTCCACGCCCCACCTGTCCACTTCTGTGAAGACCCCTCCTGCCTGGGGCTAGAAAGCGGCCTCCCCACCCAATGAATGCCTTCCACACTGGGTCTTCAGAGGGAAATATGAAGTGGCTTGTCCCGGGCACTGGGGTTCAGAACCATCCCCTCTCCCACCCCCACCAGGCCACTCCAGGCTCAGAAACACCCTCCCCCACCACCACAGCTTTCACCAGGTGATAGCTGTGGTACAGCTAGGAGTAACAGATGGGGCTATACCAGATGCTAAGTTCTGTCTCTCCTGCCAGCTTCCTACAAGCCTTATGTAGACACAACGCTGGATCTCAACCTAATGTCTACTCCCAATCCTCCTCATCATCGGAGACGAAAAAGAATGTTCTCCCTACTGGCCTTACAGTAAGTGTGGTCATGTGAGTCCCCTCTGGCCTATCCAATCTAAGCAGAAGTTTGCTAGGCAACTCTGAGAAAGTCTTTATTTTCTTGATTAGAAAGGGATTTTGGCACAGTACTCTTCTTCCTCTTCCTGCCTTAAAAGTGAATGCAATTTCTGGAGCTGCAGCAGCCATCGTTCAACCACAAAGATGAATCCAAGAAAATCAGAGATGACAGCTGTGATACTATCAAACTACTAAAATGGTATCTACAGGAAACTGCTACAAACCTTGCTGCTATGTGAGGAAAATAAATCTTTTTTTGTTCAAGATGCTATAAATGGGGTTTTTAGTTGTCTGCAAACAACAGCAATACTAACTAATAAACTCTCTAACTCCCTCTGACTCTGAGAACATGGAAAGCCAACAAGAGAACAGGCCCCCAGGAGAAGGCAAGAGGTCTGAATATATTGAGGGCTGTCATGATGCCACTTGAGGGGGTGACAGCCGTCAGGACCACTGTAGCCAGGCAGCTTCCCACATGTGGTTTCCTCAAAATTTTGATGGGCATTTTTCTCTTACAAATAAAAAACAAGACCAGCTAATTCAAACATTTTGGAGAAGATCTCTCCTTGCCCTAGCTTCCCCAAACTCTCCTAGCAACAAGATCGTGGCTCTCAATCCAGAAACCTACTTTCTGTCCCTAATGCTGATGGAAACGGCTGCACTCAGCTCATCACTTAACTCCTTATGCCTCAGTCTCCCCACAGGCAAGCAGCACTGTTTCTGCTCCCCTCAGCAAGGGTCCCTGAGGGTAAGCGGGGCCCCCACACATAAGCGAAGCCCTCTGGTTAGAACCATGGCTCCAACTGATATCAAGGCGTCCTCTTGCTTTGCCACTTCTTTGGAGCTTTGCCATTTGCAAATCTGAGCCAACAGAGAAATCTGTGACTGTCTGTTCCTTTTAACTTAAAATGTAGGCTTGCTTGACATTTTTCAAAAAGCACCTTTGTATAGGGCCTGGTGGTGCATGCTTATAATCCCAGCTACTCAGGAGACTGAGGCAGGAAGATGTAAAGTTTGAGGCCAGCCTGGACAACTTAGAGAGAACTTGTCTCAAAACAAAATAAAAAGGGCTGGGATTGTAGCTCAGTGGTAAATCACTTGCCTAGCATGCGTGAGGCCTTGGGTTTGATCCCCAGTACTGCAAAATAAACAAAAAAGGGTACAAATTCATTTATTATTTTTGTTCATGGTTTCTAAGTGTGAGGGATGTCATTTTGAGATCATTTCTTCCATCTGTTTAGAAAACTAAGCATGGTGGTGGGCCTGGGGCTTTGGAGACAGGAGGTTACACTACTAGCAGGGTCCCTGGGGCCACATGGAGGACACCAGGATAGCTATCACGGAAGGAGGAGCCAAGGCAGCAGTGCCTGGGGCTGGCCAGGCAGGGCCGGATGCAAGGGCGCCCCCCTCCATCTCTGCTCCCTCTGGTGTGACCAGTGCATCCTGACCATTGAATGTGCCCTTTGCGCCTGCTGCTCAGGTCTGAAATGACAGAAATACCAAACCTGGGCAATGGAGGGGCTCGTTGTGGGAGTGCAGGGAGGGCCACAGACAGATACAGCATGACTATGACTATGAAATGCCCAGTTGCTCCGCACTCAGTCAGGAAGGTGACTTGCCCTGCAAATCATCAAGCAGGCAAGAGGGTTTGGAGCGTGGTGAAGTTCACACCACGCATCACACAGGCCGCACCTTCATCCCCCCTACTCTACTTCTTCCATCAAGGAATGGGAGGTTCAAAGAGGAAAACTGAACTCCCTACCGCCAAGAAACCACCCCAAATCCCTGGGAGGCAAAGTCACACCTGGCCAAGGACCATGGGTCTGTCTGCCTGCCTGCCACAAAGCAGGGGTTCCACCTGTGGGCTCCCACACTGAGGCCAACGTTGACTCTGAGGAATAGGCAAGATTCTGGAAAGTTCTACCCAAGACTCTGGGAGGCTTCTACCTCAGTGTGGCCTGACCTTACGCTGCTATTTTGTTCCTGCGCTCTGGCTTTTCCTCCTGCAGCCACAGCCCAGCGAGGCACAGTACAGACCCATAGTCAGACTGCTGGGTGGGGCCACGATCCTGCCTCCTTCAAGCTGTGTGACTATGGGTAAGTTTTATAGCCTCTCTAAGCCAGTTTTATAACTACTTCCTATTAGCAGAAGCAGCATACTTGACACAGTACTTAGCAACTGCCAAACAAACATCAGCTGCCCTCATGACTGCCACACAGTGAATCACGGGTATTCTGAGCCACACCAGGGCTGATGGTGTCACAGATGATCTACCATAATTCATATTTCCCAAGATGCATCACAAAGGTACAGGACCATGGGGATTTGAAGCACAGGCTCCAAGCCAGGGTGCCTCCCTTCAAAGTTTGTTTCTGCCCCTTACCAGAATGCTGTGTAACCCTGGATAAATGATTTGATCTCTCTGGGTCTCAGTTTCCCCATGAAGATATGAAGTTAAAAATAGCACCACCAAGCAAGGCACAGTGGCACATGCCTATAATGCCAGTACTCTGGGAGGCTGAGGCAGGAGGATTGCAAGTTCAAGCCCAACTTGGGCATTTTAGCATCTTAGCAAGACTATCTCAAAATAAAACACGAAAAATGGCCAAAGATGTAGCTCAATATGAAGGCCCTGGGTGCAATCCCTACTCCTTGGAGGAGTGGGGTGGGAAGGCAGCTCCCTTGTGGGGCTGTTAAAAGGATTAAAGAGTAAATATATGTAAAGCATTTTAAAAGTATCTAACACAGTAAAAGCACATCAAAATGTTACCTATTAATTATACATGAATAGTTGTAAATCTTCGTGATTCTAGGAAGCTATGATGCTTCTTCAAAAGCATAACATCCCTCAGAGTTTGTCGACAGTTTCTGCAGAGTCCCAGGCTCCTCACCGCACAGGAAAAAACCCCGTAGCAACTCCACCACAATGCGGCCCACTCCCATCCCCACCTCCGCTCACCAACACACACTCATCTCCGCCAGGCCCACAACCAGAGCTTAGAGGCTCCTCCCTTCCCAACCTGGCCCCAGCTGTCTTCTTGACCATTCAGCCTGGCTACCCCCTACCTCCCCCAGTCTCTTGCACACCTAATTTGCATTCAGTGCTTGTCTGGGACACAGAGATTTATAGCATAGGGCTGAGGTTATTAAACCTCACAGAAGCACTAGAAGATACCTCACATACTGAGAGGTAAACTCTTTGCTGAGGCTTAATTACGCACAGATGTTGTGATGGGGTGCCAGCGTGCAAAAGCAATCTATCTCCAGTTTTAAGAGCTGAACTGAGTTCACAGCACAAAATCACTTCCTGCTTGTGATGTGTTTAGGCAAAATTAATTACTCAGGAGCCTTCATTCCACCATTGTCTGAGGAATAGTGTACTGTTCTGGAGGCAGCAGGTCAAATCAGTACATTAATTATTTATCCATTTGGCATACTTGTTTCAAAAATTTGTGTTATTATTATTACATGTCTTGATCTGGCCATTGTTAGTTGGCCCCAGCCAGGGGACAATTTTGTCATTTCCATGGAAACAGTGGAGGAGATGTTTCTGTTTGTCTGGCTCAGAGCTCTGGCTCTGAGGGGCAGCCCTGCTGGGTCAAAGACAGCAGAAAATCCCAAGATAAGCACAAGACTTGGGAGTCAGAAAACCTGGATTGGAGCCTGAGCTCCTCTACTCAGGAACCGTCATCTGTAAAATGGGATGATGACAACAGGAAGGATTTGCCATCACAATACCTGCACTGTATATGATGCCACTGTGCCTGACAAAGAAGAACCATTTAATAAATATTGCTTACTCCTCAGTACACTCAAGACTTCTTGAAAGCCCTCTAATTACTTTATCTTGGGGACCACAAAAACAAAGAGCAGTGTCTGTCACATTGTAAGATAATCTCTACTATAACAACACATTTGAGGCTGGGAATATAGCTCAGCAGCACAGCACCTGCCTGGCAAGCACAAGGTCCAGAGTTCAATTCCCAGTACCAAAAAAAAGAACAACACATTTGTGCATTCCTGCCCCATTAGATGGAAAGTTGTCCAGGAAAGGGCCAACCTCCAGCTTCTAGTACAGCAACAGGTTTAGGAAATTCTCAATAAATGCAGGATAAAGGAAAATTAAGGAATAGGATATGCAAGTGGAAACAACCTGGGCCTCACAGCATTATGCTAATTAGCTCATATTACTGTTTGTCTGAGAGAACCCAGTTTTCTTCAACTGGTAGTTTGAGCTTAAAGGTTAACACAGTGTTGTCAGGTCCAGTGTGCACTTCTGGATTCACATGCACAAGGAAATCTAGACATTCATAACTACCACAGAGGCCACCAAAAACCAGGTGACCACAACAGAGCCTGGATGGACTTTACCTTCCACCGAAATCAGTGTGCCAAGACACTGCACTGATCATCACAGCTTTTCTTCCCATGAGCCAGGCCTTGAGATTCCCAGGTGGTTAGTACAGATATATCCTTGCTAATCTGGGTGAAGAAGTATAAGCAATATCTCCATGTCTCATGATGTCTTCCAAAGCCATATGACACTGAAAGCCAGAACAACAGAGCCTTTCCCGTGAAGTGTTCCCAGCCAACCTCCCTTCCTACAAGGGGACTACATGGCTGGGCACGCTGGGACTCACACAAGGAGCTCCTGAGGGTTCTATGTTGCTCCCACTTTCTCCTGGCCTCCTGAGTAAGGAGAAAAAAAGTTGATCTCTTCTAGAGTTGAAAGTAAAGCTCTCTTGGTAGAATACCAGGAAGATTCTCAAACCACTATACCATCATAATGAAGGGAACCTCTGATAGATAGGTATAAACTCCACCAAGGAAATCATTCCAACCCTTATTTGCCCCATGGGGACGTCGGGACAGTCCCTAAAGACCAGCTCTACTACCTACTCCTCAGCAAAGGCTTCCCTGACCTGATGGGCCATGAGTGGCTTCTGAGTCCTTAGCCCACTCACCAGCAGTACTCCTCATGGGGCACTGATAGCTGTGACTCTGTACTAGTTAAAACTGTTTCCATAGGAAGTACCTTCTACTGCAAAGTACAGTTTTGCTATAATGGTTATTCCAGAAACACACAATTTTGTTCTAGTGTACTTATATACACTATGCTATGGTTTGTGTCTATATGTCCCCTAAAGGCTTTTAGCCAAATCCCATGTTGGGAATTAAGGTGTTGGGGGGCAGGTTTTTGATAGGTGGCTGAATCTAGAGTTTGTGATTGGTTCATGGTCCAATGCTGGGATTATGGGTGTGAGTGCTACACAGGCTAGTGAGGGTAGCCTGTATACAGTATAAGGAACAGAGTCTTCTCTTCCCCTTGTTTGATGTTTTCCACAACTACAAATGCCTGCCTCTCTGCCATGTGCCACCCTGCCCTGTAGCCAGCCAATTATGGACTGAAAACTCTACAAACTGTAAATGAAATAAATCTTTCCCCCTTTAACTTTGGGTGTCAGGTATTTTCCTTCAGCAACAAGAAAAGTAACTAAGATAGAATTTGGTACCAAAAGTAGGGTCACTGCTGTGATATTACCCTGCCCTCAAGTATTATCTCAAGAGCCTTTGGAGCCAGCTGTGGGAAAGAGAAGAGTTAGGAAGGGTTCAGAGATGCTGGCTGAAAAAGTAGAGGTGGAATGCCTGAGGCTATACTGTATGGGAGATTCTACTCAGAGCTCGGAAGACCACAAGGTCAGTAAAGACCAGGCTCAGAAGGTTTCTGCCGGGAAAAAGGACTATATTGGCTGCTAGACTCCAGATGACGTGTGTTATGCCTTGGTTGAAAGTTTCTCTGCATTTTGTTCATGTCCAGAGACTTTGCCTGAGACTGCAGAAGAAATTTCAAGGCAATCAAATGTTCAGGTGGTGGCATGGCGACATTGGGGGATTTTAGCCAAATCCCATGTTGAGAATCAAGAGCAAAGAGCTCAGTAGAATAATTTAAAACACTGTGAGTTTGGTCAGGAAGGAACAACTTCCAGTAAAGGAACTTCTAGGAAGGAACAACTTCCAGTAAAGTTGTAGACTGCAAAGATAGAGCACAGGAGATCTTGCTTGCTGAGAAGGAACAAGAGAATGGAAAAGACGGCCTGAGGACATCACAAGCAGCATCAGTACTCCACCCTTTGCAGCCTCAAAATTGCAAAACTGAAAGACCTTTTTTTCAGAAGACAGCCCCAGAACACCATGTTCCAGAATGATGGCAGCATAGAGAATTTGTTCCTCAGAATTGGATTAAGAGTGCCCAGTGATCCAGACACTCAATTCCTACAGCCAAGAAGCCTGGCTACTGCTCCAGCTGGCAGCAGACACTGGCATCATCCATGTGGCACTGGTTTTAGGTGCATGCAAAATGCAAGAGTTGTAGGATCAGGAAGGCTTCTGCTCCAATTTCAGAAGAAGGCCTGGGAGGCCAGGCAGTGTGCCCCTAAGAGGCAATAGTATGTGAAGAGAACAATATGTGAAGGTGTAAGTGGAGAGCTGTAAGTGGAGATGCCAGAAGTTTGGAAAATCCAAGAACATGGATCGTTTGAGGAAAATTGCAAGAAGAGAGCAGAGCAGACCCAAGAGAAAAGCCATGGGTGCTACAACCACCAAAAGTACCACAGGGATGAAGCCACCCAAGCCCTTTCAAGTTCACATCTTGCCATAGATTGCCTTGGATGCTGTACATGGAACTATAGGACTTAAATGTTTTCCTTACTGGATTTTGGACTTGCTTTGGTCCCATTCCTTTGTATGCTCTGTTTAAAATATCTCCCTTGTGCCATTGAATGTTGAAAGTATTTAACTTTCTTTTAACTTATACAGGGGCTCACAGCTAAGAGTATATCTTAAATCTCAAAGCAGACTTGGGACTTGGACTTTTCATCAATCCTGAAACTCTTAGGACTTTGGCAACTCTTAGAGATGGACTAATTGCCTTTTGTATAAAGCAATGTACATGAGCCTTTGGTGGGGAGGGCAGGGGCAGAATGTTATAGTTTGTGTGTAGATTTCTCCCAAAGCCTCATATAACCATGGGGGGCAGGCTTTATGTAGGTGGCTGAATCTAGAGTTTGTGATTGATTCATGGTCCAATGCTGGAATTATGGGTGTGAGTGCTACCGTAGCCTGAATACAATACAAGGGGCAGAGTCTTCTCTTCCCCTTGTTTGATGTCTTTGGCAAACACAAGTGATTGCTCCTCTGCCATGTGCCACCCTGCCTTGGAACCAGCCAATTATGGACTGAAACCTCTCCAAACTGTGAGCTAATTAAACCTTTCCCTCTTTAACTTTGGGTGTTGGATATTTTGCCTCAGCAATGAGAAAAGTAACAAAGACACAGTATTAGGGAACAATCTGAGTCCACTGCAAATTTTGCATTGCATCTGCTCACGTGCCCTATCACCCAACTGGAAACAGAGTGAACACAGAAAATAGCAGCCAGCGGAACACCTGCATGGGTACACACAAAACACACACACACACATACTTCAAACATCACATCTGATGTTATAGATTCCTGCCCCATTTCAGATGACCCTCTTTCCACTAATTCACAACAGCTTATAAGATTTCAAGGTAAGGTGCCCATGTATTGTAGTCTTATATATGTCTTAGCTATTTTACATGTGTAATATTGGGCCACTGTTCTTATTAGTTCCTTTGTTTTCTTTTCTGTATCACAGATGAAGTTTTTGAGTGCTTACCGCTATGCCCATTTCCCCCGTAAGTTCTGTAGTTTCTGTTATGCAATTTTGCACACTATAATGACTTCTAGGAACACATATTGTGTTACAGCAGAACTAACTGCACATTAAATGAGCCAATGTAATATACATGTGCTTTGAACAAGACTGGCATACAGTAGTGCTAGCTATCACCACCACCTCATGCTTCATGGAGGTGGAGACCACAGCACACAGCCCCTCTCAGGCAGTGCTTGGTGCCTTGCGATTGTATATTATGTTATAAAACATCTGTTCAACTGACTGATGGGTCAAAAATCACACTAGGTATTTCTTTGGAAATTGCCTTAAAGGGCTTTCATATGTATGACCAGTGACAAACTACTCATCCTCCATAACAAAACTAAGGAAGGAGATGTTCTATAAGAGATGTCATAGCACGAATCAATTCTCCCACCAATGGCCCCCTCTGCCCAGCCCCTCCTACCTTTAGAAAGTCAAAGTGTTTGAGCATCTGGGCCACTTTCTCAGCATTCCTCCCTTCATTGAGGAAGTCCAGCTCCAAAGGCAGGTTCTTCTTGGCTTCATCCACCAGCCACATAAACTCAAACTCTGGAAATAGCTGCTTCACAGCCAGGACAAGCACCTGAAATCCACAAAGTACCCCATCAGTCAGCTTACAACATACACAAGGGGCCAGCCCTATCCTCTGCCTGGGTCTCCCATGTAATAAGGGTAGGTAGAGAAACTGCCCCTGGCTCTATCTCTGTTCAAGATATGTCAGCCCAGCAGCCACCAGCAGTAACCATGACTCCCATTTGCTGGCTGCTCCCCATGTGCCAATCATCGGGGTGAGTGCATTATTTACTATTCCACTTAAGCCTTATAACAACTCCAGGAGATGCATGGACAACCCATTTTATCATCCTCACTTGTACTAAGGATGAGGAAACTGGGGCTCTCACTTGTACTAAGGATGAGGAAACTGGGGCTCTGAGAATTTGTGATTTCCTGAATTTGCCCAGCAAGTACATACAGAGCCAAAACTCCACTTGGGTCTACCCAGCTCCAAAGCCCTGGCTCTTAAGCATTTCACCATGCTGTGCTATTGCTGCTTGCAGGTTTATTCTTCAAGATCCCATCTGCAAACCCACAGAGGGGCTTTACCTATAGCTGTCATTCCTTTTTATTTATTAAGCCAAATGGTTATTACTTGAGCATTCATACCACAGGCTGAGCATCACTGATTCAAAAATATGAAATACAAAATTTTCCAAGTGCTGACATGATACCACAAATGGAAAGTTCCACACCTGACCTCATGGCTTGACTAGCTCATAGTCAAAGCATAGGCCCACGACAAATACTGTGCAAAATTATCATCAATCCCTGTGTGCAAAGTGAAGGAATTTTGTAAAATGTTGTCGGTCTGTTAGTATTTTCCTCCTTTAATTTCTAAAATTAAAAAAAAAAAAGTGAAGGAAAAACATAAATGAATTTTGTATTTAAATTTGACTTCCAGGTACAAGATATAACATTATGTATATGTATTTCTAAAATCTAAAAAATCTGAAACACCTCTTATCCCCAGCATTTTGGATCAGATGATTTGAAGTATACCTCTGTTATCTTCTATATTTTCCATAAAACATATTTCATAACAAACATTAAGTGGGCAAAAGAGAACAAACAGGCAGGACAACACAGAAGAGATAAGAGATAGGGATTTGACAATCCAGATTAAAAGCTTGGGCTTTTGGCAATATGGGCCCATGATGGATTCTTGAGTGATGGCATGAGGGAAAGGGAGGTTTGGAAGATGTATCTAGCACCAAGGTCTCAGTTTAATGCCACCCTAATTAAACATTAGGGGCAGAGAACAAAAGCCCAGTGAGGTGCACAGTGCACACTACAGCCACTCTGGGGCAGGGACCCAGCTTAAAGGCTCCCCCACAACTAGTGTCCTAAATGTATGATGATTTCATGAATTCACAGACAACAGCTCTGTGGTGAGTGTGCAAGGGTACTACCAGCAATGCAGGAGGTGCTCTACAATTCAGGAGGGAAACGCAGAAGACAACCTTCCTGCTCTCCTAAGCCCTCCTCTTGGCAATTCAAAGCCAGGTCTGGAAAGAACCACTGACTGACCATCCCAGTGATTCTCAGTATAGACTGTAGTTCAAGTTCTTCAAGAACACCCATCTGTATCCCTGGCTTGAGCAGACAGTAATCAGCAAAAACTAGAAAATCATAGGCCTATTGGTATCAGAAGACCATGGCCTTTCAACCTTTCCTGATGGATTTACTAAGCCACAGCTAAGAGCCTTGTCTATGTCTCAATTTGCAATGGACTCAGATATTATGCACATTGGGTCAGGCATACGTGATACAAAGAACAAACCTAAAGCAAAGCTATTAGCTACAAAGCTGTTTTTAAACCCTATGTCCTAGGTGATGTACCAGACACTATTATAAAAAAATCATCACACAGGGTTATTATGGTCAATTTCTAACAAAACCTTTTTTAATTACATTAGCTGTAGTCTAATTTCTTTTCACTCTTGTCTAGTCTCTCATGGGCTAGACCTGTGACCTTATGCCACCTGATTTCATTTGTTTTGTTTCTGTTGTGTCGCATGAAACAAGAAGGGAGAGGAAGCAGCAAAGAGGCCAGGGCCACAAGTGTCAGACACAGGCACCTGGACACAGCAGTCTCCAGCCATTACATCTCATCAGGTGTCCCCAGATGGCCCTCAGCTGCCACCAAAGCAGACGCAGGGCAGGCCCACAGCAAACAGCAGTGACTTGCGCAAACTGGCAGGTCCTTGAAGGCACTGGAATTCTACTCTCTGGGCATTAAGTTCAGGCAAAAAAAACTCTAGGGAATTTTGTTCCAGTCTAATTTCCAGAGGGCCTGGCCCAGGACAAGCAGGAGAAGAGCCATGATGAGGTTTCCTCTTTCAATCAATACTGCAGATTACCTGCAGGCAGCTGCCTTAGGCCAAACAGGGATATACACAGGGAACTACCTGCAGCACAGAAAGGTCCATGCCTTGGGGGACCGAGCTTCTGCCAAGCAATAATGCCTCATCATTTATTGTACAGTCATTATATTTATAAAATTTTTAATTATCATTAATATCCAAATAGCAATGAGAGGTACTTTAAAGATTTTTTTGTTACTAATCAATTATATAATTAGTCATTATTAATATTATTGGTTATTATTAACACCTCATGCCATTAATCATTAAAGTGATCACAGGCTTTATTGACTAATATTATTAGCTAATAACTAACCAGTAAATTAATTCATACCCAATAAACTCTACAGGACTCATAAAGCTAGTTTCTGAAGCATTTTGTAGGTGGTGAGTTACTCTCTGGGTTACAATAGCTCCCCCAACTATTTTTCACTGGGGATTGAACCCAGGGCCTTCACACTGAGCAAATCCCAGTTCTTTTTTATTCTGAGACAGGGTCTTGCTAAGTCCCTAAGTTGCCCAGGCTGGGCTTGAACTTATGATCCTGATCCTCCTGGCTCACCCCCTACAGTGCTGAGATTACACATATGCACCATCACGCCAGGCTTCCACAGCCCCTCTTACCCAAGAAGAATATTTCCCAAGACCCCCACTAGATGCCTAAAACTGCCAAAGATTTACCAAACCCTATATATATGTTTTCTCCTATACATACATATCTACAATTTATTTATAAGTTAGGTACACTAAGAAATTAACAAAAATAACTATGTAGATTATAACATACTGTAATTAAAGTCACATAAATGTAATCTCTCTCAAAATGTCTTACTGTATCGTTCCTACTCTGGCTGACTATGGGTAAAGGAGACTGTAGGTAACGAAACCGTGGTAAGGGAGCCTCCTGTCCTGGACAACAAGGCTGAAGTCAGTGGCTCTTGATAGTAGGTCACCATCTCTCATGGGAGAGTGCCAACTGAAAACCTGATGCCAGCCATGAAGCCCAGAAAATGTACAAACATATAGTTTTGCACCTAACTCTGGGGATTCACCAACTCCCTGGCATTTACTGGGTGACAAAGGAAGCCAAGCTACGAGTTACGTGGTCCAAGGGCTTTGGGTTGCTGCCACTTTATAGACTTTTCTTGGCTAAGTAGAGTAAAATAAAACTCCTTGGCAGAGCTTTTGTAAGTGGGAAGGGGAAGAAGGGCTGAAAGGAGGGGAGAAGAATGGAGAAAGAAAGACGCATCAAGATATATTATGTACAAGGACAAATTCCCTATGATGAATGGGATCATTATGTACTTCAAAGGTGTACCAATAAAATTAACTTTTTAAAACCTCCTTACAAATGTTCAGATTGGAAGGGAAATAAAGGAGGGGGAGGAGGAAAGGAAAGAAGGGAAAAGTAAAAAAAAATGAAATAAGAAGGAAAACATGGAAACAAAGCTTTTGTAAATAAGGAGGGGAAGAGGGATTGAAGGGAGGGTAGGGGAATGGGAAAAAAAGAATCAAGTTATATTACATACAGGTACAAATTCCCTATGATGAATGTGATCATTATGTATACCTAAAATGTACCAATAAAAATCACTTTCTTTGAAAAAAAAAAAAAAAAAAAAAACTCCTTAGGTTTACCTTCTGTTTTCATTCCCTTCTTAAGAGCCTGCCTTAAGTAGATTCACTTTGGTTTCTTTTTGACAACAGATGTAATCAACTAAAATAAAACAGGTGTTGTCAGAAATTTGCCTTTTTAAATTTTCTCCTGTATCTTTTCCATAAAATTCTTCCAACAGCCATTGTTTTCATCAATACCTAGCTCATGCTCAACACTCCACAGATGTTCACTGGACACTGACAGGAATAAGTGGATAAATAAATGAACACATGAATAGTTCAAGGGGTTTGTTCCCTCTCTGAGACAACTATATGCTCATATCTGTGTTACTGGGATAGACAGGTTTTTGTTCTTCAGATTTGGGGGATTACCTCTGAATTTAGGGGAACCAGAGTTTCAAAATAACTGAGAATTTGCCACTAAATTCTGGAAACTTATGAGTCAATCAAAGTATATTCAATAATTAACACTTCCTTCAAGGTAAAGTAATGAAACTTTTCCTATAGAGCAACTGGCCCACAATAAGAAAAAAATCAATTGTGAGCCACACAAAAACACAACAGAAAGATGAAAAGTCACAACAGAATCTTGAAAGCTAGTGCTCATAACTTACAATTGCAAAAAAAAAAAAAAAAAATAGAAACGAACATTATTTAGTTCCTAGTACATACCAGGCACAGCGTCATGAGGCATTTTATGTACATACTCTCATCTAATCATTTTCTTGCCCATTTTACAGAGAAGGAAACAGGTTCTGGGAGGTTAAAACACAAACAGTACTATAGTTTGGAACTGTCAAGACAGGATCTGGACCCAGGTTTTTCTTGTTCTTTCTTTATGCAGCCCTGCCTCACGCAATACAATGTAGGATAACACAATGGGAAGCTAAGATAAGGCAGAGAAAGAGCTTTGCAAATTGTAAAATGCAACTGAAATGTAAGTTGCTGTTATCAAGTTATTGCATACTATAAAAGAAATAATGTTCTATGGAAAAGCAGCACATAAATAGAATGTCTGCACCAACCCAAACTAGTAAAAAATAGATGTTCGACAAGGATCAAAAATCAATTCAGACTTATGTAAATAGTTTGCCATTCATGGGGTTCATCTTTGTTCTGATAAGTTATTAAAGTGCATGATTTTTAAAAAACAGAATTACAGGGTGAAGAGAAGTTTTCATGGGATGGCTTACATCTCTGCATATTTTACATATACGTATATATTTTTTTATATCAGTCATTGGATTCCGTGCCAACACAGACATTACCTAGCCACCCACTGTTCAATCAACACATTTAGAAAAGAAACAAGATGACAGACAGCATGCACTGAATGCTGCTCAAAAAAAGTTAGAAATAAGTCACAGATCTTTATTTTTAGAGACCCTTGGGATGCCTGGACATCACAAAGCAATAGATCAGATTATGCCACTCAGGCCAACAAATTCTACCCCAACATGCAACAGCCTTGGGGACCAGTGGTACATGGAGGGCGTGGAACATGGCCATGAGTTAGAGTCCTTAGGCCCTGAAAGCAAGGGGCATTCATCGTCTCTTGTGGAAGGGGAGACATAGCTGGGAGTGATACAAGGTGATGCAAAAGGACTGGGGCCTCATCACTGACTCACAGACCATCCTAGTCCCACCCTGCTCTCTCACAGGGAGAACAGCAGTGAGACAGGACCTGCACAACTCCCCACCAATGTGAGCAGACAAGAATGCTGCAGAGCCGGCCCGCTAGCAGACGGACGGCCTGTGCCTCACCACTTCACCCCTTCCTGCTGAATCATTGTTCCAATCTCTAGGCCCAATTAGTCTGGCTCTGGACAGCCACTCAAATCAATAAGAGTCACTGGCCGTGCATCTAGAAGTAGAGTTGCCCCAACTACTAAAGGGACAGTATCAGGTGATAATGACAAAGCTGAAAACATCCTCAGCTGTGTCTTTCTCTTTTGTGCAAAGTCACCAACCTCAACAGATTCATCAAACACCATGTACTTAGAGTTTGCTTCCATGTCTCTGCTACCCAGTCAACAGTCTATGGCAAAGACTGACCCCTTCCCCAAGAGAGGTGTGTGGGTCCCAGGAACAAAATACCAGCATATACTCCTGGGTCCCCACCCAACACCTGTCTGGCTATCAGAACTCCAGTCCTGTACCTCCTTCATGATCTTCAAGGGAGGCCTTTGCCTGAGAAGTCAATCAAAATTGATTAAAGCCAAATCAAGGTGGTCTCATTGCCCTTGCCAAGGCTGATCTGGGCATGGGCATTACTTCCAGCCAATGAGAAATGAAGGAACTCCTCTCTGATAAAGAATATGTAAGGGAAATAAACCCTCCTTAGCATCTGACTGTCATCAAGAACTATAGTTATATTGGGTCCATGAGGGGTACTAGCTTAGGAGGACAAGCCAGGAAGCTAAGATGATACAAACCACAATAAGACACTGGATTAGTCAACCCTGAAATAGCTAATGCAACTTCCAGATGTCTTTACATGTGAGCTAATATGGGTTATTATTTTCTACACTATTTTTAGTTGGATTTTCTGATTCTTTCAGCCAAAAGCATCCTATCTTATACACTTAGTAGTCCCCACCTCCTCACACTTTGAAGTCTCATTCCTGTGGACCTCTATCCTTACAGCAGATATGTGTTTGGATTTATAATCTTACTTTCCTAAAAAGAAATATCCAGAGGTTAGAACTCTCAGTCACTCTCTCTTTAGTATGTTAGTTTAATGATATTGTTTTCCTCTCAAAACTAGGCAATGATAGTCACAGATGATATGGTTTATACCCAGATGTACCCCCAAAGCCTCATGCACTCCAGACGGGGCTTTTGGAAGGTGACTGGACCACAGGGGTGTGATACTCATTAGCAGAGTGGCCTACTAAAGGGTTTATAGCTAAGTGTGTTGTTGAGAAGAGGTGAGTCACTGGGGGCATGGCCTGGAAGGGTCTAACTCCCTCTCTCCTCCCTTGATCTCTCTCTGCTTCCCACCACCAGGCCATGAGCTATTTCCCCTCTGCCATGCTCATCCACCACGCTGCCGTGCCTTAGAGCCAGCCAGTTATGGACTGGAACCTCTACACACTGTGAGCCAAAATAAACCTTTCCCCCTTTAACTTGTGGGTGTCAAGATATTGTGTCTCAGAGATGAGAAAGTAACTAAGACACAGGGGTAGAGGGAAAGGAGGCATAAAGAGAATACAGTATCTATGACTGGCATGAAACAAAGCACTGAAAGCTATGCAGAAACACTGCCTTGCCTCTCCTATCTCCAAGCTTCTGGTAGCTAAGATGGCCTTAATATCTCTAAGAAATGATTCTTCTGCCAAGCATTCCAGAGCACCTTAGCAGTATTGTCATTCCTAAAACCAACACACCAGTTAGGTCTGGTCTCAGAAAAAAACTATTTCAAATGTCTGTTTGGGGTTGTCTTAGTTTTATAGCAGAGAAGGGTGACCCAGGTAGGATCTGTTCACCAGAGACCAAGCCCAGTGAAAGGGCAGTGCCACTAGTGCTGCTGCCAATGCTGATGGCACAGAGGTCGTAGTGTCAGGCCACCATCCCACCTCTCTCCTGAAGGCTGTGAAGGTAGTCTCCGATTTACTTCATGCCCAAACCCCAGCTCTGCCTCAGCCACCACCAAGGAGCTGCTCTGTGCTGCACACTGACTGTCAGGCTATACTTCCTATAAAAAGCATCTGATGCTTACCACAGGGAGGAAGATGCCAAGTCTTTATTATTGTTATTATTGCAACTGACCTTATACTACCAGTGCTTAGGAAGCTGATGAGGCTCTGAGCAGAGAAAGTAGTGGCTGTCCTCCCAGCCCCTGGGACCCTGATATATTGCTAGGCAGCAGCAGGTTCCTGCCTGAACCCAGGGGTCCCCCATGACCTCTAGTTTACTCCCAGCTACGGGCCATTCCGTAGTTACTGACAGGTTTGCTAAACAAAAATCAGGTTCCCAGGCATCTGTTCAGTCTACTCATCAGACCCTCACCCTAGCAGTTTCTTCTACAAGGCACACAGCAGCTATTCCAAACCTTCACCCCCTCGAGCCTCCAGCGCCACCTCCTACCCTCTCATTCTCAGCAGATGGTCTTGCCTCCTACTGCAGAGAAAAAATAGAGGCTATCAGGCTGGTACGCACTCAGCTGCCCACTTTCCCTCTCCCCCTGCCCCACTCACTCATCTGTGCCCCGCCTTTCCACCACCCTCCGAGCTCAAAGCAAAGGTTCATCAAAGGCTAATGTCTCCACAGTGTTCTTGGCGCCCAGTCTCTTCAGTCTCCTAGCAGTTACTTTTCTGCTGAGCCTCCAACCCTCCCCTCCTCATCAGCAACAATCCTGCTCAGATCTCCCCAGCAATTAGGCCTATGCTTTTCTCTAATTCTCCCAAGCCTTCCATGCTAAACACCAGAGTAACCACATTCAGTGTACCTCCTTGGTCTAAGTTCTCCTTCACCCAGTGGATGCCACTACAACTCCTCTTCCTCTTAAATTGCCAAATCCAGAATACCCATCTCAGTGTTGAGCAATTCTGGAATATTCAATTTTCCAAAATGGTTGCAAAAACACTCCCATGTTAATATGTTTCCAGAACCTTGCCATTCCCTCATTAAGCAGGAGAATCTATTTCTCAGCTCCTGAGCAAAATGAGTCTTTGTGGCTATTTCAAACAACACAGTAAGAAAGAAGTAATTCTGGGATTTCCGAGGCTAGGTCATAAAACTGTAATGTATTTCCAACCTTATTCTAAGAGGAGATTTGCTCTTAGAAACCAGGCACCATGCTGTGGGGAAGCCCAAACAGCCATGTGGAAGCCCACATGGAGAAGAAGCAAGGCCTAGCCCTCAGGCCTAATGGAGCTACCAGACCACTGCCAGCCCCAGCTTGTCAGCCATGTGTGTGGGCCACGCTGGAAATACATCCTCCAGCTCCAGTCAAGCCACGCTTTATGTACCCTAGGGCTGCATAAAACACAACGTTCTCTCCCAAGCCCTGGCCAAGGTCCAAACTCACCAGCAAAACTCATAGCTATTGTTTCAAGCCACTAAATTTTGAGACCAGTTCATTATACAGCATGAGATAACTGATACAGCACCTTCTTCTTAGATGTCTTTTCATCAGATGTAGAGGTATTTCTCAATCCTCCTTCAGAAACTTACCCTCTTGTGTTCACTCCCCAAATGACGATGCCCCCTACACTTTTCCCACCCCCATCTCTCTTTACTATAAACACCTCCTCAACCATTCCCCCCAACTCAGCAATCATGAGTATCTTTGATCATAAATCCTGAATCTGTATTCCATCCTGAAATCCAGAATGACAGGTGCTGTACTCAGGGTTTACAAGGGAATAGATTTAATACAGGACACATAATTCATGGGATTATTTTTAATTTTCACCCAAAAATCATATGCAGAAGAGTGCAATAGACCTGTCCATGCACTAGAGGCCCAAAGAATCCAGCTAAGGGCTTGGATAGCACAGCAATGTCCTTCAGGAGTTCAGCTGAAGATCTTGAGCCCATGGCAATGTCCTCCACAAGTCCAACTGGCAGCCTAAAGCCCACAACATCTCGTGTAAGTCTGTATCAAGGATGTGCACTGGGAAAGACCAAAGGTCAGTGATGGAAGCTAGAAATTCTGTGCCAGAAGCACGAAGGATCTGTGCCAGCAGGCTGAGGGATCTGCACTGGAGCCAGGAAGTGATACCCAAAGTAAGGACAAGAGCTCCCCCAAAGAGAAATGCAGCCATCCTGTGACAGTGAGGACCTGAGCTCCTCCAATGATGAGAACAGCCAAGTTCATATCCAGAAAACCAGAGTGACAAGCTTCTCCAGGAGACTCACAGCACACCATTTTCTTCTCCAGTTCTCCTTTTACGCTTTGGCAACAGTCCTCAGATGGGCCTCCCATACCCAGAACCACACTGATTTAGTTCAGCTGGGTATTACAAGTTGGCCTTTAGTTAATCCACCACAAAAGGGAAATCCCTACCCAAAACTATCAAAAGCATCCTCTTACCCCACATGGCTACTCCATCATTCATTTCACTTGACCCAGTACACTGCCTCTCACAGGAAACATTTCCCAGGCTCCCCTGCCAACTTGCTTCCAGGTAGGTTTAGCAAATGGGCAATGTTAGTGGAATACAGAGAACCCAAAGAGATGAAAAATTCGCCTCAAACCACATCTGTGGCCCCAGCTACCAGACCCTTCATTTGTGATCCAGCTCCACTTGGCAGACTCACCTTGGTCCTAGCACCGACCAGCCACTCTCATCTCCTGAGCTCTGGAAAACCACCTCTTCTCCTTGTCCTTCCTCCACAAAGGTGGCAGTGGCTTCCCGCTGTTGGTAATTATCTCACCATCTTATTTAGGGTCTCAGCAATCCCATTCCTTGTAAACCCTGTTTTCTGTTTTAAATTTCCTCTGTTTGAAATATCTAGGGCAATTTTTTCTCAATAGGACCTGGCTCACACACACAGTTAAACTCACCCAAATATAATCATTCATGCCAGAAATGTAACATACACTTCAGTCTCCTCCTTTTCATCCGTACTAGACTTTGTCCCCCCCATGTAAAGCTGGTCACAAACTCCAGATGATTCCACCACTTGAGCTCATCCCTCTCCTCCACTGCATCATGATGCCTTGTTTCATAGCCTTATTTGCCCCTCAGACCAGAGAGGCAGCCCCTTAATTAATTTCCTGGCTACGGTCTTTCTGCGTTCTGGTATGTCCTCCAGACCACCAACAGATTTTTATTTCTTATGCACATCTGACTGTAATAGTGCCCTGATTAAAACTCTTACATAGTTCCCCACTGACTACAAGAAAAAATCAGACAGCTCAGTCTCACAAATATGTGCTAAGAGTTGACTGTGTTCTCTATTCTACACGACAGCCTGGTACCTGAGCCCTCTGCACATCCTGCCTACCTGCCTAGCCTCATCTCTACCTACTCCCAGCAATCAGAACTACCTGAAGTCCTCCACATACACCCTGTTCCTCTAAAACCTGGGCCGTCCTTCCTTTGCCCATCTGTCTCATGGAGTCCTCAGGAGTCCACTCCAATATCACCTCCTCAGTGAAGCCCCTCTGATGCCCCCACCCATCCAGGCACAGTGCTCTAAGCCCTTCACAAACACCCCTTTAACACAGCTCATATCTCCTCTCTGTTGTTTGTTTACATACTGTCTCCTCCACCAAACAGGGAGCCTCCCAAGGATGAGGAGGGATCTCACCCTCCTTCTCATGTCCAAGCACCCTATTAGCACAAAGTGCAGAAGAGACCTACAGGTACCTGCTTGGTTGAAAGGGAGGTGAAAGGATAAACTAAGAGTCTAGGAGCAGGGGAGGGAACAGAGAAAGGAGAGGGACATACCAGTACGTTGAACAGATTGCTGATCTCCCAGCCCAACAGTGGGGGCTCAGCCTCTCTCTCCTTTGGCCTAGGCATGGAGCCAGAAAACTCAGGAGGCACACTAGAGCCTCCAAGGCTTTGCCCAGAACCATTTTCTGGCAGGTAAATTTGTTTGTTCAAAACAAATGTCAGATAAGCAAACACAATCTGCATAATATTGCTATGTGATCTGCATGTCATTTGTACATCCCTTGCAGCCATATGCTCTCTTTTACTACTTAACAAGTTATCATGTAACTTTTCCTAACCCCTCAAGAAATTACCTTTCATTCCTCTCATTTCTACAACATCTCCTACTAAGGTCCCCCTGGCCCCCACAGCTGCTCAGCAAGTTCTGAGACCATCTCAGAGGGTTCCCGGGGTGAATCAAGAACTGACCAGCCCTGACATCTGGAACATATAAAGAACTCAAAACAATTAGACCACCCCCAAAAAGAAAGACTAAATCAAAAATGGGCAGTTGAAATGAACAGATACTTCTCAGAAGTACAGATGGCAAATAAATACATGGAAAAAAATGTTTAATATCACTGGACATAACAGAAATGCAAATTAAAACTACTGTGAGATACCATCTTATCCCAGAAAGAATGGCTATAGTCAAAAAAATCTAACAATATCAAATGCTGGTGAGGATGTGGAGAAAAAGAAACTCTTCTACATTGTTTGTAGAAATGTAAACTAGTACAACCTCTATGGAAATCAGTGTGGAAAGTTCTCAAAAAACTAAAAATAAAAATACCATTTGACCAGCTATACTTCTTCTAGATATCATCCCAAAAGAGTTGAAGATATCGTATTATAGGGACACATGCATACCCCTGGGTGTAGCACATAATTTGTAATACCTAGATCTTGGAAACAGCCTGTATGTCCATCAACAGATAAATGGATTAAAAAAAATGTGGTATTTATACATAAGGATGTACTACTCTGCCATAAAGTGAGATAAACTTGAGGCACTCATAGGTAAGTGCATGCAACTGCAGAACATAATATTAAGTGAAATAAGTCACACACACAAGCTTAAATATTGCAAGGTTTCTCCTATACAAGAAATTCTGTGCTTAATAAAATATATATTTTTTTAATATGTGTATATTTATATATGTAATAAAATATATCCACATATAAAGAGCAAAATAGAAGATAGGAAGTAGAAGTTTAAATAATTCCCCAAATTCTCTATTCCATTACTTCAAAAATATTTCAACATACTGTATATGCTAACTTGTTTTATTTATACTATTTGTTTCTCTTCATTCATTGAAAAGGAAATTTTGTGCTATTATCTGTTTCTTCTTTGCAAAGTCTTTTTTGTCTACGACATGTACTCTGAGTAACACTTTGGAGGTTCTTTTAAGACTGTGGTACACAGCATATTAACTATTGTTAATCTCTATTTTGTTATGAAATTTTATTTTATTGTTTCATAGAAGAGTACTTTTATATTTTACTTATTAACATCTACATATACTATATTAAAATAGATTTTTATTTTAAAAAGAGCTGACCAGCCCTGCCATGGGCTGTGGTCCTAAGTTGTCATGACGCTGTTTAGCTATGGTCTCTGCTCTCCTCTCCCACTCTGCTGATTAAGGGGTCACACTCTACCCGCCAGCCTCACCCAGTGTCACTGAGGCCACCTGGATCCCAGGGAAATACAGACTGAGGACAAAGGAAAGAGAAAAGGGGGCTGCCCACCTCCATCAGGAGAATGTCCTTTGAGCTCTGTGCCTGCACCTTCGGGTGCTGGACCTTCACGGCCACTGTCCGCCCATCACGCAGCACCGCCTTGTGGACCTGGGCCAGGGAGGCTGCTCCCAGAGGGGTGTCATCGAAGCTCAGAAATAAATCGTGGAGCTGTCAGGAGTGGAGAGAAGACAGAGTAACTGAGAAGATAATATCTCAATTAGTGAGGGGGGGGGCAGGAAGATGGGCCAGAGCTTCCTCTGCCCCCTCACAGATTTTTTGCTTTTATCAGGTTGCCCAGGGTCTGGGCTGGCCCCTTCGCTATGGTGGAGATTCACTCCAGGCAAATGGGGAGCTGGGACAAAAAATACACAAAAGGTACACAGGGCCCTGGGCATCTCCATCAAGGCCAGAGAAATGCTGTATAGAATATTCAGAACCGTGCATCATGCACCCATTTAATCATCCACCATTGTCTCTCCTGGGCTCTCACATGCAGATACAGTGGTACTCAGTACTTGTTGTTAATTGACTCTAAGAGGTACAATGAGCACCAAAAATGAAGGGTACCAAATTGCTTCGGCTGGAAATGGTAGCCAATCATGAGGCAATCGACACCAGTAAGTGCTAACTTGCATGTCCAGTACCAAACAAAACAAGCAATGAGTACTGGGACAAAATCTTTACATCAAAAGGTGTCAAGCACCAAATTCGATGAATCTCAAAGCAGTCAAATGCCAAAGCATGATTGTAATTTAAAGTGAATATAACTAGGTCCTCAGCAGCCCACAAGATCAAATAGAAGACATTCTAATTCCACCAACCAAGAGAGCTCAAGAACCCTGAGCCAGATGATCCAAACCCAATCTCAATCCTGCCTGAGCAGCAGCCTCAGTATGGGCTCCCGAAGCTGTTCCTGGCCTGGCCACCCTGGAAGAGACCCCATGGCTGCCAACCAGAGCAATCCTGCTTGGGCAGACTCCCCGCCCTTTCTCTGCCTCCTTTCTCCCTCTATGAAGTAGAAAATACATCCTTCTTTCTTTCCTTCCTTTCTCCCCGCCTTCTTGCCTCCTCTTTTAGAAATGCAATACCAATTTTCCTGGAGGGGAAATCCTTTCTGACTAGAGTACTCGCAACTACATAATCCTAATATGAATACTCTATAGGATGGTAGGAGCTCAGAGCTCTTTCTTGGCACAAAAACCCTTGATCTTGGCCCTGGCCTTGGAGTACACCAGGACCATTTTCCCATAAACTCCACAAGAGCATCATCTCCAAATGAGCACGGATTTCTGTCTATTCTGTTCACTGCTGAATTCCCTGTACCTAGACTAGGTCTAGAACTAGTAAGTGTCAAGCTGGTGTTTGTTGGATGAATAAAGCCACTATTCTCTCAGTTGGAGAACTAAATCAACTTTCTCTCCCCTTTGAAACAGCTAGGGCTTCCTATTCCCACACCCCTACTAACCCAAACATCCCAAATGGATACTCTTTCAAAACAGTGGAAGTGTACACGGGGATTCAATCTCCCAGGCTGGTGAGACCCCAGCCCTGGCCAATCAGAACACAGACTATCCTGCCCATCCTGATTGGTTCACAGATGGATATGTGACCCTACTGGTTCAATCATGTTCAATTTTTCTGCATTTATTTCAACTGTGGGAAAAGAAATTCTTTCTATTGAACTTGAGCAGAATAATATGAGCCTGGGCATGCCCAAAGGCACAAGTAGCAGCAAGGAAAAAAGAGTCAAGAAACAAAGTATATCTTGGTTACAAAGTTTCAGTCCCTTGATCTAACCATGCCTGAGTTCCCACCCTATAACTCCTTTTTTAAAGTTTGCATAAATCTATTTGAGTTTTGTGTCACACACAACTGAAGTAGCTATGACTGATACAGTGCCATTCCAAGGCCCCAGGTGAGAGAAATGAAAGCCCATGGACAAGGGTCCCAGACCCTTAAAAGACTCGATAAGTGTAAGCTCCAACTCCCACCACCATCCTCTTGCTGGGCCAGGGATCCAGAAACAGAAGAGAAAGCAGGGCTTCAGCAGTGTTCCCAGGTGCTGCACAGTGAGATCCACACCGATGAATGTGGAAGCCTTCTTGGAGAACCATCAAGGAGCAGAGCTGTGAACTCAGACCCTCATCCCCAAGCAGCCAGTGAGGGGGGTGCTTCCTGCAGCAAAGGACCCTGGGGGCCCTCTAACCTCACTCCCCACCCCAAGTCTTTGCCTGACCCCAGAAACATCTGCTCACTGACTGAGAAGGACAATCAGTCTTCAAACCTGTGTCACTGCAGGGACATTGCTGAATCACTGCAACCAAAGAGTGACATGGCATCCATCGCTAGCACTGTGTGACAAGAACAGCTGCCAAGAACACCCCACAGGGACGTGGAAGAAGGAAAGAGCTGAGGCCAGCAGATCCGAATCTCCAGAATGAGAGGAAGCCTAGTTTGCCATATCCCCGGGGAACAGGGAGGGGGCCTCCCACAATTTCCTGCCCCCATCAAGGGATCAGAGAGACCCCAAGACACCACCCAAGCCCAGCTGCCAAGTCAGCACCCTGAACCAGCCCAGCTGGGGGATCTGCCCTAATTCCCAGTTTTACCAGTGGAAGCAAAGAGAAGCGTGGCAAATAGGATGCACCATTCCCTTGGCACAAGGCACCTGTCAGGCACCTGTCAATGCATCCCTCACCACAGCACCCCACGGTGTGCCTGCAGCCATTGCTTCCCTCTCTAGCTGGAAGCAAGTCCCACACCCACACCCTCCTGTGCTTACACAAGCGCACACACACACACACACACACACACACACACAATAATTGATTGCTAGTGGATGTTCCTAGCTGGCTTATAAAAAAGGTAATTAAAGATTGGTGCTGCAGTCTGTAATTAAATATGAATAAAGTATCTCTAAATGGAACCTTGATTCAAAGTGTTCAGTGGAAGTACTTTATGCTGATAGATAGTAAGGAAAAATAGACCCTGTCCCGAAAGCAGAATTATACCCCCCATGCAGCTGAAACAAATGCCACCCCCTCCAATCAGTGAGGATGTGCCTCGTCCCCAGCCCTTTCAGCACAAAACCATTAGCAGAAACAAATGGCAGCATTTGCAGCAATTAGATTCAAGCAGGGCCCTCAGCTGCCTCCAGTCACTCTCGGAAACTTGTCTCCCTTTCTAAGGTTTTCTTTCCCCCATTCTTTCTTCTGAGTCTGGCGGCAAAATCAATTAAGTAAAACAACTGCATTTTAAAATGACTAGTTATGTGCTTTTTAATTACTGTCGGCCCATGATTCAAATATATCGATGCCCCTGCCTGGAAAAGAAGAAATTATCAGGAAGAAAAGTGTACCTGGTTTAGGTGTGCATGCATGTATATGTGCATGTCTGTGTACACGTGTGTGTGTGTCTGTGCGCGCTTGTGTGTACACGCACTTAAAGGGAAAGGGTTCTTTTATGAGGAAAAAAATCAGAGAAGCAGGAAGAATGTGTCCACCCTTGGGATCTTGGCAGACCAGGGCCCATTAACACTTCAGCTGTCTGGTTTAGCCAAGGACTGGCACTCTGGGGACTAGTGGCATTACATGTGAATCACAGCGCGGAGTGAGACATTCTCCACTATATCAGCCACACAGATCCCGTAACACCAGGTTACTGGGTAACATTTCCCAAATACACAATGACCAGCTAACCACTGGCTAAGGGCTTCATTTGGCCCAAAATAAGATAACAGGAAGTCAGGATTCTTGGAGAAGCTATAATATGACTCCTGGAGAGTTCTGCTTGGAGTGTCTTAGCCAGCCCCACCCAAGCCGACAAGCCTAGCCAGCCTTGGGCCCCCTCATGGAGACTGGCTCATCAGTCCCAGGGTGGAGGATGGCCTGGGCTTTCCACCAAGACCCAGTTTCAAATATTTCATTCTGTTTTCCCCATACTCATTCACATCAGACCAATTTTAACTTCAGAAGTTTCACTATCATATGGATAACGCATCTCACAAACCCTGACTACCTGGCTCCAGATGAAGACAGGAGACTGCCTCAAAGCAAGCAATCACAGGCCTAAAGGGCAAGGCCCGGCAGTTCCTATATAAGAGCTGCAGAGACTGCCCAGGGCACTCGAGCAGGTTACCATGGTATCAAGGCAAATAACATCCGGCTCTCATGGTTGAAAGCCAACCCACCCCGTGCCTGGCTCGGTACCAGCTGCCATCCACTGAATTCTGGTGGGACTAGTGTCACTTATACTAATGGAATGCCTGAAGTGACCCTCACCCACCACTCCACGCCCACCTAAGGCAGTCAGGATGGCTCTCAATAGCAGGAGCTTTGCAAATGCCCACATCTGCCTGGGACAGAAAACCCACCACCACCTCTCTGCCTGTCCACTGGGAGTCCATCCCCGCCTCTGGGCACCATTTCCCAGGGTCCTGCCCCAGGTACCCTACATCTTATAGTCACCCTACCTGCTTGCTGCAATTCCAGCCTCTCCCCAACCCTAACCATGTCTGCTTTGAAGCCCACATCTTTGGGGTCATTCCTGTACCTTCTAAGGTGACACCTGATAGTGACAGCAAACAGCTGGGACATGTACTCTCACTCTCCACGGTGATTTTAAAATACAGTCACAAGTTTTTAAATTACCCCCTTTGAAAAGTAGTCTATTCCCTCTGCTTCAGAGGAACCTGGAATGAATGACCCACCCCCAACAGGGAGCATGCACAGGAAGGAACAACAGGTGACCTCCATGGTTGTTATAGGAGGCACCACAATGTCCTCTCTCAAGCAGCCAGCAGTGAGGTCCACAGGTAAGGAACAGAGGCCTCCTGCCCACAGTGAGCTGCCAGAAGCAGACTCTCCAGCCCTGGACAGGTTCCCAAAGACTGCAGCCTTAGCCAACATCTTGACGCAGCCTCATAAGCGTCCCTGCATGTGTGGGTTAATGTTAAGTGTCAGCGTGACCAGATTAAGCAACACCTAGAGAACAAGTGACGCACTGCTTCTGGGTGTGTCTATGCAGGCGTTCCCAGAAGAGGTAGGCACTGCATGAGAGGACTGAGTGAGGCAGATCTGCCCTCAGAGTGGGTGACTACAATCCATCCAGCTGGGGGCTCACACAGAGCAGGATTTTCCTTTCTCTCCCTGATTTGGAACATTGTCCACCTCCTCCTCTGGACATCAGAACTCCAAGCTGCCTGGCTACAGACTCCAGAACTTACCCAGGGGCCCTGCAGGTTCTCAAGGCCTTTGGCTGTAGGTGGAAAATGGCACCATCGGCTTCCCCAGTTCTGAGGCTTTCAGACTCAGGGTGAGGCCTGCTACCAGAAAGCCAGGGTCTCCAGCTACAGATGTCCCATCACGGGAATACTCGGCTTCCATAACCACATGAGCCGATTCCCCTAATAAATCCTCTCTCATGTATCTTTATCTATACCCTTTTGGTTCTGTCTTTTTGGAACCTTGCAAGGTTCTGTTATCTTATTGTTATCTTATTTTGGGCCAAATGAAGCCCTTAGCCAGTGGTTAGCTGGTCATTGTGTATTTGGGAAATGTTACCCAGTAACCTGGTGTTACGGGATCTGTGTGGCTGATATAGTGGAGAATGTCTCACTCCGCGCTGTGATTCACATGTAATGCCACTAGTCCCCAGAGTGCCAGTCCTTGGCTAAACCAGACAGCTGAAGTGTTAATGGGCCCTGGTCTGCCAAGATCCCAAGGGTGGACACATTCTTCCTGCTTCTCTGATCTTGAGCCGATTCCCCTAATAAATCCTCTCTCATGTATCTTTATCTATACCCTTTTGGTTCTGTCTTTTTGGAACCTTGCAAGCCAAAACCATAAGCCAAAACCATGCAAGAACCTTCCCCCAAATCCCCAACCTATAAAAATTGTAAAATTAAAAAATGTTGGGTATTTTTTTTAAATCCAAAGATTTATTATGTATATCTCAGGTAGAGGGAGTGCCATGAAGACCCAGGTAGAGGCTGGCTGTGGTGGTGTATGCCTGTAATGCCAGCATTCAGGAGGCTGAGACAGGA
>NW_004955438.1:1511384-1704884 GCF_000276665.1 Chinchilla lanigera | reverse complement strand
TATATATATATATATTTATTTTAGGAAATACTGTTTCCTTTAAACCATAAAGTTGGGGGTTTCGGGGAGTTGGGGTGTTGGGGGAGTTGGGGTGTTGGGGGAGTTGGAGGATGGGGATTTGCTACACAACAATAGCTAAGTAACACATCCCAAGTGTACCCATGCCAGATATTACTAATCCATCACAGCATCATTCCTGCTCAACTCAGGTAATACCTGCAATCTCATGCTCCAGGCAGCCACTGCCAACTGGCCAGAGTTAATACATGCAGCGAAACCAATTTGCCTTTCCTCAGCCTAACACAATCAGTCAACAGACATGACTGTGGGCCTGTTATGTGACAGAAACCGTGATGGGTACACAGGCCAACAAAACAGTCACTAGCCATGAGGAGACCTCAGAAGGCACAGCCTCTAAGAAGATCACACCCATGTGTTAGCAGGGCCTGCTTGAGACGGGGCCCCTGCTTCTCCCCACCCTGAAGGCAGCATCTGGTGAGGTAAGAAGAGCAGAACTCCAACAGGACCACGGAGACCCACGGTGACCAGGGAAGAGGACGAGGGAGCACACAACTCTCCCTCTGTATTCCATAGCAGCCCTGCCTCAATGTTTGATCTCTGACCCTCAACCTCCCATTGAGAGCAATGTATTACGAATAAAATTAATAACAGCTGAGGACCTGTAGACCCCATCTTCTGAGGAGGTCTGGGATTCTAAAGGCTCAAGCTGTCAGTTCTGCAGAGCCATTAGTTATTGCTACTGCCAAGCTGGGAAGACAACGAAGGGCCAGCAGCAGAACCTTCGGGCAACCCCAGAAGTCGCAGGCAGCAGGCCTGTCTACATTCCTAGGGGGCGGGTACAATGCTCTACTCTTACTCACCACTGAAGACACTCCAGCTTCAAGAGCCCCACTTGGCTCGGCCAAGGGCATCATAGTAGACCAAGCTTCTTTCCTCACACAAGCAGCAACAGGTACAGAGAAGGAGCAGGGGTACGTACATGAGGGTGGCTGTGAGCATGCCCTCTGGGAGACATGACAAGACAGACCTGAGACAATAAAGCACAGGGCTTCCAATGCAAGCTCCAACCCAACCACTGTTATGGTTTATGTCTGTGTGTCCCCCCCAAAGCCTCATGCGGCCATAGGGCAGGCTTTTAAAGTTTGATTAATTATGGGTGTGAGAGCCGCACCAGCCCTGGGGTGGATAGTTTGCATATGTAAGGGAGAGGAAAAGGGTGCTTGAGGCCATTCCTCCCCCATTCCTCGCTAGTGTGTGTGCTTGCTGATTCAGCTGTTGTCTGCCACCCTGAGCTGTAGCTCTCTGCCATGTGCCACTCTGCCTTGTAATCTGCCAAGTACGGACTAAAACCTCCACAAACTGTAAGCGAAATAAACCTTTCCTTCCTTCATTTTGGGCGTCAGGTATTTTGTCCCAGCAGCGAGAAAAAAGTAACCAAGACAACCACCCAGGCCCAAGTCCTGGCTCCATGGTGCACCAGTTTGGGCAAGCCACATAACCCCTCTGTACCTCAGTTTCTTCATCTGTAGGATCATTTCTTTAACACCAACCTCAGAGGGTTGATGCATGAAACCATACACACAGAGGGTCTAGAATAGCACAGTAACTGTCGTAGTAGAGGAGGGCCTCATCTAACACCTCCAGTGAAGAGGGTAGTCAGTGGTGTAATGGACAGGGTGCAGGACAGAGGCAGCAGTGCCAGCTGACAGGGAGTGTAAGCACCATCTTCATTTACCCAGGGATGGCCATGGCCTCCTCACTGGCCCACCCACACACATTCCAATCTCTTCCCCATGAGGACATGGTGAGTTTTCCAAACACAAGCTGATTGTGTCACATCTCTCTGCTTGAACTACTTCACCAGCTTCCCGTGGCTAAAATGTTAACATGTCCAGCCCCGCCTATCCCTGCTGCCCCATCTCCTTCCTCCTCCTTCAGCCACCAGAACACTCCCTCCCTACTCATTGTAGGGACTTTGCACACGAGGCCCCTCCTGTCTGGAAGATTCCCCTTTCTCTTCCTATACTTTAAATCACAGCTCTACTGCCACTTCCAGCGTCCACTCTCAGAGCTCAAGTGTGCTCCTCAGAGACAAGAACCACCACCGCACTTTCATCTCCATCTGTGCTCAATCTCCCCTTTCCCTCCTTCACGATAGACTTCTGATTTTGCTCCACATTGTATTTGAAGCACCTGGCACATAATTGATGCTAATGAGTATTTCCTAATGAATGAACACAGCCAGAGTTAGATTTTTCCTACCCTCACCATGGAGAAGGGAGGGGTCTTCCTGCTGACCCAGGGCAGCAGAAACTCCTCCCAGAAGCAGCTACAGTTCCTTCAAGGTGGTCCAAGGAGGCTCCTTGATGCTGGGTACCTCAAGAGCTATGGGTGGAGGGATTCTAGGGAAATGTTATGATAATAACGATTAATGAAAAGCAGATAAACACCCAGTGTGTCTGGCCAGCCTGGGACAGCATCCATTAGAGCTGTCACTCATTAGTGCAGGGGGAGGGGGCAAGCCAATCAGATCTCCTCCGCTTAAGCAAACCTTCCGCAAATTGTAGGCTGCAGGCACTGACATTTGATAAATTGCTCTTCATAATCCACTGTTGCCTGTCATAAATCTAATCTTTCAACGCTCCCTATCTTAATAACTCCTACAGCCTCACGAGTTGATGTGTCTAGGTCCCTGCCTATGGCAGAGATCTCTGCAGTAAGAGACCAGAGATCCTAGATAGAGTACAAAGCTGGGGGCCTCCACAGCCAGGGCTCAGAGTAGGCAGGGGTGCCCCAGGTACACAGCACAGAGCAATGAGCCACCCTTGGAGCTGTAGAGTACTGAGGGAGCCTAAGTGCTCACATCCCGTCAAGGGCCTGGAGAGGTGTACCAGGAGAGTAGGCCAGGAATCAGGAGTCTGAGCTTCCATGTGATAATTTACCATCTCCTCTTTGGGTCACTCTTGGACTGGCACAAAGGAATGTAAGGGTACTGCCACTCCTGAAGGACTGACTGAATGTTCAAAAACAGGCAATACCTTCACTTTGCACAATGTCAGTGCCTCAGGGCACTCTTACACAATGCTCAACCCTCTCTTGAGGTCAGCTGAAGATGTTATTGCCTGCATTTCATACAGAACATATTCACTAAAGATCATTTCTTTACAAACATTTACTGAGAGCCTAGTATATACTGACACTGTGCTTGTCACTGGGGACTCTGGAATGAGTCCAAACTAGAACTTAAAACGAAGCAGGGCAAGCAGAAATCAATCAAACAGTAACAGGTAAAAGTGCGAAGGCTGAGTTTAGTGAGTGCTTCCGCAGGGACAACTAGTCCCACAAGAGGCAGGGTCCAAGGGTCTGAACAGGGAGGGCTTCTCTGGGAGGTGAAAGGGAGAGATCAGAAGACTGAGGAGCCAGTTACCTAGCCAAGAAAGGAAAAGAAGAGCCTTCTGGGCAGAGGGAAGAGCATGAGGAGCCATGAATGAGGGGCATGAGATACAGGGACAGGAAAGCTCTAGAAATCTGATGGCCAGTAACCCCCAATCTTGAATCCAAGCTGACTCAGCCTCACCACCAGGAAGGGGCCTGGCCACAAAGGCTCAATTCCCTTCTGAATTCTGAAACTCCATGAGCTCACCCTCACAAAACCCCAAGGGCCTCTGCCAAATACCTTCAGATGTTCCTGCACCCAAAAATAGAGGGAGAGAAAATGAAGCCTTGCATCCTTTGCTGTGGAGCTCCACTTGCTGTCAAGACAGGATTCCTAAGCTTTGGGAGGTGGCAATCTGCCACATGACAAATGAGCCCACACTGTGCTCCCATGCCTCAAAGCCCACAAGAGTTCCGGCACGAAAGCCCTCTGTGCACCTGAGGATGCTTCCCCCAGGGAGAAGTTCTCTGGATTCGCTTCCCATGTGACAGCAACAGTGCCCAGGAATCTTGAAAGGCGCTAAACTCGATGTGAGGATGGACCAGGAAAAGTCCAAAGTCCACATTTGGAGAACACAGACCACTGACTGTGTTGGGTAAAGCAGAAAGCCGTAGTTAAGAACACCAGACTTGGGGTGAGTGGCCCTGTCTGTCAAGGGCGAGCTGTGTTTTACCAGGACACCACATGCTCAGTCACTTATATGCTGTCCTTGAATGCATTCACACCAAGGTAGAGTTGGGCAGTTGCAACAGAGGCTGGATGGTCCAAAATAAATAAAATGTTTACTATCTGGGGCCCTGTGGGAGGTGGGAAAAGGACCCACCAAAGAAGTCCATGACCCAATCTCCAAAAGTTGTGAATGTGACCTTTTGTGGCAAAAAAGACTTTGCAGATGTAATGAGTTTAAGGACTTTGACATGAAGAAGCCCCTGTCAAAGTGAGGATCCCCCTAAAAGAGAGGCCAGAGTGTCAGAATTAGAGAAGAACAAATGATGACACAAGCAGAGGTGGACTGGCTGAGAAAGAAAAAAAAGAGATGCGAAGATGCTGCACTGTTGGCTTTGATTGGAGGAAGGAGCCACAAGCCAAAGCATGCCAGCAGCCCCCAGAAGCTGGAAAGATGAGGACAGATTCTCCCCAGGGCCTCTAGAAAGAAGGTAGCCTGCCCAACATCTTAGTTTTATGATTTCTAACCCATAGAACAGTAACAGAATGAATGCATGCTGACTGCAGCCACTGAATTTTTGGCAATTTGTCATAGCAGCAATAGAAATCTTACACAAACCCTTTACAGATAAAGTTCACTGACTTCACACTGTGCATAGTGTCACATCCTAGGCATAAACCATTTTTCAGTTTTTTGCCACAAATGCCAGGGCAAGAATTGGGCTGGAACATTGGGGAACAAAATGAGGCAAACATGATCCAAATGTGAACTCAAACTGTGGGGCCAGGAGCAGGTACGTCACAGCTTCGTTGTCTGCCATGCCAGGTGACAACACCTAGGACTAGCCTGCTTCCCCTCCCAGAGGAAGGGAGCTGCTGCTTCCTAAGACTGTTCCCTCCAGGTCCCAGACCAATGTTCACCCTGCATGGCAGCAATGGCATTGTCTTCTCCCCCCGAAGAACCCTGATGTCCTCTGCGGCCTGCGTGGAACCACCCGCCCTCCATCTACACACTGCTAGCCCGAGAGGCTCTGGGACATGATGACTCTGCAGCTGACTGGCAGGAGCTCCAGCTGCTACAGTAACTACCTCTCCTTCCACACACCGGGCTACAGGGAAACACCCCAAAGCTCTCACTAGATCAGAACGCTGTTGTCTTTTTAATTTAAGTATCTACCCTCTGGGGGCCTTAGGCTGTTTGGCCTCTCACTGTGGCACCTCAAACTGCTCAGTCCTCAATGAACTCCCAGCCCTCTCTGACCACCAACCCCCCTATACCCTGCAGAGAGGGGCAGCTGCACAAATCCCAGTGCAACAGAAGGGTGGCCTGCTAGCAACTCCCCCGTCCCTTCCATGCCGGAGCCCCTACTGTCCACACCAGAACCCCAGGAGCTGATCACGGCATCATCCTAGAGCCCCGCGGATTCACCCTCCAAAGTGTATCCATCTGCTCCTCTCCAAGATCCCACCACCATCGCCTTGCTCCTGGATGACAGTGCAAGTTGCTCACCTGCCTTCTGGTTGGTTCTGCTCCGGTTCCCCAGATCAGCAATTGCAGATTGCATCACAATCTCTAAACACAGCTTTTCGATAGCGGCCAAACTCAAATGTCCTCAACGTGCCCAGCTGACCTCTCCAGACTCTGTCCTGCCACCACCAGCCCTTGCCTGGCCCTCGTCCTGTCTTCCCCGCCCCAGCGCCTGTTTATTCTTAATTCTCCTCTCCTGCCCTCCAGTCCATTACCTATCCTCTGTCTTAGCTCAATAGCAGTTCCTCAGAAAGGCTATCCTGAGCCCAGCCTAATGGGACACACCTCTAATTCCAGAATCCTGGAAGGCTGAGGCAGGAGAAGCACAAGTTGAAGCCCAGCTTGGTCAACTTAGTGACTTAGCAAGATCCTATCTCCAAACAAAAGGCAAAGGGTGTATGTAGCTCAATGTGAAGGCCAAGAATTCATTCCCCAGCACACCAAAAGAAAAAAGCCCCCCCAACCCCCTTAGCCCACTCAGCTCACTGTGCACTGCTCCCCGTGGCATTTATACAAACAATATGCAGGCTCTGTTTTCCTGATCACCTGTTGCACAGCTGCCAACCCCACAAGGAGATCATAAACTCCCTTGTGGCAACTGGTTGACGCATAAAACCCCAGGGCCACACAAACAGAAGTTACATGGGCACCTTTGGAGTCAGTACGTGAATAAACAAACGGTGGAAGCCACAGAGGAGAAAAGGGGTCCAGGGAGACCAAACATCAGGCCCTGCCTGTGGGATCCAGGCCTGGCAGGCCTAGCAAGCAGCTCCATCCCAGGCCCAGGAGATGCAGTCCTCCCTCACCTTACTCAAGGCCCAGACACCTCCCTGAGGTGACACCCATCAGGGCTGACACCCTCAGTCCTGCCTCATTTGTCAGCTCAAGCCATGGCCCCCATCCTAACGCCCTCCCAAGCATCCTGCTCATTCCCCTCCCCACCATACCTACATCCTCCCGGGGTTCACCTCCCCCAGGCGGCCATGCTCATGCCTCTCCACAGCCCTGCTGCAGGGTCCCAGAACGCCTCATGCTGTGGCCAACCTCAGCTTCCTCCTGTCTCGGCCTGACCTCTTCCCAAGGCATGTCTTAGGTCATTCTGTCTCAAAATACAAGCTTTCAGAGATGACAGTGTTGCTCCAAGTGTCCATGAGATCACCCACCCAAAGCAGCCCCTTCTCTGACTCTTCCGCCCCTGCCCACAGCCGTGGGAAGAATGTGCAGCCTGGGTGAGGGCATGGGGCCGGGGACTAGTCCCACCTTGCCACCAACCAGCTAGGGGGCCCGAAGGAAGTCACTTTCCCTTTTCTGGGTCTTAATTCCTCATCTGTAAAAGGACAGTGTTGGAAGGCTGGCTAGTCTTTCTCATTCTGTGACACTGTACCACTGACTTTCCACCCTACAGCCCCCTAATTTTGCCCCGGCCCACACCAGCCAACCTCTGCACATGCTCATGGGCACGCATGCAGACACGCATTTAAACTCAAATCCGGTTCTCCACCTGGAGTCAGGCTACCCTCCTCAGAAGAGACTTGCATGCGCACACACACGTACACACGCATGCACACACGTACACACATGCACACAGCATACACTCTTCCCTTCCAAAGCAGCACAGGCAAGGCCACCGAAAGGCTCTCCTTGTACCAGGGCCTTCCACAGCATAAATCACCAAATAAGCCTGGCCTGGAAAGTGGGCTTGTTCCTGAAGCTCCATGAATAAAGAAGCAGGCCCAGCTGGCCTATTCATAATCAGCATAAAAAACTGATTAGCTCTTTCTAGATTAAACATTATTGTTTCAACAACGAACATAAATCAGCTGGACATGGCGGGCAGACCTCCCTCTTCTGCCAAGCAGCAAGTGTGTAGAGGTGATGGGTGACGGAAGGAGGAAGGGGCTCTTCCCTGGAGGAGGGGCAGGAGAGCAGCCCCTCCCCACCCTGCAGGGAAGGGCTCTCCCCTTCTGCCACAGCACCAACAGCCTGCAGCACGGAGCAGCACTTCCTGCGGGGCGGGATGGACAGAGAGGAGCCTAACAACTCACTCACCTCCTGAGCCTGCCCCTACCCCACCCCTGCCAACAGCTGTCAGGGCCAGCCTGGGGCTGGGCAAGAAGGCAGACAGGTGTGAAGTCAGAGGAAGGAAAGTGGCCCTCGGAGGGTGACTAGGTCTCACCGCCCTTTCAGCATGGACTTGAACCCTGTCGCTCTCCCCCTGCATCACTTGCCTCGAGGCAGCCTGTGTAATTGGACTGCGCCTCTGGAGTTAGATGACACTAAGCTCTGCTCCACATTCATTCACTGCCCTGCTGTGTGACCCTCAGTACTGAAGTCTCTGAATCTCAGTTTCAACCTCTGGAAATACTGGGGAAAGGGACACCCACCTCTCTGAGCTGTTGCAGGACTAAGTGGGGCAACATGCGCAGAAACACCTGATGCATGTCTGGGACAGAAGAAACCATAAATATTCAGTGTCTTGACTAAAGGGCTTCCCACCAGTCGGTATGATTGTGCCAGTGTGGAGCAGGTGCCCGCCCCTAAACAACACCTCAGAATTCTATTACTTAGAAATGGATTTGTGAAAACATGGCTGCCTGAAAGTCTCAGAAAACCCCAAGGTCCCAAAAGGGATGAAAACGTCTCGAGGCCCTTGAAGGTCAGCCTGATGCCCAAGCTCTGGCCTTCTCATTCCAAGCACTAAGCTTCCTCCCTGGGACAGAAGAGTCCAGAAGGAAGAACAGTGGATGTGGAATCAGGAGACCTGGGTTACTGTCCTGTTTCTACAGCCTCCTAGTTGTACCATCCTGGGCAAGTTACTGCTGCTCTCTTAGCCTCAGTTCCCTCACCTGTGACGTACAGGGATTGGGCCAGATGATTTCTGTACCTCACAATCCATGGATTAGTGATTCTCCTGGATAACTTTTATTTAAAGTCACTGGTCTCTGAACAACAAAGGGTAAACAAAAACAGCCAGCATTTATCAAACCCCAGGAAAATCCAGATACCAGAGAGGTGCTGAATACAACACAAAGTTCTGATCTCACATCTGTACTCACATCAGCCCAGCTAACAGTTACTGCCAGTTACCATACACTGGGCACTATACTTTAGATGACTGTATCATTTTTAATTGGCACACAATAACTACTTATTAATGGGGTAAAACACAATACTTCAATACTTTATACAAAACGTGCTGATCAAATCAGTACATTTGTAATGAATATATCCATCACCTAGAACATTTATCCTTTTTCAGGGGTGAAAACTTTCAAAATCTTCTCTTCAAGCTATTTTGAAAAATACAGTAAATTATTCTTTACTACAGTTACCCTACAGTGGTTTGCTGTAGGACACTAGGACTTATTCCTCCTAACTAATTTTGTCCCTATTAACCAAGCTCTCTCTATCTACCTCTCTTGACACTTCCCAGACCCAGGTAACCACTGTTTTACTCTCTACTTCTAGAAGACCAACTTTTTTCACCCCCACATGTGAGTGAGAACACGTGTCATCTGTCTTTTCTGCACCTGGCTTATTCACTTCAACACAATGATTTCCAGTTCTGTCTACATTAAGCAAAAGGCAGAATTTCATCCTTTCTTATAGCTGGATAATAACTCATTGTACCACATTTTCTTAATCCATTCATCCACTGATGGACACTTGGGCAGATTCCATATACTGGCTACTGTGAATGGTGCTGCAGTAAACATGAGATTGCAAATATCTCTCCAGCACCCTGACTTCCTTCAGATACTTATACACAGCAGCAGAACTGCTGGATCATGTGGTAGTTCTAATTCTAGTTTTTTGAGGAACCTCCACATTGTTTTCCATACATTTCTCTGTCCTCCACATCCTTGTCAGCATTTGTTTGTTTGTTTGTTTTGTCTTTTTGGTAAGTCATTCTAACTGAAATGAGATATTTCATCATGCTTTTGATGTGCAATCCCCTGGTGATTAGAGATGTTGAACATTTTTCATATACCTGTTGGTCATTTGTATGTCTTCTCTTGAGAAATACCTGTCATGGTTTGGGGGATATTGCAAGGGGAACAATATAAAACAGGACACATATTTTATAAGATTATTTATAATAGTCACCCAAAGAATCATATACAAAGAGACCACAGGAAATCTATCCACACACTAAAGACCAAAGAATCTTGCTGAGGGCCTGGATCCCATGATAATGTCCTGCATGAGTCCAGCTGAAGATCCAGAGCCCAAAACAATGCCTCCCATGAGTCCAATTGGAGGCCTAGAGCCCATAACAATATCTCATGCAGGCCTGTTTCATGGATCTGTGCTGGAAGGCCCAAAGGTCACTGGTGGAATCTAGAAAGTCTGTGCCACTGGGATGATCTGTGCTAGCAGGCTTAGGGATCTGCACTGGAGTCAGGAAGAGATGCTCAAAAGAAGAACCAGAGCTCCCCGCAAAAGTACCACAGCCATCCTCAGCAACCGTGAGGTCCCGAGCTCCTCCAATGATCAGGACAGCCAAGTTCCCATCAGGAAAGCCAAGGCAACAAGCTTCTCCAGGAGATTGAGCAGTGCACCGTCTTCCCATTCTGGAGCCAGAAAACGATGCTCAAAGTAAGGACCAGAGCTCCCCCAAAGTGAATCGAAGCCATTCTCAGCAACAACAAGGTCCCAAGCTCCTTGGAGGATGAAAACAGCCAAGTTCATCAGGAAAGCCAGCGTGACAAGCTCCTCCAAGAGAACCAACTGCTCCTTACTGCTTCTCTCAGCTTCCAACAGGCTCCCAACAGCTTCTACCAGCTCCCAACAGCCTAACTTCTTCTCCAGCTCTGCCTCTTATGCTGCTGGCAACAATCCTCAGGTGGGCCTCCCACACCCAGCACCACGCTCACTCAGTTCAGCTGGGTGTTATAAGTTGATCACCAGTTGTCAGTCCACCACAATATCTATTCAGATCATTTGCCTATTTCTTAATCAGATTATCTGGCTTTTGGATGTGTTTTTTAGTTCCTTATGCACACTGAATACTAATCCCTTGTTAGACAGAGAGTTTGCAAATATCTTCTCCCACTCTTCAGGTTGTTTCTTCAAGCTGTTGATGGTTTTCTTTGTGGAAGCTATTTATTTTGATATGATCCTGTTCATCTAGTTTTGCTTTTGTTACCTGTGCTTCTGAGGTCTTATCCAAGAAATCCCTGCCCTGACCAAGGTTCTGAAGCAATTCTAGACGACATATACCTTTTGTCCCTCAACACAGTCTTCTTAATATGCATGTTCTTGGATCATCCCTCTCTTCAGAGGATGAAGAATCCAAGGCTTAGAAAGATCATCAAACCTTCCCAAGATGACACCAAATATGGTGGCATTTGAGATTTAAGCAAGACTCTCTGGCTCCCAAACCTGTTTTTTTAATCTTCTGCTATAATGCCTCAGAAATGATCGTTTTCCTCCTTCTTGAAGCCAGACCCTGGCCTTGTGCTCAGCCTGGAGTTCAAAGGATCCCAGTCATACCTTCCTACAGTCCTCCACAGGCTCCTGCAAGAATATCCCAGGAACCACAGAACCAGGAACAGACAAAAAAGCTGACCATCCTGAGGATTCCAGGCCCTTCAGTATCCCTGGGGCCTCAGCCACGATATACAACATCAAATCAATCTCAGTTTATGTGGCAGCCCACTGCTGAGCACCTACTGAGACTGGCCCTGGGCAGTGCATTGAGGGAACCCTAAGATAAATGGAAGGAGATCAGCCCTCCTAAGAATATAAGCCAGGCACCAAGATGACCAGACAGGCAGACTGAGCAAGAGGACCACCCATGGGGCAAAACCAAATGCTCTAGATTCATGAGAAGGTCTTTTCAACCTCACTGGGGAAGTCAATGAAGCCTTCAAGAGGACAGAGGCATTCCAGGTAGTTCTACAATTCAATTCAACAACATTTACTAACACCAACTATGTGCAAAGCCCACCCCGGTCCCCAAGGGGGATTCAGGATGGAAAAACAGCCAACCATGGGCAACAGATAACTGCATCAGAGCTGCAGCAGGGGACAGGAAGCATCCTGGGAAACACAAGAGCCATTAATCCTGACTAGAGATGTGTGAGAAGACCAAGGAAAAAAATGCCACTGAAAAGTTTACCTCAGTTTCCCACCTATAAAATCAATAATAATAAGTGTACAGACCAAATGAAACCTTTGAAATAGTGTCTGACCCCCATCGGGCATTCAGAATGTCTGCATGCGCATGCTTGTGTGCGTGTGTGGGTGTGCATATGCATGTTGAGGAGGGGTTCAACCTGGAGGTTAAAATATGAGAAAGAGTCTAACAGTTAAGTGTGGGAAATGAGGACTCAAGGATAGGCCTGGAGTGAGGCTGACAGAGGAACCCCAGAGCAGCCAGCAGAGTCAGGCGAAAGGCAGAAAGAGCCATGAGGCTGGGGGGGATCCAGCCCCAGTCTGCTCCCTGCAGGCCTCTATTCCACCGACACAAGGCCAAAGTGGCTGATCTGGGTAAGATTCACTTGGAAGCTACAGAACAATCAGTGAAGGTGCCTCAGAGACTGGAGCAGCAGCCCCAGCGAGGCCCGTCAGGTGGGAGAGGGTGTAGCCTGCCCCAGCAAGGCCCATCAGGTGGGACAGGGTGTAGCCTGCCCCAGCGAGGCCCGTCAGGTGGGACAGGGTGTAGCCTGCCCCAGCAAGGCCCATCAGGTGGGACAGGGTGTAGCCTGCCCCAGCGAGGCCCATCAGGTGGGACAGGGTGTAGCCTGCAGGACAGCACTGGCTGCAGGGTGGGTGCGCAGCTAGGCTACCCGCAGGGACAAAGGCCAGCCAACGCCGCTGCAGCCGCCACTGTGCCTCCCCCAGTGACAAACGGCAGGCCATCCTTCCCGACTGACATTAATGCTTCCCGCCATCCATCTCCCACTCGTTAAATTACCATCTTAGAGCCAAAATCTCTCTCTCATAATTGATAAAAATCTCCTTTTGATGTTGGCATTATTGGGGGGAAATGGTTTTTTTATTCTTCATTATGTTTTTAATATAAATGTATTTTTTATTGAGATCTGCTGGGAAGGCAAGATGAAGACAAGCGGGACGGGAATAATCTCCTCCACAGCTCCCCCGTCCTCCCATACCCAGCCTCATGAACACCTGCTGGGACCTCTGCAGACTGTAGACTTGCTAGCCTCCACAATCACGTGACCCAGTTCCTTAAAATCCACATGACTGTCTCTCTCATTTTCCCCAGTAGAGTGCTGGGGACTGATCGGGAAGAGGAAGGGCAGTCTAGGGAGCAAAACAGTCTTCTGCAAAACACTACAAATACAGAGAATCATACACGTATGTACACAAAGAGACACATACACAGACATGCATACATGCACGTACACTCATACTGCAATGGTTCAGCTTCTCTGGAGAACCCAGATTAACCCAGAAATAATATCTGGTCCGGCCCTGGCAGAGCAACCACAGCCTGGAAGGAGGGATGTAGAAGGGGGCATCTTTTCCTACTTCTCACCACATTCTCCCTGTGTCAGCCAGGCTCCTGTGCCCCTAATGCCACCTGGCCGTCCTCCCACCCCATCTCCCGCTCCTGCCTTTGCTCTTGCTGGCCCTCGCACCTACAGAGCTCTCTCTGCTACCACTGCCAAGCTTCCTAAACAGTTGCTATTGCTGAGGGAGGAGCTTCCCTGTCTCTTTTCTGAACTTTTGCATCAACCTGGAGCTCTCCATCTGTCCCCAGGGACTCACAAAATCTGGACGTGTGTTCCCCCACCTGTACACAGGGGCAGCCCCACATCTCCTCTTGTGCAGAAACTCCAGTCAGGTGGCCCATCCAGAATACCGAGTACCTGTGCCATAAGCACTCGTCCCTGGGTACTGAGAGAAGCTACAAAATAAGGTCAAGTCTAAATCTTCATCCTCCTGGAAGAGTTCAGAGCCAAGACCAGTAAACACATGTTGGGGAGTCTAAAAGCCACACTACCCCAGACACCAACACAAGCTCTACCCCTAAGTAAGGCATTTCTGCGCTGCATCCCCGCAGCTGGTCCATTTCCTTCAGTTTCTCGTAACAGTTCAGAGGTGGAAAGAATCTTCTCTAACACAACCAAGTTCCAAGACAACACACAAACCTCCATCGTGTTTTGAAATACGTTGTAACAAAATCTGACTTGGCTGATACATGCAGATGTGCTCACAACCAAAAACAACTGCACCGGCGCAGCAGACTGGTTCACTGATCATTTCTTACGGCCTATCTGACTCGGCCCCCAGGCTCTCCACCCACCTCAAGCTTCCCCACTCGTGAAAGAGGACCTCATCTCCACATTACTAAGAGGATCAGGTTACTGTGGGAGTTCCTTCAGCGCCCAGCCCACCCTTTCCTCCTTCTTCTATCTCAGCTCCTTCTTCCTTCCTCTGCTGAGGTCCTTCTCCAATTCCGCTTTCCCTCAGGCTCACATATTGTAAAGAAAATTCTAAGCCCTTGGAAATGTGACCTCAGCCCCACCTTAGCAACCTGAGCTCCTAACTGCTACCTTGTAGTCAACAAAATCTTACCCACCCCAAGGCGTGGATCAGTGACTCCTTACTCCACCCTGCACCTCCTCCATCGCATCCATCTCTGAGAGCCTGGAACAGCGGCCACCTGGCTCCATCCCCCCAACAGAACCCTTCTTTCCTCCGGCAAAGTCCTAGGGCACTAACACAACCAGCTATTACCTCGATAAGCACTATCTCCCCTGAACCTAAACTGTGGAGACTGGAACGAGGTCACCCCCACGCTGGCCACACTGTGTGTCCAGCATTTGGCCTTTTTCACCAAATACCAACTGCCTGAACAAGCAAGCAGGAAAAGGAATGGAAAAAAGAAGAAAAAGGTACTGAACCACAGAATCACAGGCTGTCCGAACCTGCAGGAGGCCTCAGAGGACTCACTACCCAGATGAGGAAGGCGTCAGGATGGGTTCACAGCTGTGATGAAGAACCATGCCAGGCCCCCTGCATGAACGCCATACTCAGGAGGGCAAGAGGTCAGGAGGTGAGGGAGCATGAGGCACCTGGCCTACCTGATGGCCAGGAAGCAGAAGAGAGACAAGAAAGGGCTGAGGTCCCACTATCCCTTGGGACATCTCCAGTGACCTAAGGGCTCCCATGCGACTCCTCCCCCTAGCGGTTCCACCACCTCCCAACAGCGCCACATCCGGGGCACACTCACCACAGCAGTAGTCAACAGCCTCATAGCTCAGACCTGCGTGTGCACCCCACACCTGCCCCATTCAAGTTGGAGAGATGTCAGCTTGGACGCCTGGACCATGCCCAAGAGTAGAAAGTACCACCGTCTTCTTCACCTTGTCCCTCCTTTAGAGAAGGGCCAGGTCTCCAACACCCCTCCCGCACGAGCAAGCTCATGCGCCATCTGCTGGTCAAAATCAGCACTGCACCTAGACCCAAGGCCCCCAGGGGCAGTTTAGTGAACCAGTTGAAACCATCACCAACTCAGTCCAGAGCCATGACACCTGATGCGGCAGAAATGATCCCACCTTCTGAGGAATTAGAAGACCTTAAGTCTCATCCTGCTGTTTGTTGCTGCTCTCAGCCAAGCGACCCTCAGGTCACCCTCTGCTAAGCCAACCTCTAGGAAAAGATGGTGCCCATGTGTCTTCTCTACCCTGATGGCACCTGCTCATTTCCAGGAATTTGTACAGATCTGGAACCAAATATATTCCTGGGCTGTGGGATCCCGAGTGCTATACCCTCCATCTCACCACCCATCCCCTGCAGGGGACACCTCTCTGAACCAGCCCCACCTACTTGGGACAGGAACAGTTTGAGAATACTCGTGGCCCACCAGGGCTCTGGGGATGGGAAGGACCCCCAAGAGGCAGGAAGCACCACCGTGCGCTCCTGTCTAGGCAGCCTGCAAGCCGAAGCTCAGGGGCACTTCACAGTCTCCTAACCTGGGGTGACCTCAGGGCCTGGCCATGGCCTGCGACCCAGAAAGACAGCCACCTAGGGCAGACCCAACTCCTCTCAACAGCACAGTTGGAGCCAGGATGAAAGTGAGCCCCCATGAAAGAGTCCAGGGCCAACACAGCACCCAGGAGCCATGACACCTGCTCAGACTGTGTCCGGGGGTGGGCGCTGCTCCCCAAGAGGTGTCACGGGAAGAGCGGAGGGGGAGGGAAGTGGAAAGTGAGTGACTTTCCCCCGCCCTCACACCCCCACACCCGCCCACCCTGCTCTCCACCTGGCCTGTTCCCCTCCCTCCACCCACAGACTAGAAAGTGTGTCATGAGGGAATAAATGCTGCCTTCCCGGCAGGGAGGAGAAAGGGGAGTAGGAGGAGGAAGAAGAGGAGAGGAAAGAGTTCCACTGCATGACCGTGGGGGGTGGGGTAAGAAATTAGCGGTTTCAGAGCTTCCCAGCATGGGGACGCCCCCTCAGAACCGCAACCTTGACATTAACCTCACTTTCTCAAGGAGTTCCAGACAAACTGGGGCAAGAGCCACCCTGCCACCTGGCTCACGACTGAAGATGCAAGAGATGTCTTCCACCTCCAAATATCCTCCCACACGCTGGCAGGGTGTGCGGAGGACACCGTGACTGCCGACTCCCCAAACTTTTCACCTTACTCTATCCTTGAGTGGAGGGGCTGCTGTCCTGCTCTTGCCCCGCTCTCTTCCCCAGAGGCTTCCAAGGGTTAACCTCCTGCTGCCTTCCCCTCACATCCAACCCCACCAAGCCACCACACGCCAGCAACGATGCGCCTCCCACTGTTAGTACCACGACTTATTTAGTTTTAATTCAGGGGTGAATCTCGTGCTGTTGGAAGCTGGAGTCAACAGCCTCTGCAAGAAGCAAAGGCACTCTCAGGCCAGCCTTGTGCCAGCCCCGTCCCCTCTGCCCAGGGTCCTCGCTCCCTAAGCCTGCTCCCCTAGCTTACAGGCTGCTCCCGGACTCCAGCTCAAAGCTGAACTGCCTTCCAGACTCTCTTTTTGGAGGAAATGTTCCTCAGTGCAAGGAAGTCACAGACATTTCCGTGCTCCCCTCCAGCATGACTTGGGCTCCACAGTCAGACGGTGCGGTCTCCCTCCAGTCCAGGCCAGCGCTGAGGAGTGGCTCACCATGAGCCACATGCTGGCCACCCAGTACCAGTTTCCCACAAAGGGACCTAGAATGGAGGCCAGCATCAGTACGAATGGAACAACTGGTCCTCACCAAACCTCTGCCCCTATTCTTGGCCCTGGCCTAAGTTGCCTAGGGAAGTTGTCACTCATTTATCCACTGGTTCATTAAACAAACACTGGTACCTACTGTATACCTCATTATTCTCGTGCTAAAGATACAAGATAAAAGGTCTTCATCCTCAAAGGCTTTCTAACCTGAAGGGAAGATTCAAGTAACCGAGCCCATAGCTTGTGCAAGTCAGGGGTGGGGAGGGGAGGGAGGAAAGTTCTGCGGAGACTAAAGTGACCGGTATAGACAAGGGCCTAGAGCTGGAGAAGACTGCACAGAGGAGCTGGAGTCTGACTGGGAAACCAGCACCTAGCCCCTGCCTGGAATTTGCTAAATGAATGGACAACCAGACAAGAGCCTTGAATCGCTTATCAGGGAGAATGGAGTAAAAACATTCCAGGCAGACGGGGGGCCATGGGCACAGGCACTGAGGACTGAGAGCACACAGTGTGAGCGGAGCGGTGCAGTGTGGCCAGGGCACAGTGACACCACGCAGCGCAGAGGTCAGCACAGCAGAGCACGTGCGGCCACAGCCAGTGCCTGATGTGTGCAGAGTTTCTGCTCCGCATAAAGTGCTGTACTAAGCGAACCGTGCCCTGGGCACCATGGTCGTCTCCATTTCACAGAAAAAGAGAGTGAGGCACCAAAAGGATACCGTTTTGCTACATTCAAGGCTCTGGCTCCAGAGTCGAAACTCCAGCCACTGTGCCCTTCTGCCCAACTGAGGTGTCTTCATGAAACAGGTGGGAGATGGTCACCAAAGGGGCCAGGCCCTGAAAGCCCTGCTAAGAATTGTACTTTAAGGGCAGCTAGGAGGAATCAAAAGTTATACACCAGTCTCAGCAAAACCATCCACTAAGGGCTTGCCTTTAAAAGTATTTGCTCAGAAAAGTTTAGCCAACCCAGAGGATTCTCTAGCAGGAGAACTACGGATACAGTGACAGGTGAGGAGGAAAGGAAAGCTTTCAGTAGAGAGCTCAGAGGGAACCTCAAACTATATCACACAGTTTCTGTATGTGAAACTGACGTGCTGCTCAAATCCCTCCTTGTGGCCAGAAAGCATGGTGACCAGAACAAGCCAGGCAGGGTCTATGCAACTATGCCCAGTTTGGCACGAAAGGACAACCCACAAGTCACTGGTATGAGCACAAGTGAGTGCACCCAGGCTGCCATCAGAGGGTGTCAGCAGGAAGCACTTCATAAAGTTACCGCGCTGCCAACAGACCGGGCTACCCTGGGTGAAAAGAGAGTAGGCCTCCTTTCACTGGGAGGAACAGCAGAGGCTGAACAGATGCCTACGGGGATGTTCCACAAAAGCCACAGCACTGATGTCTTGGGGAGCTTGCTGATGGCAGTGCAGGGCAGCGCACTGGAATCACCTACGAACAGTGCCCTGGACACTTGACCTGAGCACCTCAGCCTCCAGCCTTCGTCTGCAACATGGGGCCAGTGACAGTACCCACTTCCTACACTTGCCATGAGGATGAGACAGTGTGCGGAACACAGCACAGTGGTCAGTATGCAGTAAGCCCTCAGCAGTCGACAGACACTATCAAGTTGCCAACCATAACAGTTAAACACGGACATTTCAAGTTTAATATTTTTTAGTGCCACCATCGAGGTTCCTTCTGGCCTCTGACTGCAGCACGGAGTTGCTCTGACACTTGCTACCACATGAGTGGTGAACCCCCGTGTCCTGGGCCTAGGCAGCAAGAACTCTGCTGGGCCTCTTCCCCATCCCATCCCTCCAGCCAGGGCTGGGTACCTCCTTGCCCAGGTCTTCGCGAATGACCTGGCGGACCTCCTGCATGCTGCTCTGCGGGGCCTGGCTATGCAGCACCTTCAGCGTGCTGGTGTACTCCTCTGGCAACAGGTAGTCCAGAGCCCCCAGGTGCTGGCCCACCTTGATGAAGGTCCCCCGGTTGGCACAGCAGAGCTCACAGAGACGCCTGGCAGAGCGGAGATGCACCTGCAGGGAAAAAGGCCAAGGCCAGAGAAGTATGAGTGCAGACTGTTCCCTGGGCACTGTTCCCCTTCCCAGCCATCTTCATTTACTCCCCAGTGTCCAGGACATGCGCACACGTGTACACACACACACACACACACACACACACACACACACACACACACACACTCCTCCCGTTTCCTGTACCCAGCCAGAGCAATCAATATCAATCTAACACTGAGGCCAGTCTCTGATGTTTCCATTTTCCTTTCCTCCACCAAAACTTTCCAGGTTGAGTCTTATTCCTTAGACATGAATGTTCAAGACTTTTAGCCAAACCTAACCTACTCAGGACTCATTCAAGGGTACACCTAAGTTAATGTGTTTGCCGCACGCCCCTCAGATATACTGATGGAGCTCTATAACTTCATGTTGGAGTTCTACAACTGATAAAACATGGTCATGTAATCCTCAAGGCAGCTCAGGGAGGTGAGTGTTGGTACCTTTACAGATGAGAAATGCAGTTGTTTTGTTTATAAAATAACTAATAAATGTCAAAGGAAAGGCTAGAAAACATTGCAAGTCCACAGCTTTTTTTAATGCAGCAATCTTTAGCATGGGACTATTTATTGGTGGACTATTATTACTGGGGGGTATGAACCACAGAGAGAGCAGGCACCAGGGCAGGCTGTCTGATACAGGAAGCTTTAACTTACATCCTGCTGCTTACCCATCTTTCCAAAGCTGGGAGGTGGCCCCACCTGTCCATGGCTGTGCATTCCAGTCATGCCCCAGCCCAGCCAGGAGTACTGGGACTACAAGGGCCCTGCCTTCCAGGAGTTGTAGCCTCTGAGGCAGGACAGAACCTTGGACACATACAGAAGACAAGTGATCCCAGGGCCCTGCGGGGACCTGTTATGGTCGGGTCTAAAGGTCCCCAAGAAGTCTACTGCGCTCAGAGGTGGGGCTTTCAGAGGGGGATTAGATTGTGAGGGTGCTAGACTCATCGGTGGATAAAATTACTGATGAGCTCATAGCTGAAGAGGCTTTAGGAGGTGGGGTCCCTTGGAGGCGGGGCCTCTAAGGCCATGCCTCTGAAGGATGTACAGTCCCTCTGTTTCGTTCTGCTGTCTCTCTGCTTCCTGGCTGCCATGACATGAGGAGCTTTTCTCCACCATGTCCTTCCACCATGATGCGTCTGCCTGGGAGCCAGCCAATCATGGACTGAACCCTCTCAAACTGTGGGCCAAAACAAGCCTTTCCTCTTTTAAGTTATGTATGGGCAGGTGTTTAGTCACAGTGATAAAAAGCTTACCAATAAAACCTGGTACCCGCTTTCACCAAGTAAGTTAACAAAGAGGGAATATCAAAGATGAACTTACACTCTCAACTGCTACAAGGGATGCTGACATACTCGTAATTAGCACCTAATAAAACCATGAGGAGAGTTAAATAACAGCTGATAACAAAGATGAAAGAAATATTCAAAGGGCCTGCATAATCAGCTGCCAAGCCAACCACATAGGAAACTGCTACTTTAGAAATTAAGAGGCAAACATTCCAGCCCTGAACACCTGCTCCAGCAGCCAGGAGCCCCCTCAGTCCACCTCCACAGCAGCAGACCCCAAGCCTCAGGCTGTCCTTGGGCCCTCAGGAGCCATCCATTTCCAGCTCTGCTGGACGTCTCTGCCTCCTACCCCAACTTGTTCTGGGGAATCCCATGTACACACAGCTCCACTCCCATAGACAGAGCTTTCCAGCCTGGATGTAAACCCCTGATCCAAGTGACACCCATGAGATCTCTATTCCCTGGCAGGAAGGTTCAGTGAGAAGGAAGCTCATTCTAATTGAGAAAGTGTGTGCACAAGCATCCCCAGACAGGTCAAAGAGACACAGGGAGGAGAGATTCTCTTAAGAACTGGAAACTGACTATATCACATGGTGGGAGGTCCTGTTGAGCTTGGTGAAATCAGGTCCCTGCCTGACCAAAGCCACATTCAGCTATTCTAAGGAAGCAGGAAAGACGGGGGAAGGTGGTCAAACATGAGGTTGGGTATCTCCCTGCAGTCAGTACCAGAGTTCAAGCCATATGGACAAACAACTTCCTGCAGCTGAAATAATCAGCCCCCAGCTCCAACCCAACAGAGGAGAAAATGCACAATTGACAGCAGAATATGCGGCAGCCAAAAAGGCATCCACAGCTCTCCATGTGGCCGATCAGAGCCTAGGTCCAGTGCCTTAGTCACATTTCTCATTGCTAGGACAAAATACCCAACACCCAAAGTTAAACTATAAAAGGTTTATTTAGCTCACAGTCCATAGAGATTTCAGTTCATACTTGGCTGGCTCCACGGCAGGATGGCATGGCAGAGGGGCATCACAGAGTAGGCGGGCAGGCAGACGGCAGCAAGCAGCAAGCAAAGAAGCAGGAAGCAGCAAGCCACAAACAACGAACAAAGAGCCTCTTTGTATCCCTTGTAGTTTATCTAGTTTACCCATTCTTAGGGCAGACAGCACTCACACCCAGTGGGGCACCCTTAATCCTAACCAGAACTATGTCAAACCAATCAGTGGACTAATTTAGTAATCACACACCCTCGATCCCAGCATCACACACTCCAGATCCAGCCACCTCCAAAAAGCTCCACCTATGACTGCACAAGGCTCTGGAGAACATCTAGACACAAACCATAACATCTAGCCAGCTACTTCCCAGTAAGGCCTCCTTGGCCCACAGACATCTAAATTGTTCTGGAACCCAAGAGGACAATGAGGACAATCCACACCCAAAGAAAGTAGAAGATTGAAAGGGGATTGAAGACACTCCCCTCACTCCCCTTTCTCAATAAAGACATCAACCACCACATAGGGGAGCATTCCTATGGGCCCAGTCCCCTGCCCTTGCCCAGACAAGACACCCACAGGGACATTCACACAACAGAAAATAACACCTAGCAGCAGGTATAGGAAAGAGCTTGGGACTAGGTATTGTGGGAAGTCATGGGTGAAAGAAACAAGAGGACTGAATTAGATGTTTGCTACTTCTACGCAGACTGCCCCATAAACCCTCTGGCTCAGACTCACTTCATGCAGGGGGGGCAGGGGAAGGCACCAGGACATGTGCTGGTTACAAATGAATAGACGCTCCTCCACTTACCATGGGGTTACATCTGGATAGACACTTTACAAGATGAAATTATTTCAAGTCAGAATCCATTTAATACACCTAACCTACTGAACACCAGCTTAGCAATGCAGCCCACTAGAGTATCAGATGTTCTCCCTCTTGATCATGCGGCTGACTGGCAGCTGTGGCTCACTGAGGCTGTCCAGTATCAGGAGACAGAATCAGACTTCACATTGCCAGCCTGGAAAACGATCACAATTTCCAAGTACAATTTCTACCAAATGCATATCACATTTGCACCATCATAAAGTAAAAAACTTCTAAGTCAAACTCCTGGAAGCTGGAGACAGTCAGTATGGCCTCTCAGCTCCAGACGCGCTCCTCTGGGCCTGGCTTTGTGTTATGGGAGCTGGATTCTGGCTTATTCCTTCTTTGTCACCTGGGGGTTCTGGGATCGTGAGGTCACAAGAGGAGCAAGACTCTCCCCCACTGTTTCCAGCACCCTGTTTCTGGCAAAGACAGGAAGTACCCACTGTAGGGGCCTCACAGACCAGCTGTAGCCTACACATTCCAATGAGCATTCTGACTACCATTCTGACCCTCCCACAGACTAACTCTGGCCCTTAGGTTGCTCTGCCAGCTAGCAGGCTGCTCCACGGACCCTCCGGCTCAGGCCTTCCACGTAGCTCCTCACCACCAGCCTCCCTAGGCAACCTTGCCTGCTCCATCAAGGCCTGACCTCTAGCCTTGAGGCATGCAAGAGCCTCTGCTACACCCTTATTTCATACTTGGTCATGATCCCTGAACCCCAGAAGGAGCAGCTGCTATGTGTATGCTACTTCTACACTGTCAGAATCTCCTTTTACCACTTTTAGGAGTTACCACCTTTTACTAGTGCTTAATTCTTCATATTAAAGTTTCCTTGTTCAAACTAATGGTGTGACTGGAACCTAGCTGATACACAGGTTTGGACTCTGAAATTGAATTTGAATAGATTAAGATGAAAAGGGTGGGCATTTGAGATGAAGAGGACAAGATAAGCAAAGGCATAAGAATGTACGTGTCTGTTCTGTACGGACACATGTGCACGTGTTTCTATGTTTGTGCATGTGTGGGAATCGTTGCCTGTGCTGTTGTATGTGCGTATCTCTGTACTGTTGTGTGTACACATGTTGCTGACAGACCTGCTCCACTCTTTCTTCAGTGGATGTATCTTTTCTTGCATGTATCTTTGTCTCTGCCACTCACAGCCTTCAGAAAGCACTGACCACACCCTGCTCAACTCTCCCAAAAAGAAGCAGAATCGGAGACCTACAGCTCCACACCTCTGGCTTGAATCAGGGCCAGGTGGGGTATCTCTTGGCACAAAGTGATGGTCCCTTTCAAGACACTGTCTGAGCAATGCAGGGAGCCTTGTCTGGTCACCTACGCCCAGAAAGGGCAGTCTAAGCCTAGCTCTCCAGTTACCTGGCACATCTTGGGGGCCAGAGGCATTCTACATTCTGTGTACCTCAAAGCAAGCTGTGCAGGTGCCATAAATATATATTAATGACAAAGAAGAGTTATACACTCACAAAATTACCATCTATGAAACCGAGTCAGCACCTCCTGCATATACCACCTACATTTCTACTACAAAGGCCCCAAAGCCCCCTTCAGCCAGCTTCTACACATACACATATACATACACACACACACACACACACACACACACACACACACATGTGCATGCACGTGCACACGTGCATGTGGAAGTGAAGAGCACTGCCAAACACCAAAAATCTGAAATGTTCTTTTAAGGCCAAAACACATAAACGCTGAACAGGATAGTGGGCATTCTAGTCTCCAGGGCCACTCTCCTGCTCCAGTTCTCACAGGTTCACCATGCATTAGGCTCAGAAGCCACGCCCTCTCCAACTTTCAGGAAGGCCCTGACTTAGTGTACACATACTTCCTCTCAGCATTCACTCACCTCACAGCATCATGAGGAAGTAGGCCTACTAGCAGTAGGGAATAAATATGAGGCATGATTCAAAAGCATGGTGGATGCTTACATTTCATCAAATTTATTACAGTACAGTACATTGCAACCAGGCATGGTGGCACACACCTGCAATCCCAGCATTCAGGAGGCTGAGGCAGGAGGATCTTTGCAAGTTCGAAACCAGCCTGAGGAACAAGTGAGCTCAAGGCCAGCCTGAACTGCATAGCGAGACCCTGTCTCAAAAAGACAAAAAAAGAAAGTCACATTGTCATTCATGGCCCTCAAACTGCTCTCCTTCACTTTGTTTCTCTCCCTCACTTTAAATGCAGTTATCTCATCATTCTTGCTGCTTTCTGAGCAGTTCTACAAGTCCTCTTTCATGAGAGTATTTAGTTGCACTGTCATGGCTGCCTCAATGTCCTGAAATGATTCAAAACATTTACCTTTCATGATCACTTTTGACTTTGGGAGAGAGCCAGAACCACACAATACCAGAGCCAGTGAATAAGGTAGATGAAGACGCACTGTAATGTTCTTACTAGACTGCCTTTTTATTAGATGACAATAGCAGCATTCACCATATCTCACAAAGACACTTACGAAAGAAGACTTCCAGAACTGCTTCAGAAAGTGGCAAGGACAATGGGAAAAGTGTTCAAAGTGAGGGGGTCCATTCTGAGAGGGATTAATGCTGTTGTATCTTTTATTGTAATAAGTGTTTTAAATTTCAACATTCACTCTATTGTTTCAGCTCACCTCACATATACAGGAATCTCATCATTCTCCTCCCAGGACACTTTCCCCAGCTATGCCAATATACTCAAAGAAAACAGTAGTTTCCAGAATCTCCTGACCTCTGCATTGCTGTGACTCTGGACTTTACTACATAATCCTTAAGCACATACAGAGGCATAAACGCTACAGGGATGTGCAGATAAGTAAGTCAGTTTATAATAGTACTGTCCGATAGAACTTTCTGCAGTAAAAGAAATAATTCTGCCTCTGTACTGTCCAACACAATGGCGGTAAGTGTATGACTGCAAGTGGCTGCTGAGCACTTGAAATGTAGCTAGTTAATTAAATTTCAACTTAAATTACCACAAATTGGACTCAGGCTCATAAATCAACAAGTATAATAAATATATAACATGTATTTAGTGGCTTTTTCCAAGCACAGATATTCCTCATTTAACAAACAATTTCCGGTTCTGGGACTAGGCCACTGATTGAATTGGTAGTTAAACGAGGAACTGTACATAGTATGTACATCACAGTACAGAAGTAGAAGAAGCTCCCATAAGGCCACACGGCCACTCACATTCCTGTGTGGTAAGTCTGAATGCAGGATCTCAAGTCCCAACAGTGCACTTCAGTTGTAAGTCCAAACAGTCATCACATATGTAGGTTGTTAAGTGAGGAATACTGACTCTTCCTGGCCTACAGTAAACGTTCAAATATAGTTGGTAGAGGTGGTTCTTTATAAATCTGCTCATTATCTCTGTAACACAAATATTATTATGTGTCTTTAAAGATGAAGAAATAACCTCAGAGAAGTTCCATGACATTCCCAAAGTTCCAGTCAGTAAGTGGTGAAACCACGGTGTATCCAACCTTTGATCTGTCAGTATCCAGCCCTGTACGCTATGTACTGTGTGCTGGGGAACCACCATTCATAGACTTTCTCTATAGCCTGGCATGGTGGCACACACCTGTAATCTCAACACTTGGGAGGCTGAGGCAGGAGGATCTTTGCAAGTTCGAGATCAGCCTGGGCTACAAAGTGAGCCCCAGACCAGCCTGAACTGCATAGCAAGACCCTATCCTAAAAAGACCAAAAAAAAAAAAAAAATTTCTCTTATGTACCACGCACTGTGGGGAGCTGCAGAGAGGACAGCCATGGTCTTCATATGCAAAGAGCTTATAATACAGACTTAGCAGTAGCCACACAGCCACAAAAAAGATTACCAATAGCAGGCAGGAAAAGTAGTTGTTCAATGGCTCCGACATGTGATGAATACTGGATATCACCATGCCAGGCACCAGAGAAGCCACAGCAATGGAAAATACAATGTAAGTGTTATTCAGCCTTAAATAAAACAAGGAGAGATCATGAACATAATGATTAATAATACTCATTTTGGAATGAGAAAGGCCTGGGTTCAAATACAAAATAATACTCATTTTGGAATGAGAAAGGCCTAGGTTCAAATCCTATTTTGCTACTTTTCATATATTCTTGGACAAGTTAATAAACTTTGGGGCCTCAGTTTCCTCAGCAGTACAAGAAGGATAATATTTATACTTGTCACTAGGATGACTAAATGAAGCAATGCATAAAAGACAACCAGCGTTCAGTGTGTATTAGTGTTCAGTCAATAAACGAATGGAAAGAGCAATGGCAAAATAATCAACCTTGCTAGAAAAATAAAACTAAAAAAAAATAAACAGTCCAGGCTCATCCATTCCCTGTACATGGCTTAGTCCAGCAAGTCTGGACCACAGCCTCACAGACAGAAACAACTGCTAATTTCATGGACTATCATCTACATTGCAAACAGCAGTGCATAAGAAATGCAAATACCCACAGCAGTAGAGTGTCATTCTAAGCATACAGACTTTGGGTTCTCATCCCCAAAGAGCGCCCTACTTCATCTCCACCCTAACACTCGCCATCTGCTTGCCCCAGGCTGCCTCCGCCTGGCACCTGGTGTCACTGACTGGCGTGGCGTGTTGCTGCGGTACAGCCTCCCCGGGAGCCCCACACCTCCATACATTCCATCCCTGTCAAAACAGCACAGAACAGCTCGCGCTTCTTCTTGTCCAGGCTCCAACTTCCCGTACACTCCCAGCTCCATAACTTGCCTTATGATTATCTCATTACCAATAACCTTGCTGTAATGAGTTTTAATTTGCCTTGCATTCATAAAAAGCATTGTGATTAGCCAGCTTGGTTTGTGGCTTGAGAGGGGGACAATGAAGAACTAATAAGATCAACTCAGTTCTGATTTGTTATTGATTTGTTTGGATGGAGCAAAGGCCCGAGAACAATTCTTTCCTCATGTCTGATTGCCAGACTGATTCCACAGAACTGGGAAGTAATTCCAGTGGGGCTTAGGGGTGTGTGAGACAGAGGAAATGCTCGCGCACATGCACACGAGCACACACACACACACACACACACACACACAGGAAGGAAAAGGAAAACAGTGAGAGAAGGTAACAGACCCCAAAGAGACCTCTAATTAATTCTTCTAGCCAAACACCAAGCCTCAAAGGACTCCAATGTTATTAGCAGTGTCTAGGACTATGAAATGATAACTATTTTTTCCTCCCTTAAAAGTTTTTATATGTGTTCCAAATTTCTTCTAATACATATTATGTTAAAAATGGAGACGAACATTTTTATTATTATCCCCTCTTCAGCATCTTCGGGAAATGGAAAAGTCCGGATTTTTTTTTTTCTTCAGCTTTAAATGTACAAGACTCTGCCATGATGTTGGGACAAGCTTTGGTGGGAGAGGGATCTGGTACCTTCTCGCTACCCAGGCAGGATGCCGTGGTCCCTGTGTGTGTTTTCTATCATGAAAATGGAACTTCCCTCATCCTCGAGCGCAGCCCAGGGCTGTCTCCCAATTCTCTTCTCTGGATTTTAACCTTTGCTTTAAGCTGTAGTTTAGGCAACAAAGTAAAATTCATTGTGTCTTTAAAAAACAAGTTGCAGTTTATAAAAGTTTTAACTACTTAGCAGTCCAATTATTTAAATACAAGATGACCAAACCTTTCATATTTTCATTAATTTTTATAAGATAACAGGAAATATAAAAATGACAATTTTATCAAATTTGTTCAATACAAGAATCAACTGTCTGAAATGACACCTGCCCGACCGACACTCAGGAGAGCCAGTACACACAGAAACGCACTGCCTGAGTGACGCTCGGAGCACACGGCTAAGCGGTTAAAGGAGTCTGGTCCCAGACCAGCTCCCACTCTGACTCCTCAGGATAGTTCTGCAGTTAAGAGCACAAGGCATTAGAGCACCTCAGTCCACGTTCTAAATGCACCACATGGAAGTAGAGACCTCGAGGAAGTTATAGAACCTCTCTCAACTCAGTCCTCCCATGCATCAGAGGAGGACAACAGTAGTCCCAGTACCGACTTCACAGGCTGCTGGGAAGATGAAGCGGAGTAAGGTAACTCAGGCACTCTACTTCACCAGAGCTGGCATTTCTATTTTATTCTCAGGAAACCTTGGAATTGTTTTAATCAAGTATGGTAAGATGCCTAAACACAGAAATGATTATAGTGAATGAGGACTCTCTTAGGCACAAATCCCTAGCTGCAGAAGGCATGGTGTACCACACAGGGCAACATGAAGAGGCGCCCGGGTCTGTCAAGGACAGAAGGAGTAAGAGGAAAATGTGAACAAGAGCCTTTGCTGTGAGTTTTATGAGGAAAAATGGGTGAAGCGAGATAGTTTAGGACTGACTGGATAACTTTCAGTGAGCTCTGGGGCACAGCAGCTATCCCCAGTTATCTAGTATCTGGCCCTGGGGCAGTAAGAGCCCGGGGAATGGGGCCCAGAGTGTAAGAGCTTGACTGAGGAAGTAGTTCGGAAATACAGGTTCTGAATTCAACAGTGTGAACACAACTGGCACACTCCCATGAGAGCTGCTTGCCATCTCTAGGAATTAGTTAACCGTGTAAAGCAAAGAACCCAAGATATCAAAGCATCAGAAAATATAGAAAATAAAAAACTGATTAACTTTGTAGCCTAACTATACTAGCCTAGGGACCGCATCCAGTACCATGGTTGCAAACGCCATCTACACTCAGGTGACACACAAATGCGCATCCTCTTGACCCAAGCTGGACAGATTCAGTGCCTCTCTGACATCACTCCAGTGTCTAATGGGCATAGCATAACTTTTCCACCAAACGCACCACCACCGAAGTGCTCCTTCCATCATCATCTCCATCTTAGGAAATGGTAACGGTACACTTGGGAATTTATCAGACCACAAATCTTGATGTCATCCTTGACATCTGTCCCAAAACAGAGACTAACATCACCTTCCCATCTAAAATAATTTTTAAAAACTGGATAAGAAACATAAAATGGTGGTACTCAAGGCACTGGATATCAAAACAAACAAGGACACTGATTCCAGAGAGATGGCAGAGAAACAAGGTGAACCCTCTGTGTGCTGCAGGTTACTGCAGTCAGAGCTTCTCGGTCACCACACTGGGAAAAGGAAATCACGGCCCTGAAGTTGAGCTGACGGAGCTGAGTCCAGGAGGAGCCCACAGGAGAGGAGCAGGCTGTACAAAGAGACGACATCGAAGCTCTTGCAGAGTCTGCCTCTGGTATTCAGCTGAGTATTTATCAGCATGTATAAGTATAGGAAAGAACAACTTAAAAAAGGAATAAGGTTAACACCATGCAGTAGCCCTATTTCTGCCAGCCAAACTGGAAAAATGTCACAATTCATGGGTATCTGTTATCATACCCAGAAAGGTCTTAGCTCAGTAGTGGGGAATATCCTAAACACTGTTCTGTTCCTATCAAATGGATTTTAAAAGCAAGACTTGAAAAATTTTTTTCTAAGTATCTTAACAGTATTCTAAAAAAAACCTCGAGTATTTATAAGAATAAAATATGTAGCACTCTAAAAGATAAAGACAAAAAAAGATAAAAACATATTTGACATCTAATTTAAAAATTACCACATACACAAAGAAGAAAATATTACACATAATGAGAAGAAAAACTGCAGTCAAAACCAACCCAGATCTGAAATTGATGTTAGAATTAGTAATACCTCCATATAATACATTTTAAATTTTAAGAACTTTGGGTAAGAGGTGGGTCCTCCAATGAAACTTTTAGAAATGGAAACCATCATGCATAAGATTGAAAAATTCACTGGACAGAATTCATGAAAGATTAGACACTGCAGGAGAAAGAAAAAGATTAGTGACCTTGAAGACCTACCAACAGACACTACTCAGAATGAAACACATTGTAATGAACATTTTAATGAAAAATTCATCAATAAGCTGTAGGACAAACTGAAGCCATCTAGGACATATACTTGGAGTCTCCAAAGAAGATGAAATCAGAAAGGTAAAGAAAAACTATATGAAAAAGGAGTGCCTGAAATTTTTTCAAAATTGATTTTTTAAAAAAGCTTTAAGCCAGCAGATTCAAGAAGTTCAAGCCCCAAAAACAAAAACCAGGAGAAAACCTATATAAATTGTACAAAACCACTGATAGAGAAAAAAAAATCTTAAAAGCATCCAAAGGAAAAAAGATACATTATGAAGTGAAAAAGAAAGGTAAGAATGCTAGCACACACTTCACAGGAAACAATACAAGCTAACCTTCTATACCCAACAAAAATGTCCTTCCAAAACAAAAATAAAATAGTTATTTCAGAAATATTTTTTAAAATGATAGAATTCATCTCCCTGCACTATAAGAAATGTCAAAGGACTTCAATCAAGCAAAATGAAAAGGGTGTCAAATGGAAATAACATCCGTTTGATAAAGGAACGAAGAGGCCAGAAATAGTAACTTAATAAATATACACAGTGTCTTTCTCCTTATATTTGTATCTGTTTAAAAGTGACTGCTTACACAAAAATTAAAGCCAGGTATGACGGCACACACATGTAATCCCAGCCCTCAGGAGGCTGAGGCAGGAAGATCACAAGTTTCAGGCCAACCAGGGCTATATAGTACAGTTACGGTTAGCATGGACTATACAGCAAGATGCTGTCTCAAAAAAAAATCACGATGATGATAACAAAAACAGTGTAATGTGGAATCTATAACAGCAGAAAAATGTATTATATCAATGGCATAAAGGCTGGAAGGAAAGAAATGGAATTATATTCAATATTCTTATAGTCGATGACGTAGTATAATATCTTTTGAATGTTGACTATGAAAATTTAAAGATACATAGTAAAAAGCAATCATTAAAATAACAGAAAAATTTAAACTCATGAGCCTGTTAAGGAGATAAAATAGAACCATGAAAAATATTTAATCCAGAAGTAAGTGTAAGGAAGGAAAGAAGAAATAAAGAACAGACAAAACAAATAGCTAGCCAGGTGTGGTGGCACATGCCTGTAATCCTAGCACTTGGGAGGCTGAGGTAGGAGGATCACTGTGAGTCCAAGGCCAGAGTGCATTATATAGTGAGATGTTGTCTAAAAAAAATAAAAATCTAGGTTGGTTAGATGCATGAGTCTAGTCTTGTCATCTCTCTTATTTTGTTTAGCCTGTCCAGTCCACCCCACCCCACGTCAGTTTGTTTTGTTGTGTTGTGTAAAAAAAGAGAGTCTTATATGTGCTGCCTTCAAAAAGTGTTCTTTAAAAATAAAAACACAAATAGGTTAAATGTAGAAGAACAAAAAAGATATACCTTGCCAACGCTAATCAAAAGAAAACTGAAGTAGCTACTTGTATCATTCAAAATTGCTTTTGGAGAAAAGAATATTACCAAGACTAAAGAAAGTCATTTCATAAGGATAAAGGTTTCAACCCATCAAGAGGATATGTAGTCCTAAACATTGAAACACCTTTCTTAATTTGGATTTTGCTGCATATAAAATTTCTGAGTCTGATGGTTTCTAAACAAAAGAGAGGCTTATTCTGCAGATCCAAAATATGGTGCCAGCAACAGGTTTTGCTGAGGGCCTTCATTGAGGAATCACATGGTAGGAACACAAGTGAATTAGTTAATTTTCTGTTACTATAATGAAATTCCTGATGGTAACTACTTTATAAAGAAAAGAGCTTTATTTACCTCATCATTTGGGGGACTGAAAGTCCAAGCATAATGGCACCAATTCTGGTGAGGGGCCCCTGGCTGCATTAGATCACGACATCATGGTAGAGCAAGAGAGACAGATAGGCACAGACACAGACACAGACACAGACACAGACACAGACACAGAGGTATCTGGCAAGCGAGGATGCAAGAGACTGGAGAGGGCCCAGGCTTGTTCTTGTATAGCAACTCACTCTCATGAGAACTAATTTACTCCTACGAGACCTAACCCACTGCAAAAGACCAGCATTAGCCTCGTCAGAACTGTGACCACTAATCCAGATATATTAACGTCACTGGATTAAGAAACACCTAACAGATTCACAGAGCATGTTCCTGGATGTGCCTTGGTGGGCCACGGAGGCACGCCCTTGGGTACGGCCTTGACCCTCACCTGTTCCTCTCTGGTACAGTTTCCTTGCTGTGCTTCTCAGCCACCATGAACTGAGCACTTTTGTCCCACCACACCCTGCTGCCATGATGTTAACGCCTTGGAGCCGGCTGACTATGGACAGAATTCCTCAAAACTGTGTTCTAAATTAAAGCCCTACTTCTTGAAGTTGTGGGTGTCGGGTATTGTGGCCAGGCCATAAAAGAGTTGACTAACATGACTCAATCACCTCCCACCTCTTAAAGGTCCCACCTCCTTTTAAAACCACTACATCAGTGACCATGTTCAGAATACATGAACCTTTGGGGAACAAACCATATCCAACCCTTAACAGTACTCAATAAACAAAGTAAAAGTTATGGGACTAAAAGAAAAATAGAAAAACCCACAATTACAGTCAGAGATGTCCATTATTTTGCTCCCCAAAATTCATAAAACAAATAGGAAATGAATAAGGACATAAAAGTATTAGAATGCTGTGAACCAACTTGACCTAACTGCCATTTATAGAACACTCTGCTCAACAGCAGCGAATACATTCTTTCCAAATGTAAAAGAAACACTTACCAAGAAAAACCATATTCTGGGGCCAAGGATGTAGCTCAGCAGCATAGCACTGCCTGGCAAGCAAGAGGCCCTGAGTTCAATTCCTGGTACTAAAAAGAAAAAAAACATATTCTGGGTCTTAAAGCAAGCCTCAATAAATGTAAAAGGATCAATGCCCAAAAAATATTCTCTCACCATAATGGAATCAAATTATAAAACAGTAACAGAAAAATCTCTCCCAAATATTTGAAAATAAAAAATACAATTCTGGGGCTGGGGATTTAACTCAGTGACACAGCGCCTGCCTGGCAAGCACAAGGTCATGAGTTCGATTCCTGGTACCAGAAAAAAAAGAAAAGCCAACAACAACAACAAAATAATACAATTCTAAGTCACACTTCAGTCAAAGACGAAATCAAAAGAGAAGTTACAAAGTAGTTGAAACTCAGTTAAAATGAAAATACAACGTATCAAACTTTGTGAGATGTCATAATATAGTAAAGGGGGAACAGTATATGAAAAAAGGAAGAAAGGTCTCAGATCAATGGCGTCAGCTTCCACCATAACAAGCTAGAAAAAGAGAAGCAAAAGAATCCAGAAAAAAAGAGAAATAACAAAGAATAGAAATCAATGAAGGAAAAACGGGAGAGAAGCAGACTGCTCAATGAAAAAAAAAAGCATTTTATGAGAATAGTTATAAAATTAGCAATTCTCTCATCAGACTGACAGGAGAAAAAAGTGAAGACACAATTACCAATTTCAGGAACAGAGGTGACACTATTACAGATACTACAAATGTTAAAAGAACAATAAGGCCCTACTAACCACACTTTCGTGCCAATAAAGTTGACAATTCGATCTAAACGGGGAATTCCTTGAAAGACACAAAATGCCACAGCTCATGCAAAAAGTCAGTAACACAAAAAAACCCCCTATGTGTTAAAGAGATGAAATTGTAGTTCACCTTCCCATGAAGGAAATTCTAGGCCCAGATGGCATCAAAGGGGAATTCTACCAAACATCTAAGAAAGAAATAATACCAATTCCACACAAACCCTTCCAGAAAACAGTAGACAGAATACTTTCCAACTCATTCTATATAAGACCAGCATTAGCCTGATGTCAAAACCACGCAGACAATACAAAGCAGGGAAAGGTACAGAACAATGTCCACTGTGAACATGAATGCAAAAATCCTTTTTTTAAAAAACGAGTGAATCAAATCCAACAACATAACAAACTTTCTCTTCTTGTTACGCCCTATCAGGAAATACAGAGTCCGGATCTGTCTCCCTACTGGAAACATTTGGTTGGACTACTTCATGAAGACGGTTATCTACCTGGCTTCCTGAAAGTTACTTCTTGGTGCTTTATAATTAAGTATACTGTGACAAAGTACTTTCAAATGTTGTAACTAACCTATTATTTATCACATTTCAATTCATTTAGTCTGTTTGGACTCATAGACTTCTACTTTTTCCAATGAACAATAACTCATTATCAGTTTATTCATTGTTTTAACGACTTCGCTGAAATATTTTAACATACATACAATAAACTAACCATATTTAAAATGTATAATCATATATTTTGACATACATGTACATGTATAGATCATCACCATAACCACATTAAACCTATCTATCTCTCCCCTAATGGCTCTCCATGTCCTTTGTAATTCCAGTCCCATCCTCCCACATACCTCTCACCTATGGACAACCAATGGCTGCTTTTCATCAGACTGACAGAATTTTTTAGTTTTATATAAATGGAATCATAAAGCCTACATTTCTGTTTTGTCTAACCCTTTTCAGTCAATATAATTATTCTGAGATTGATTTATGTTGTTCAGTGTATCAACAGGTAACTCTTTTGTCATGCTAAGTAGTGTTCCACTGTGTGACTAGACCACAATTTATTTATTTATTTATTGACTCATCTGTTGATGGATATTTGGATTGCTTCCAGTTTTAGAGTATAAATAAATGTTTTCAGTTCTTGTGGGTAAACACTTACAAATACACTGCTAAATTCTGTTTCACTTTTTAATAATTTGCCAAATAGCAAACATGATTGTACCACTTTACATTCCAACAGTGCTAGCATTCTTCCTCATCCTCCCAATACTCAGTATGATATCTTTTTCATTTTAGTCATTTAGTTGTGAAGTGGCATCCCACAAGGGTTTAAATTTGTATTTCCCTACATCAAAGATCAACAACTGGGATCTCATCTTACTGAAAAGTTTTTGCACATCAAAAGAAATCACCAACAGAGTAAAACGAAAACCCATGAACTGGGGAAAAATTTTAACCAACTGTCCCTCAGACAAAGAACTTCTATCTAGGACATATAAACAATTTTTAAAAATCAGACCCCCAAAATTCAACGACCCAATCCAAAAATGGGCATCTAAGATGAATACACACTTCTCACATGAAGAATACAAATGGCAAATAAACATATAAAGAAATGTTCAACATCACTGGTCATTCAAGAAATGCAAATTAAAACACTGAGATTCCATCTCACCCCAGAAAGAATGGCTATCATCAAAAAATCAACCAGTAACAAATGCTGGAGGGGCTAGGGGAAAAAGGAACCCTTCTCCACCGCTGGTGGGAGTGTAGACTGATACAACCACTGTGCAAATCAGTGTGAAGATTCCTCAATAAACTAGGACTAGAGGTCCTATTCAACTCAGCTATTAGCCTTCTGGGTATTTTTCCAGAACAACTAAAAACATCATAACAGTGATACATGGGCACCCATGTTCATAGCAGTGCAATCTATAATAGCCAAATCTTGGAAACAACCCAAAGGCCCATCAACCGAGGAATGGGTAAAAAAGATGTGGTATTTTTATACAATGGAGTACTAGTCTGTTATAAAGAAAGATAAACTCAAGGCTTTTATAGGTAAATGGATGCAACCAGAGACCATACTCGTAAGTGAAATAAATCAGAACTGCATCTGTAAACATCATATTGTCTCCCTAGTGTAAAAACCTCAAAGAGTAAATAAAGTCTGAAAGGTACAATAGATATTATGAAAGGGAAAGAAACTGCTCAAAAAGAAAGAACAACTGGGATGAGGGAAAGAAGAAAAGAAAGAAGGAGGAATATATATATATATACACACAAGATAGCTAAGATAATTGTACTACTAATTTCTATTGGTTTATTGAAAGAAACAGTTAATGTTTGTTTGATCAATTTTGCATGCCTATATCTGGTTATCTGAGCAACAACTTTGAAGATAACAATATGTAATACAACAACCACTGTTAATTTCCTATCATCTTGTTTTGAAATTCTGTATCTTTTTTATTGTTTTTGTGTTGTTTTGTTTTTGTTATTTTGTTTTTAATTTTCTTTTAAAATAGAAAATAATAAATTCATATTTCTCTAATAATAAAATGGAACATCTTTTCATGCACCTATTTGCCACCTCTATATATTCTTTGGTGAAACGTCAGTTTAAACCTTTTGCCCATTTTTAATGAGTTGCTCCTTTTCTTATTATTGAGCTATAAGAATTCTTTATATAGTCTATAAACAAGTACCTTTATCTCATACAGGATCTGCAAGTGTTTTCTCCCCTGTGAGGCTTATCTTTCCATTCTCTTATGTAATTTGTCAGAATCATAATGGAGTCATGTGTGTTAAGTCCTAACAAAATAAATAAAGCCAAAAGGTTATGAAGCAGAGCTCTATGCATACATGACTAGAATAAACGCTAGTACATTCTCTGGTGGGCTCTTATGCACATATGCTTATAATCAAAACTTTGCCAAAGACTTTCCAAACTGCAGCTTGCTACATACATCACAAAGACGGTTAGCAGGCTGTGCAAGAACACTGGGTGACACACTGTCTCAACTCAAGAACTGATGTCAGCTCCTGAGATAAGGCCCTGTGACCAGTGTTCTCTTTATTTCAAAATAAATTACATGTACTTTTCTGCTTTTAAAGCTTCCTCCTACCGTAACCTGTTTGGGTATGTCTCTGGTTCCCCAGCATACACATTCCACGTTATAATCTTAGGCTACTCTTGATTAAATGCAGTGTTTGCTACGTAGGTTGACGTACTAACTATACTTCTGGTTTCACATTTGAGTGTATGATCCACCTGGAACCAACTTTTATTTTTAATGTGAGGTGTGAATCACAGTTCAGCTTTTCATAACAATATTTCATTGTTCCAGCACTGCTAAATAGACAAATCTTTCTCAACTGAATTGCCTTTACATCTTAGTAAAAAAGTTAATATTTGTGTGGGTCTATTTCTGGACCCTGTTCTGTTCCAGGGATCAGTTTGTCTATCTTAACATCAACACTATACTGTCTTTATTATGATAATTTTAAAGTGAGGTAGTGTTAGGACTCCAACTCTGCTCTCCCTTTTTAGTGTTGTTTGCTAGCATACCTGGCATTTAGAATTGACTTCTCAGTTCTGAATTTTAGAATCAATGAATTAATTTCTACAAAAAAAAAAGGCTGCTGGGATTTTTATTGGGATAATCATGAATCTACACAGATTTCCTTGGGGAGAATACATATCTTAACAGTATCACATCTTCTGATCTATGAACGTTATGTATCTTCTTATATTTTCTTTCATTTCTCTCAGCAATATATTGATTCAGATATTTCACTTTAGAAATTTCTCTGAAGGAAATAATCCAAGATATGAAAGAAAAACATATGCAAAAAGATGTTCATCACATTGTTAATTATAATACACAAATACCAGTGTAGATGCAACCTAAAAGTGGGAAAGGAGGTTACTTAAGTGTTATGGAGCAGTCACACTTCATGTAGCCAATTTAAAATGAAGACTTTGAAGACTAGCATGGGAAAAATGCTAAAGACAACACATTAAATGAGGAAAGTAGTTCACTGTATTAATACAGGTTAGAACAAAATATACTAAAATTACAATGAGTTCAGACTGATAAAAGTATAATTTTTCTCAAATCCCTGAATTTTTAATAATATAGCTACTGCTTTAATGACTTTTTATTTTTACATAGAGATATAATTTGCATGAAATTTACCATTTTAGTGTATACAATTCACAGTTTTTAGTATATTTAGTTAGTATTTTTACTAAATTTAGTATATTCACTAACTCCAGAACACAGACACTATCTTATTTTTTAATCTGCTATACTTATTAGTCACACTTTATACATATCCACCCTGAGTATTCAATATGAAAGCCCCTTTTCTTCATTCAGTTGATCAGTACTCATTAACAGATAAGAAAAATTATACTGTAAATGCCCAAGTACACATGATTTTCCTGTTATCTTATGTTCTACCAACAGTCAACTCAGTTAATAATTTCATATTAAAATGAAAATCAAAATTAAGCTACCAAATCCCTCATTAGTACAATGCAAGTACCAACAGGTCCCTGATTTATAATTTTCATAGTTTTTTTTCTCTACAGTCATCAGTCTCTATTTTAATTGTTGATTCACTCTATAAGCATAGGATTTAAGCTACGAAGAAACAAAATCTGCAAAATCTGCTCACCATATGGTCCACAGCAATGCCTCTCAGTGAATGTACAATCATTCACAATACACTCAGCCTTTCACGCATACTGTCTCCCTTGATCCAGGCAAGAGCCTCTGGGATTGGTGCTGTCATTCCCTTAACAGCATAGATATAGGACCCGACACTCAAAAAGTTCAGGGTCGTGTCAAGGCTAATCAGCCAGCAATGGTGCACACTTGTAATCCCACCGCTTGGGAGGCTGAGGCAGGAGGATCACCGTGAGTTCAAGGCCAGCCTGGGCTACACAGTGAGATCCTGCCTTAAAAACAAAAAATCAGCCAGCAAATAGGTCAGTGCGTTGGCTCATTGTCTTCTAACACCAAAGCCTCTGTCTTTGTAGGAGACTCTGCCAGCCCTCCACACTGTCAAGTTCCTCACAAATTAGAGGAAAAGTAACACTGGGTGACCAGTGCCTGCTGTGGGCTCTCCATGCTGTCCTCCCAGCACCCTTGCTCAGAGCACCCAGCCACGCAGCCCCTGGGCTCAACATCAGTGTGCCTGGGCCACATACTGGGCTGCCATGGCCCTGGCTGTTGTCTGAGCTTCCTGGAGCCATCCCAGGGGACCAACAAATGACACTGAGTTTAGGAACAAATTCATGAACACACAGGGGTCTAGAAAGCCCTGGACACACAAACAAGCTGAGACTGGGAATTGCTGTGGAAAGGAAGCAAAAGAAGCCCAGGAGGTTCAAGGTCTCCAACTGCAGAAATGGACAAGGCCAGGGACTGTAACCTCAAGAGAAAGATCCAGATGGGGGCTGAACACTGGCCACAGTGGGAAAAGGGAACAATCTTTCATGGTAAGGCCGTGGTAGAAGCCCAGCCTGGGGTGACAGGGGGTTAAGCCAACTTCTACCGGAAGAATTGTGTGTGTGTCCATCTCCCCCATCCCCCACTCAACACACATCTTGTTCAGATGGGCTCTCTGGATGTGGAGTATCAAAAATAGTAAAAAAGCTGCCCAGAACCAAAGGCGTTTACAGATTTAGCACCACCTCACATGTGGTTACAAGTACAGTGAGACATGTCATCCCCTGACTGCAAATTCCAGGAGCACTTCAAACCCAGAACACTCCGTGGGAAACAAACAGGTATCTCTAAGAGTAACCCCGAGGGACACTGCAGGTGTAGTGATTGTGTCCAGCGAGAATCTAGCAGCACAATGCGATATAAATGTAACATTCTAATTGGCTACTAATTCTAACATTCTAATTGGCTGAGTAATGCAGTAATTTTCCTTATCTGCAGTTTTGCTTTCTGCAGTCTCAGTTACCTATGGTCACTGTGATCTGAAAACACTGAATAAAAAATTACAGAAATAAACAGCTCCGTTTTAAATTGTATACCATGCTGAGCAGCATGATGAAGTCTTGCACTGTCCTGCTCCATTCTGCCCAGGATATGAATCGTCCCTCTGCCTGCTGTACCCATTTTATACAAACTACCCAGCCATGAGTCACTTTGTAGTCCCACTGGTTATCAGATCAACTGTCACAATGTTGCAGTCCTGGTGTTTAGGTATCGTTACTTTGCTGAATAATGGCCCCAAAGTACAAGAGTAGTAATGCTAGTAATTCAGATCTGCCAAAAAGAAACCCTTGAAGTGTGTGCATGCACATGTGCACATGCACACACACCCACGCACACAAGCATGGGTTAAATAATTTGCCCAGGGGCACAGAGCTAAATCAGAGCTGGGAGTGGAGCCCAGGCAGTGATACTCCAAAACCACAATGCTCTCTGTATTGAAATGTTTCTTAGACTATCTGCATTCTTGGCAGCAGGGGTTGCAAGGGCCAAAGAAGTAGAGTGCATGCTTGCAATGTACAAAGCCTTGGGTTTGAGCCCCAGCAACCCCCCTAAAAAAAACCATACAATACTTCAGAAGTTTTGACCCAAGACTTGGACCTGGGTTCTAGGCCAGTTCTGCCAACTCATGAGCCTACTTACACAATCCTAAACAAACCATTTCAACTTCTTGGACCTCAACTGTCTGATTTGTAAATCAAAAGGTTGAGCAGGACCAAGAATAGTGAATGCATGGCATGCATGCCTCTCCTTCATTAATACACCCATGACACAGCCACACATCACTAATCAACCACAGAAAACACTCACTGAACCCAGGGGAAGACTGCCTGATCTCCATCCTGCATCATACAACCATCATTCATCAACTGGAATTGGCAGACGAAGTGCCTCTGCTTTCCCCAAGCTAGATGGTTTCTTTTTTTTTTTTTTTTTTTTTTTTTTTTTTTTTTTTTTTTCCTGTACCGAGAACTGAACTCACGACCTTGCGCTTGCCAGGCAGGCGCTGTGCCGCTGAGCTAAATCCCCAGCCCCCAAGCTAGATGGTTTCTAAGATGTCTTCTGACTCTAAAGAACTACAGCTCTGTTGCTAGCATTCTGAAGACATTTTTTTTTTAAATTTTAGCCCGAAGTCCAAGTAGACCAGTATCCCTATGGCTCAGTCTCCCTTCTGCAAGATGGATATTGGGTTATATTATGACATCATGCACAATGACATCACCCACTTTCTCCTCTAACCACTGTGAAGCTCACTGTAGGCCAATGCCCAATCTGAGTCATGCAGCCTGGATTATCTCTCATTGTAAGCAGATGAGACCCTCTCTCCTTGCTGCCTCCCTAAGGAAGCTTACTAGTAGTAGGGAGATCTAAGGCCAAAACCACTGACATGGTAAGATGCGGGGACACAGGTTCCTTCACACCAAGCACTGTGCTTCCAGAAAGTTCTAATCAAAAGGCAAATACTCACTAGTGGGAGCAACACAAGGAGCTGAGGTCACTAAACCTCAGCAGGGGTTTCTCCACCTATCTCTTCCAAACATGGCAACTAACCTGGAGCCAAGTTCTACGGAATGGGACGGGTTTTAAATACAGGTTCTGCTTCAGAGAAGGCCATCAGAAAAGTTGCAAGCATGGGTATTTGGGGAGGGCAGTTGCTAGTGGCTGCGAATGCTTAATGAATATGCTAAACAGCTTCCAAGGATACTTGCATTTTAAAAGGGAATAGAGATGTAGGCCAAAAGAATTACTATCTAATGGTGGAATTACAAGCATCAACAATGATTTAGGGAGGTATCAAGCAAAGAAAGTTGTTCCAGCATCCCTGAAATCCCAACAAATGAACTAATTTTACCGTGCAAACCCTCACCAAACAGCAAATGAGCTGCAAATTTAACAGATTAATAATACTACTACTGCCAACTTGTGACTCGGCCTGCCAGGGAGCAACCCTGTCACCACAAGGACAAACCAATACCCACAGGAGCCCAGGACATGCACTCTTTGGTCTGGAAAGCATCCACCTGGGAGCCTAGTTGCCAGAAAAGCTGAAGAGAACCCTTCCTTTCATCTGCCCCTTAATCACACACAGTGAGAAAATGCATAATTAATTTGTTCTAACAGTGGCTGGAAGAGAGAGGGCATTTCTGGAATGGCAATTACAGACAAGAAAAACAAATGTTAGGCTGCGAGCAGAATAATACACCCAGCCAGCCCGCCTGTCTTCCTTTCTTTTCCTTCCCCATCATCTTGTTCAAGCGACGGGCCTGGATATCAGACAGAAGTTTTGTTTTTAGTTTTCATTTCTTCACAGCCTTGAGCTCTTGGGGTCTGCTGGGAAGGAACAGAAAACAAAACCCTGAAAATACAGGTATGGAGCCTTCACTCCTCAGAATGAGAGCTGGACTAGGCACGAAGCTCAGGGCTCAGGCGCAGTGTGATGATCAACAGGCAGGGCGCCTGGGGACAGCTGTCCACATATAGCAGTAGATGAAACGAAAGAACTCTGGTGAATGTCATTGCTTGGGGTAACGACACTGTGATTACTTAGAAAAATGTCAGTTTTCAGAGATGTATACTGAAATCAGAGGTGAAATGCCATGATTTCTACAATTTACTTTAAATTTCTTCAACAATAAAAAAAAAAAATAAAAGAATTATAGCAAAATTTTTTAGGTCTAGATGCCAGATATGAGATTCACCATATTATGCTCTGTGCTTTATAATGACACCTGGAGTTTTTAATATAGAGTTTTTTTTGCCTTCAAGGTCCAAAGCAGATTCCACTGTGGCCCAGGAGACCCTGTGCGCTCCACCCGGGTCAGCCTCTCTCATCTCATTTTGTACCACATGCCCTATTAGCCACTCTACTCTGTCACACCGGCCTCCAGTCAGGTCCTTGAATAAGCCAAGCTCATTTCCACCTCCAAGCCTGAGGCTGTGGTTCCCTCCTGCCAGGGCTGGCTTTCTGGGCAGACAAGCCCTGAGGGTTAATCCTGATCGTCAGCTTGACTGGGTTGAGAGATGCCCACGAAAGTGAATGGACTGAGAGGACACTAACTTCATCAGTAGCTTAATCCACTGATGAGATCATAATTTAATGACATTTTGGGGAGGTGATGGGAGCAGGAGGTAAAGACTGGTTGGAGGGAAGGGGTCATGGAAGTATGACCTCCCCAGCCCCTTTCTCTCTGGCTTTTCCCTTGTTCCATGCTTCCTGGATTCCATGAGGTAAGCAGTTTTCCCCTCTACCAGGATGTTTGTGCATTAGAGTTGGCCAACCATGGATAGAAACCTCTGAAAACGTGAACCAATAAACCTCTCCTTTTAAGTTGTATACATCAGCTCCTTGGTCATAGCAATAAAAATCTGAGTAAGCACAACTTTATCCTTGACTCAGAAGAGCCCTGAGCTCACAGCTCAATGCCCTAAAGTCACTTGGAAAACAGAATAATGCCTCTGTTCCCCAAAGATGTCCACATCCTGATCCACGGATGTGTTACCCTACATGACAAGGAGATATTAAGGTTGCAGAAGAAATCAAGATTGCTAATAATAAGCTGACTTTGAATTAGGCAGATTATTCTGGATTACCCACATAGATTATTCTGGATTACCCAAATGGATTACCCAAATATAGCCATATCTCCATGGCTATTTTAAGTGGAAGAGGAAGGCAGAAGAAAGCCAGACAGAAGACAACATGAAAAGGGAGCCAATATTGCAACTTTGAAAACAAAGAAAAAACAAAGACATGGATCTCCCCCAGGGCCTAGACAAGAAACTCAGTCCTGCTGACAGCTTCACTTCCTCCCAGTGAGGACCACTTCAGACTTCCGACCTCCAGAACTACAGAATAATAAGTGCATATTGTTTTAAGGCACCGTATTTGTGGTAACTTGTTACTACAGCTAGAGGAAATTCATGCAGTAGCTGCCTTTTTGTTGTTTGTGTTGTTTTGTCTTGTTTTGTTTTTTCGTACTGAGCAACGAGCCCAGGGGCTTCATGCACGTTAGGCAAGGATGCCACTGAGCTACATCCTCAGCTCTTTCACTTTACTTTTCAGTTGGTTTTTCTAGGCAAAATCTGATGAGACAATGGACATGCTCTGGGGATTCAGTTTCACATACTGTCCCATCTCCTCTGTATGGATTCCTGGTCCCCTGGTTCCCCCCACTTTCCGTACCCACCCTTGAGTCACGGCAGCTCTCTGCCTAGGGTGGCTGCCAGGGCACACTGGTAGGCGAGGCCTATATTCTGCCATTGCTCCTCATCCCTGCAGGAGCCCAAAGCACAGGCACAGGGAGAGTCCAGGTCATGTAGGTGCCATCCAGCATCCACCCCAATCCATGACTAGAATTAGCACAAATTCAAAAGGCAACATGGCCTCTCACCACCAGCCTCTCCCAGTCCAGATGTGAGCACGGCCCAGCACTTAAAATGCGATCTCTGGAGAATGCTAACGCCCCAGCAGTTGAGACAGAGGTCCATAAGAAAGGATACTGACTTCTCCACTTCCAGCCAGAGCCACATTCTGTTTTGCATTGGGCCCCACAGTCTACCCAGCCAGACCTACCTCCTCCTCTAGCAGTCATCCCCCTTCTGCACTTACTGCTTCTTAGATCACCCTTCACAGTCAACAGAAAAGCCCAATATCTGAGAGCCCTCCCCCAGCCCAACCTTCAGTTGCTCTTTATCCCATAACTACATTCTGCCTCCTTTAGGGCACTTAGAGCAGAAACTAAAATTATCATATTACCTCCTTCACCAATTCACTGCAGAGTGCATACTGCGCCCACGGTGTCATGACTGTTTCTAAGTGCACAAACATGACACAAAGCAAAACAAACTGAACCCTGCCCTCCTTAACCACATTCCCTTGTGGGGTCCATCAATTATTACTTATCATGTATCCTTTCAAGAATAGACCTCTGGGGCTGGGGATTTAGCTCAGTGGCAAAAGCGCCTGCCTGGCAAGCGCAAGGTCGTGAGTTCGGTTCCTGGTACCGGAGAAAAACCAAAAAAAAAAAAAAAAAAAAAAAAAAAAAAAAAAGAATAGACCTCTGTACACCTAGCACATAGTAGGTGTGTTTGGCACACAGTAGGTATTCAATAAATAGTTGCTATTTAAAGGAGTGAATGAATAGCAACTTGGATATTCTGCACTGTGACCAGCAGCATGGAGACATCTTTCTTCATCATATAGATGGTAGGGCGTGAAGATCTATTCCATAAGCAAAAAATCAGAGTAAGAAAGGCCTAGAGACTGATCTGGGATGGAAGAGACAGTACCCCTATTCCCAAACCGACTTGTCTTAAATTAGCCTGACATATGTCCTACGATTATCAGTCAACAGTTTATTTGTATATTTAAGTGAAGTTATTCTGCTAATTGGACATATGTCTCATGGTTCTACAAAGAAAAGTCTATTAAAAAGTCTTGCTGTAATAGGCAAGAGCTTTGAGCGTAGTTCCATTCAGGGACAAGAAGAGTACTGAGTGGATTTTAATTTGGTAGAAAATAGCTGCTTGGGGCCAAGACAGTGAGAAGTAGGAAATCAAGAAGAGCCTATTAGATTATTGCTGCTGTTAACAAGCATCTCGACCACCCTTACAGCAGTAGTATGCCTTCCATTAATTTCATTAACAGGTCATGGCCTGCCTGCTCCTCTGCTGTTCTAGCCATTCCCACTTCGGAGACACGGCCACTGAGGCAAGAGAAATATATTTCACCTGAGCCCATATGAGTCTGTCCTCACAACCCCTGCAGCCAGACTTCCTGAGCACACAAAGGTATGAGATGTTTGGTTTGGTTTTGTTTGGGGGATTTGTTTTGTTTTTATTTTTTGAGACAGGGTCTCACTATGCAATCCAGGCTGACCTTGAACTTGCTACATAACCTCTCAAATTCACAATCCTGCCTCGATCCAAGATACACAGTTCACTGGGTTTCAGAAGAAACACAGGAACTGGGGGGACAGCAGAAAGGCGCAAAGAACACTGGTTTCTCAAGGCTTCCCAAGTGGCTCAAACTGCCTGATGTAATAAGGAAATCCATGCCTTGTAGACTACTGGCCGACAAAGTCCCCGAAGGCTCATCTGGCAGAGGAACTGGGAAGCGCAAGGCTCACAGGCACAGCAGAAGCCACACCATTTGGGGTTGAGTCCAAACTCCTGTGATGGTTTGAACGCTGTCCCCCAGAAAGAAACGTCCGCATCCTAACCCCTCAAACTTGGAAAAATAAGTGGGTTTGTTTGTGTGTTTGTTTGTAGTAGTGGGGACTGAACTCAAGGCCTTTACACTGAGCTACATTCCCAAACCTTTTTCATTTTTCACTTTGAGACAGGGTCTTGCTAAGATGCCCAGGCTGGGCTCAAACTCGAAATCTTCCTGTCTCAGCCTCCCAGACTGCTAAGATTATAGGTGCACACTACCATAACCAGCTGTTAAGAAGAAGTTTTTGAAGATGTAAGTATGCTATGAATTTTTAGATGAGATTATCCTGAATTATCCAGGTACCTCGAAGTCCAATGATAAATGTCCCTGTAAGAAAGAGAAGAGAAGACCAGAAGCAGAGGCTGGAGTGATGCAGCCATGAGGAATGGCTGGAACTGCAAGAAGAGGCAAAGGATTCTTTCCTTGAGCCCTCAGAAATAGCATGGCTCTGTCTGTACTTTGATTTCAGAATTCTGGCCTCCTGAACTACCAGAGAATACATTTCCATTGTCTCAAGCCACCAGATTTGTGGTAATTTGTTATGGCAATCACGGGGAAGTAATGCACCCACTTACTGGCTGTGGGCCCTTGGAGAAGTCAGTCGATCAGTCTGAGCCTCATTTTCTTCACCTCTAAAATGCTGATGATGACGATGTCTATCTTGTAGGGTTGTTGTGAAAGTTAAATGAGATTATAGAGAGTCCTTAGCGCAGCATCTGTCCCATGACTACTGACCAGTAAATGTGGCCACTTGTTCTTAAATCAGAGAAGCCCAGCCATAGTCTGCGATGAGGTCTGAGACAGACAACAGTGGTGGAAGCTGGACTTTTTACAGCTGCTGCCCCATTGAACCCTTGACATCAAGTCCAGGCTAAATGCAAGGCACAGCACCTGGGGGGCAAAGCATTCCGCCACCTGACACACATGGCAGAAGCAGGTGCAGAGCTGTCTGTGGCAGCAGAAAGCAGCCCCGTGCGTCCGGGCAGCACACATAGGCAAGAAAGCCACAGACACACACAAACAAGGAACCAGCTAATGGCAGCACCCATGACGTTAGGATGAAGAGATGCCCGCATACAGCAACAGCCCCCACGTCCAGGAACGCAGGGAGTTATTCTGTTTTATTAGCAACCATGGCCTGTAGAAAGGAATTACTACTATAGAGCACCAGAAGCAAATCTCATCCCACCAGGTATCTCTGAGCCTGATGCAGCCCCAGGGGACAGTAAGGGTGAGCTCAGAGAAGAAAAGTGCTAGAAAGACTGGCCAAACCCAGCAGGGGAAAGGTAAAGGCAACAGTGGGTGCCAGCCGCAGTGCGGCTGAGTGCCCACTCTGGATGATACAGGCTTGCTTCTCAAAGTGTGACCCTGCTCCAGTGACAGCGTGCAAAGCATGGTCCAAGACGTAATTTGACACGGTACCATGAACATTTACTTGTGTATGCACTAGAGGGAGAGATGGAGAACTATCAAACCTGTAATTTCACAGATAGTTTGCCTGAAACAAAACCGAGAAAACAAAAAAAAAGTCAGTAAGTGAAAAAGATCACAGAAATACCTGAGCAGTTAGAAGTCTGTGGCAATGTTCATGAATCCAAGATGGTGCTTGTTCTATTTATGTAAAAAGAAGGCTGAGGTTAGAGAAGAAGCACCCACGGGCTACAGCTCCATAGGTAAAGTATTATTTCTGAAATTGGGCAGTGAATACAAAGGTGGTCAGTGAATTATGTTCATACCTTTACTTAGGTCTTAAATATTTCACTTTAAAAAACAGGCTATATGCAGATATAGCAGATTAGAATGCTGTGACTGGCCATGGTCCATTGGCCACTAACAAGTTTAGACCAAGCAAGAGAGTAACCAGCCTTTCCACGTTTGCCTTGGACTACAGAGATGCTACCGTGTGAAGCCCCATCTCCAGAGGGAAGCTCCGGTCATATCACATTTTCCCCCAGGACCCCCATGATGTCTGTGAATCCCACCAACTCTCTCCCAGACCACAGCAAGGCCCAAGAACCTGCTCATATAGAACTTGAGAAGGCTTTGGGTCAGGGCCACTGCAGAGAACTTCACAGATTTGTGAGCCTCAGAAAGGTTCGGGTATACAGAAAGCTTTTTAAAAAGAAGGTACAGGACTCCATCACAAACTGCCTCCCTCATTCCAGAGAACCGATCCTTAGATGACCCAACCAGAATACATTAAATGCAGCTCATGCTCCTGCAGAAATTATCACAAGCTCTGAGAAAACCAGTCACCAAGATAGTGAGGATTCAATTTCCCTCCTCCTCTAAGAGAACCCTCTCCCGCAAATGTCCCTGAGATGACAAAGAAAAGTCGCAAAAGAGGGTCTGGGGGTACAGTGTGTGAAAACCCACTGACTGGGTGGACAGACACGGTACACGCAAAGGAACAGTAACACAATTAGCTCTGCCTGCTCCAGAGGAGACCGCCCCAGCACACACCCCAACTCTACCCAACCCCTTGCAGGGCTCTGGCTCCTGCCTCTCTTGGCTAGAAATTAGCTACTCTCAGGGGTCAATGGCTGTGATTCCAGACCAGGAGTCAGAGCTGTAATAAAGACAAATCCATCCTTCTGCAGCTGGTGATTTCATGCCTGCTTCTTATTCCCCAGTGCAGACCGTGACTAGCTTAAGGGCCAAGGTGAAGCCTTGTTTCCCTTCCTATCCTCAGAGCCTTATTCAGTACCTGGCACAGAGCTGGCTATAATAATAGATGGATAAAAGAATGGTGAAGAAATGCCAGCTTTGGCCAGGAAAGTCCCCAGGAATTATGGTTTATATGTAGATGCCCCCACCCCGGGGCGGGGGGTCTCATGTGCCCAGAGGACGGGCTCGTACAAGAACGTGATTGGATCGTGGAGGCTCTACAGTGGGCTTGGTCTTAGGTGGGGCCTGGTCAGAAGGTCAGGGTCACCAAGGATGTGACCTCGAAGAGAGCATCTCCCTTCCCGGCTCCTCCCTTCTCTCTGCTTCCTGGCTCCCATGATGTAAGCAGCATTCCTCCAAGCCAGGCCCTTCCACCAAGCCACTGATCAGGTAAGGACTTCTAGAACATGAACCAAAATAAACCTCTCCTGCTTTAAGCTTCAGATATCAGGTGTTTTGTTCCAGCAACAAGGACAGCAACTAAGATAGTAGGTTCCAGAGAATATTCCTGAAGACCCAGATGTTGCTACAGTTCCTGGGTGGCCAGACCACCACCAGGCTGGTAGGAGTTATCCTTAAAACCAGAAATTGTTCAGTTGCTGAAGAGCTAAAGTCTTTTCCTGAGACAAAGCTAGCATCTGACAATTCCTTTGGGTCTACAGACCGTCCACTTGGGAATATAAATGCCAAACACGCATAGAATTAACTGACTGACTAATTGAATGAGAAAAGGGATGAAGCTCTATGACCTTCTTCCTCCTTCCCAGTGTTTCTCAAACCCACCACAGGGAGTGTCTTAGATCAAAGGATCATGGGTAGGAGGCAACTCCAGCAGCAGCAGTCAACAAAGGCTGAGGCACAGATACCTTGGCTTCCACTTTCTGCCCAGCAGGTGAGAAGCAGATAAACAAGATCACAAAGTATAAAGTGCAATGAACATGAGATAGGGCAAGATCTCAATGTCAAAATCAAGTCTGCGGTAAAGAGGAGCTGCTGAAGAAATCATGAGACCTCCCTGCACCTCAACATCTACATCTGTACAGTAGAGACCTGAGGTAAGTAATGTCCATGATGACTTTGTCAAGTTCAAAGGCATCATTATGGACAGTGTCAACACCACCCCTTGGCCCCTTTCTCTACTCTGACCCATATATACTGGTCAGAAAGTCCCAAAATACTCTACTATATCCCGTGGCTCTAAAGGTTCATTCCTCCCTCTAAGTACCGATTTTAGTAATGCCAAAATGAAATGTCTCATACTCAAACCTGAGGCAACCTATGCTCCAACCAAGGTCAGGCATAAAGTTAGCAGAATTTGATAGGCACAAAAAGTCCTTATAGCAAATCTGTAAGAGAAAGAGCTACTTTCTCTTTCCAAAAGTGTTGCTGATAAACCCCCATCCTATGTTTCACATGAGCAATGGGGACGGGGCATTAGGGGTGTGCTTCTGCTAATCTCTGTCTTCTGTCCCTACTCCCTGTGGAAGAGGAGTCACCAATCCAACTGGTGAGTTTGGGAGCAGCTCACACCATCCTCTCTCCTCCCTTTTTGGAATCTGCTTATCTAAGTAGCTCTAGTATTCAGCTCTTCCCTGCCCTAAGAGGCAGGCCCCACCTGGGAGGCTTGTCCTGCCACACTTGTGCCTGGGTAGGAAGTCTATCAAATTTGGGACAAAGCCAGAAAAAAACTCTTGCTCCAGCCCCAAAATGAATACTCAGACAAGCGTTTATCAAGAATAAAGTCAATATTTCTTTGCAAAGCAAGCTCCATGCACAGCTAGGTTTTGCCTATATGGTGAGAAGATTGCTGTCGGCAGCTCAAAGCCAACATCTCAACACTCTCAACTAACCCAGTGAAACAGGACAGAGATGCTGCACCCAAAACAGTCTTGGGCCCAATGGTCACTGGTCAGAACTGGCTCAAGTGCCCATCCCTGAATCAATCTCTAGGACCAACAGAATGGACACCACCAACTGCCTGGCAACCAGGGTGGGGTAAGCCCTACCCAAATCTCATACAGTACACGAGATAGGGTGACTCCCCAAAGGAATGCTACGTGCTGTTCCCAAAAATGAAAATGGCTCAGCTGCAAAAATTAAGAAATATCCACTACATCTCAACCCCTTGGTCAGAATCAACTCTGTTCTGCCACCTCCAGCCCTTTATCTGGACATCTATACTAGCAGCTACTTCCTTCCATTTTACGAGGGGCCAGGTCACACACATCCCTGTTGACGGGTACCTAGGCACCAGGAATTCTTCAAAGCCCCTGAGCACTTCCCCGACTCCTCAGCTGCCTAGCAAAGTGCCAGCGTGCCCCTAAGACCTGTCCCTTTATGTTGGCTCCCCACCCTCATGATGCAGAGCTGAGTCACCGAGAACCTCCCCCTGCCAGCACCAACCTTAAAAGTGCTTCTTGAACTCACTGCCCACTGTGCTAAGCCTCTTGGCTCTGACCTACTCTGGAACCTACAGACGCTGGCTTGACAGGTGAGATAATTACATTTTATCCTTTGCTCATTTCTTTATCAGTCATGGTGATGAGAATGGAAATGTACTCCAATGGAAGAAAACTTTCTTGAAGTATTTACTCTGCTCTTTCATGCCAGGCACTTCCCCCTTCCCAGGCACAACTCCTAGGACGAGCCACTCTGTTAGCTGGTGTAAGCCACTATGTGTTGCCCTATCATCGAATGCCAAGCTGCACTTTACTTACTGCATCCCCAATGCTATCCACTAGGAGCTGTGACATCACTGTCTTTCAGATGACCTACACGTGGACAGCCAACTGTCTTCACAACATTCATCACCCGCCTGCTCCTCAGATTTCTCAAGTCAGAGGTCTTATCCCTGAGCCTCTACAGAATGTCACTCCAGTGGGTTCAAAGACTCACAGCACTGGTTTTGAAAAGGAGTTGGGGAAAAGTAGACGTGCACTAAGTCTTAGAGGCAGAGGGTTTAAGATCCTCCAATAAAAATCAGTATTTTATCCATCCAATTATTCAACAAGTCTATTCAGAACCAGCTGCGTCCTGGGTGCTCTTATAAGTGCTGCACACCTAGAGATACACAGTACAGATCAAGCCTGTCTGCATGGAGCATATTTTCTAGGAGACATCCGACTTATTTTCATGTCTACTTTACATTTTACAAGGCACAGTTTTGTTTCAGATGTTATTTATTTAAGCCCCAGTAAGTGGCACAACCATCTCTAGTCTGTAGACCAGGAAAATCACAATTCCAAAAGGCTAGATGACCTTCCCAAAGCCAAGGCACAAACTCAAGTCTTCTGGCTACAAACCTTGGACTCTTTCTGGGGGCCTCTCCAAAGACAAGGAGCTAGCTGCACACAGCCTGGCACTGAAGCAGACGTTAAATCAACTCTGCTCTAGGTATCATCACTCACAACAGAAGACACAAAAAGAACACCCAATCTCCGACATAAAGAAACCTATAGTCTAAAAGAAAAGACATGTAACCAACTATCCTTTGTGACAAGAATAAAGATAGAGCGATTGAATTCAAATAGAAAGGTATCTCTGGAAAGATACACAAGAAATAATGATTACCTCCAGCAGGAAAATTGAGTACCTGAAGAAAAAGGGTACAATGGTTATTTTGTCTATTTCAAATATTATACATTTTAAATTGTGTGCCATTTAAACATATTTTCCATTAGGCAACATGTTGAGGGTGCAATCAGCAAAATCCTGACTGTGGAAAATTCTACAAAATATGATCTGGTTTCTTCAGCAAGCAAATAGCTAAATAAAAAAAAAATTTCTAAAGAAGATAAAAATAAAGGGAGGGAGAAAAAGGAAATGCTATGTGATTCGGAAAGATTTGGAACTGTCAACCAAATGTAATGCATGTACCTTGCTGGATCCAGATTGAAACTAACTATAAAAAGACATTTTAGGGTTAAAGGAAATTTGAACAGAACTAGCTATTAGAGACTACTGAAGAACTGCTAATCTTTTTTTTTCCTTTTTCTTGGTTTGGTTTGGTTTGAGTCAGGGTCTCGCTTTATAGTTCAGGCTGGCCTTAAACACATGGCAATCTCCTGCCTCAGCCTCTTAAATGCTGGGATTACAGGTGTGTACTACCACTCCTGGCTAGAATGCTAATCTCGCATGATCATAGTGTCATGCTTATATTTTTGCAAAAGTCCTTATTTGTTAGAGATACATACTAAAGAATTTACAGATGAAACAGTAAGATGCTTGGGATTTACGTTAAAATATTTCAGAAAAAAAATAATAAATGAACAAAAAAACAAATGAAAGCCTGGCATAGTGGTGTACCCCCGTAATCCCAGCACTCAGGAGACTGAGGCAGGAGGATCACTGCAAGTTCAAGACCAAAGTGAGCTACAAAGTGAGCTCAAGGCCAGCCTGAATGCATAGCAAGACCCTGTCTCAAAAAGAAAGAAAGAAAGAATAAATAAAGGAATAAATGATGAATTAAATATTGATAATTTCTGAAACTAGATGACAGCTTCAAAGGGATTCATAATACTATTTTATCTATTTGTGTGGATGGTTGAAATTTTCATAATGAAAAGTTTAAATACAAACTGTAAAACTAATTGTCATATGCACAAAGGATGCCTGAGAAGGAAAGCATCACAGATGTGAGTCCAAAAGGATAGCTAGCAATTTTCTAAGGGGCAAAGGAGCATTCCAGGCTGAGGGAACCACCTGAGCAAAGACAAGCCAGTCTTTCCAAAACTCTCTGGAAGAGCCAAAAGTGTCTATGCTTGACCTCAGGCTCAACCTACATCCCACAAAAATTCCCTCCTGCTTGATCCTCCAACTCTGTAGGATATCTGGATATAGTGTCCAAATCAACTTCCTGGTTCCAAGTGAGCACACAGAGCATAGGGTTGACAGCATCTCTACTACTAGAGTCTCCAAGTGGCCTTCAAAAGATAGGAAAGCATTTAATCTCCTTCAGTTGGATTTTGGCTAAGAAGGCAGTTTAGAAGTTATCATGGACCCACAGGCTTGGTGACCTATGCTTATAATCCCAGCTACTCAGGACGTTAAGGCCCAAAGACTGTAAATTGGAGGCCAACCTGGGCCATATAGCAAGACTCTGTCTTCAAATAAAATAACAAAATAAGGGCTGCAGAAGGGAAAGGGGAGAAGGAGAAAGGAAAAAAGAGGGGAAAGGAGAGGAGGAAAAACTGTCAGGAACAAGAATGCACATGCCCCCTGAGACCTCCACACAACTGTCCTGACCAGAAACTCACATCAGCCTCCCAGCCAGCACCTCGTAGATAATAACCTCAGCACCAGGAGACCCAGTTTGATGTAGACCTGACAGTCCCACTAAGAGGCACTAAAACACCTCCATATGCAGAAGCAGGTAGCCCTCACTTCCTTCCTTCCAAACCCCCATGCCAGGGGCCTCCATCTCAATACCCCTCTGCCCTGTGCTCTCCCCCAGGCACCCACAGGAAGCTTGCTGGCTGTCCAGGCTCAGATGGGCCCATTGTTCCCTTACCTCTGATCGAAGCTGCAAGTATTCCTCTGAGCCATAGGGTACATGCCTCAGGGAGGTGAGGTAGTCATAACTGATAGCAGCTGTCTGTGAAGGGAAAGGAAGACACAACTTAGCACTCAGCCACCAAAGCTCTGCAGCTGCACGCCCCAACATGGGCTGCTAGATCTGCAGAAGGCACCAGTCCACCCTCAGATGCCCTGCGTCTGGATCTCACCACTTCTTCCCAGCACTCAGGGCTCAGCACAAATGCCACCTCTACAAAAAGGTCTTTGTAACGCTGCCCCTATCCACCAGGAACTCCTAATTATTTATCATAATAATCCACCACCCAAAAGATTCCTGCTCATTTGTTTCCATGCTTATAAAGTCTCTGAATTGAAGCTCTATAACCACAAGGGCTGGTCCTTTCAGTTCTTCACCGTACCCCGGCGCATTTTACACTGTCAGGCACATGAGCCGAATCTCAATAAATACTAGTTGAATGAATGCCATTAGATAAATTTATCCTACTCTTAAAATAAGGATATCACAAAAAATTATATTTATGTTTGTTCTAACAGCATAAGTTTTAATTCTGAACATGTTCCCTTATCCTTGGTGAATCAGAAAAGTACAAATTCCTAGATATCTCAGGCATGGAGGAGCCCTGAGGATTATCTAGTCCAAACCTCCCTTTTTAGAACTGAGCATCTGAGGACCCTAGAAATTAAGGAGCTTACAAGATTTATATTAAAGAATAATTCTTTGCACCCTCTGAGGCATAATTCCACTCAACATATACTCATTAACTACCAACCACGAAGTCACTGTGAAGAATGTACTAGGGCCCTGTAAAGAATGTATAGCTTAGAGGCTGTTTTATAAAGCACCAGTTGATACCCTTCACTCTTCTTTCTAACTATTTGAGTACCTAAGGCTTCATTCAAGTCCTGTTTCCCCAGGACATTCACCTAGACTCCCAGGTGATGCTGATACATGTATGGCTTTCAATTGCTTTTTAACCCATTAATGTGCATATTCCATGGCCAGAGGCTCCTTCAGAGCTGGGTCTAGACTTCTTTAAAACTGAAAAAGAAGCTCTTTCAAAGCTGGGTCTAGGTGGGACCATTCATTTCTACTCATCAAAGCCCATAAGACAATGATGGGTCTAAATAAGCACTTGGTGGACAGCTAGGGATTGTTTCGTATTTCTTAGCCTATTTATCCAAAGCTAATTTGTCCGTCTCAGTTCTAAAACTCAGCTTACCCTTGAGCATAGGCATCACATCAGTAGCCTCCTCTCTGAGTTGTGCTCAACAGGACACTTGGTAGCACCAAGTACTAAGGAAATAATTAGACAACAACCCAAATAAGAGTTGTATCTGGATGCATATCCACATCAAAGAGAGGAAAGGACAAGCTCACCCGCAGGAGATAAAGGAGGACAGGAAGCACCTGGCATGTGACAGTACACTCACTCATGGAATAAGTATTATAGCAACTTCTGGGACAGTTGCTATCTGCAGAGTTAAGAAAACATGACCATACCAGAACAATATTGCTACTGAGCCACTGGAGAAAACCTCTAAAGGTCCAATATATAACTTGGATTCACTCTTTCTGAGGAACCAAGGAGATTCTCAAAGTTTTCCAGGGCCCGGGTACTGCAGAGCAGTGGTGGAGAACCGATGGCATGCATGCCATAGCAGGCTGTCTATATCACCAAAAGCTCTAAAAGGCTCGCCATCACTGCTTTAGAGTATATGGAAGCTTTCACACTAACTCACTAGAATGAGATCAAGCTTGCTGGCAGAATTTAATCTGCAAAGTCTTCTTTCCAAAGTCTTCTTTCCATCACATCAGGAGGCTACTGATGTGATGCCTATGCTCTGTGTTTGCTGAGAAGTGCTTGCTGCCCCTATGAGTTATCATTATATGATACAGAACCTAAAATATAAAAGTTCAGAAGAGACCTCATGCAGTCACATTCTATTTAGCTGCAGGATGGCAGAGGTTGTGTGCAGAGGAATGAAGATACATGAGGATCACTTCCATGTCTGTGCAACTGTGTAGATGGATGTTTGGCACATGAACGGTACATAGGTATGACCTGCATGCCCATCTGTTGTATGTATGGTATACCTGCAAGTAATACTATCGTTCCTCTGCTACCTACAAAATGAAAGAAACCTACCGTTGCAACTGCTCTGCCCACCCTGACAGCACCAAAGTCATTAGGGTCCAAGTACTTGTTGCTGTAGAGGTAAACCCCAGAGGCAGCAAGAGCAATGCTGGTCCATGAAGCAAGCTTGAGAGCCTTTCTGGCCATGTCCCCAGACCCTGCAGAAGAAAGAAAAGTTGAGAAAGCAGTAAAGGCTTTCACTGTCAATCCACGATTCAAATTCCAGCTCTGTCACAGAGTGTATGACGCTGGATCATTTTCTTAATCTCATTGAGCCTTCATCTCATCATTTGTAAAACAGGACGATACTTACCTCAAAATTCTTGAGCTAAAATGAGATAATGTGCTTAAAACAGATAGCAGAGTTCCTGGCACAAGTCAGTTCTCAAAAGTCCTTCCTCTGACAGTGCCAAGCACTGCTCTGTATGTGGGGAGGAATGAAGTTCTCACCCACGTAGCTTATACTCTAAGGGAGATGGCAGACAACAAGCAAAAAGATATATACTAGAATACGAGAACTGCTACTAAGTGCTGAGATGAAAAGCAAAAAGGGGAGAGTGCCTGAAAATAGGAAAAGTAGGAAAGGCATGTTAACCATCGCTATTTCTATTACAATACAACACGCACATACAAGCATCATTAGCCTTGGTGCCCAGGTCAGAAGTGGGCAGGCCACCACCAAATTGGCAGCTTGGCAGAAGCAGCCAGTAAGCCCTCTATATCTGCTTGATTCCCAAAATATTTACTTTGGTTAGAGTATACTGCCCCTTGTCTAGACTGCAAGCCCTTGAAGACAAACACCATGACTGTCACTATTTTGTCCCTACACAGTCTTGTAAGGTATTTTCTGATTAGGGCTCAGTGTCCATCTGCTGACCCAATCTCTTTAACAACACTCATACACTGGTCAATTTGACCTTTCTCCACCCACTTTTTTTTTTTTTTTTTTTGAGACAGGGTCTCACTATGTAGTTTAGCTGTCCTTGAACTCACCATATAGCCCAGGCTGGCCTCAAACTCACAGCAATCCTCCAGCCTCAGCCCCCCAATTGCTGAGATTGTAGGTGTGCACCACCATGCCCAGCCAGCCCAATCACTTATTTCTGCTCAGCCCTCTAGGTAGATATGCAGCCTTTCTCTGGGGTCAGTGCACCTCAAGGCTGCTTCCTCTATAACTCCTGAGCATTTTATATTGGACTAAAAGCCTTGAACCCAGCTGCAGCTGCCAGTGGAGAGGCACCCCGGGAGAAGTATAAGGCCAAGCTACCTGCCGGTACAAACCTTGCAGACACAGCAGCCAGATGTAGGTCAGCTCAGTGCTTCTGCTCTGGACTGACTGAGTCTGACCACTGCCTCCCTATTCTCAGTCTGTTTCCCCTCTGTGTGGAAGCTACTGTTCCAAACAGCCTTGTTCTCATGTAAAGTCTATTTTGACTCATGCCTCGCTAAATAGCCATGCAAGTTTTTCTCACAGATTTTTCTGAAAGTATTTATAACATACATTCTTTTCAATTGTATTACTTTCAACTTACATTTTATATTGTTCCTCTAAACAGCATATCATTGACACTTTCTGTTTGTATTTTATATAACTTCTGTATTTGGATTTAAATTTATCAGTTTCCACACTTTCTAGTTTTCCTACCTGGTCAGTTTCTTTTTCTCTCCTTTCTTGACTCTTTCTGAACTCTGTAATTTTTTGAATTCCTTTATTTTTTCCCTTTGCAGCCTTCTTTTCCTAATCCAATATTTGTTAAGTGTGGTAAGAAGAACACCTGAAAAAATGTCAACCTAAATGCCACTGTAAAAAGGCAAATTCCTGGAGCCCACCCCATGGCCCACTGACCCACCAACGCTGGACAAAAGACTCAGGAATCCATGTTCTAATAAGTTAATAGGTGATTTTTACCCAACAAGCTCAAGTTTGAGAACCAGTCTTCCAAATATACTCTTTTTTAATAAAGAGATGCTTAATGTACTCAAATTCTTCAGTAAAACCATCCCCCCAAAGCAGGCGTTTCTTTCTTTTACACAGATGACTGTATTTGCTCCACAAGAGTAACTCCAAACAATTATTTTTAAATAAATCATTAAAGAAAGTCATTCAGGCCGGGGATACAGCTCAGTGGCACAGCACCTGCCTGGCAAGTGCAAGGTCATGAGTTTGATTCCCGGTACCAAAAAAAAACAAAGAAAATCATTCATTTCCCTAAACACGTGTGCTCAATCTCTGTTCCAACTCCTAGGATAAGTTCCTATTTCTATAAGAAAGTAATTGTGACTAGAAATAAAAAGAATATGCAATTATTCATAATAGTCAAGATATGGAAACAACTCAATTGTCCATCATAAATAACAGGAGAGTTATAAATGGAATACTATTCAACCATTAAGAAAGAAGGAAATCCTGCCATTTGCTATAATATGAGTGAGCCTGAAAAACATTACAGTAAGTAAAATACACCAGACACAGAAGGACACTCACTATCTCACCTGTAGAGAATCTAAAAAGGTCAAACATAGATATAGAGAGTAGAAGGTGGGATTAGGCGAAATGAAGACATTGGCCAAAGGGTACAAAGTTTGATGACAAGTAGATCTGAGGATCTAATGCACAGCATGGTGACTACAGTTAATACTACACTGCTTACTTGAAGAAATGGATCGTAAGTGTCCTCACCAAACATACAAAGCAGGGAACTTATGTGAGGAAATAGATTAATTTGGTTGTGCCAATCAATGCACAATATATAGGCATGGAATCACTGCATGGAATCACTGCACGGAATCACTGCATACACCCTAAATATATGTAACTGTTGTCAATTTTACTCCAACGAAGCTGGAAAACAGACAAGTATATAAAAATAACTTAAAACTTTGCTTTCTAGCATGCTTTTTATTTTCTTTATATCTATTTTTATTTTGTGAAATCCTCTTTATCCCCACTTCATTTTGCCAACATTTTAATAATCCTTTCAGACAGAAAACTATGCGGGGTGGAAACATGCACTTTGCAGATCAGCAGGCCCAGAGATGAGAGGATCATGGGCAAACTGAAAAATCTCCATGAGGTTCATGATCTTGTCCATAAAATGGAATGAACAGGAGTATCTAAGGGAAGGGGAGATGAGAAATGAGGTGAACCATATAAAAACGTTTAGCAAGTAGCCATCTATGTAGTAAACCTGAGGGCAACTGCTTCCATGTCACTCCATTCATTATTATTTTTATTCCTATTATCTCCTCACCCAATGTCAGATGGTGGCAAAGGATCCTCCCTTCGTCAGCTCTCCGAGGATTTCAGCGTGCCCTACTTCTAACTTTCTGGCACACTCCCACCTAATCCTAACTTCCACCTGCCCTCCTAGCCTCGGCTTGCAGGACTTTTCTTTAATCCTATTGAAAAGGGAGAGAGAGGGAGGGGCTAGGGATTTAGCTCAGCGGCACAGCGCCTACCTGGCAAGCACAAGGTCGTGAGTTCGATTCCCGGTACCGGAAAAAAAACAAAAAAAGAAAAGGGAGAGGAGCTGAGCTCACTCTCCATTCTTCTTGGTTTTTAATTGTTTTACTCATATGTTTGTGATGCATTATAATCACACTTCTCTCAGTGAATTGGTCACATCTTAAGCATTTTTACTGCCCCTCCTAGCCTTCTCCTCTCTACATACTTTGTTTCCACCAAGTATGACTGAACCTCTTCACCCCTATACCTGGCACAGACTGCATAAATATGCCACAGTGGTGACCTAACCAGACCCAGAAGTAGACCTTAAACTAGGTTGAGTAACCTCAGGTCCTTATACATTAGCCTTCTTCAAGATCTTCAATACCAGGGGGTCCAGGAGGGCGATGCAGGGCCCTTCCTGTGGGGTATCCAGAGAAGCCCACATTGAGAAGGACGTATGGGGAGAATGCTGGTTATAAGCACAACCTTTGGAGCTGCACAGAGGCCGGGCTTGACTGCTCACCAGCTGCGTGACTTCAAGTAAATCACAACCCCTTAAAGCCCCATATAATCGTCTACAACACAAAGCACTTAAGAATGTCAACCCGTAGGCGGGTGTGGTGGTGCATACCTATAATCCCAGCACTTGGGAGGCTGAGGCAGGAGAAGTGCCATGACTTTGACAGCAGCCAGGGCTACTTAGTGAGTTCGAGGTCAGCCTGAACTATACAGCAAGACCCTGTCCCAAACAAACAAAAAAAAGTGTCGACCCTACAGGATCATTTTAAGAATGAAATGACATCCAGCTTTAACATGTTACTTTACACACCCAAGAGATGCGACTTCCTTTTCTTATTATTATTTTAAACTTCATTTTTTCATCTCTGAAAGTCTAAGAGGACTGGAAATGGAAGCACAATTGCCTAGCACGCACAAGGCCCTTGGTTCCACCCTCACCACCACAAAAAACAACGTCAAGGGGTTCTGTAAAGGAACTCCTCACACCTCGGCCCAGGACTTGGCACAACTTTCAACAATGAATAAACAGGAGAGACCAGCATCAACTCTTGCCGGAACTAGTCAATCAGTCTGCATCCCAAACCCACTTTCCCACACCCCTTCTCCACTTCCCTCTGCTGGCTTGGGTACCACCATTACCTTCAAGTGTGTTCACATCACTCCTACCACACTCTGACCTACCAGAAAGTCCAAATTCCCTAACAGACATTCAAGGTCTCTCACTTGTCTCAGCCCAACCCACCACTGCAATTTTACTTCCCAAAATATCACTCACACCCCATCCCCCAATATCCCTCTAGAAAGCTTTGTGGGACGCAATCACTCAGAATTCCTTGTTCTTTCCTATCTTTCATCATACTGTGCTTTTATCTCTAACAATCTGGTCCTGTATTTGCCTCCTCCACTAGATGTCAAGGGTGGAATTTGTTAATTAATAAATATGTGTAGCCAGTTCCTATTGTTATACTGTTGACTTGGCATACAATTTTGAACGTAGGTTTACCCTACTGAGGCCAGAAGCTGGCCCTCCTAACCTTTGAGTTTCCAGTTCCTGCCTTCTCCCAGTTTCTCAGTGCAGTTGATCCAGATAGCTGCCTCTTGGGGACGGCCTCCCAGAGACAACTATGGGACAGATACAGCCTGTGTGACTGGCCTTATTCACCCCCATACATGGGCTGCGAAAATATGCCACAGTGGTAACCTCAGTTATAATGTGATCTCCTCACTCTATATCTATGAAATATCTCCCTGAGGGAAACCTTCCAGGTAAGCCCTGGCCACCAAGAGCCTTTGGCACACAGGTGACTCCGCCTCTCTGTGTCTCTCTCCCCTCCAGGTACTGCTGCCTCCAGACTTTTCTTCACCTCTTTCATGGGCACGTGAGTCTGTGACTATTCAAAGGCTCTGTCATTTCACTGTTTTGTTGAGCTGCCTCTTCTGTGTGACACCTGACCAGCACACCTGAACCTAACTACTTTCCAGGACCTCCCACAGAGTAGGTATCTTCGAAGGAATAAACTGCACCCAGCCCGATGAGAGCCATGAGGAATCTGCCATTATAAATATGTGTCCTGTCACAGAAACACCTGGCAGCAGGTTGGAAAGAAGAATTAGGCTGTCTGCCTAGATAAAGAAATGTTCTGAGAAAGGCACACTGTAAATAAACATCCAGGACCAAATCTCGTAGGCCCCCATCAGGGCAGGACTAGAGTTTATGGCCACTCTCCTAGGAAAAACCTCAAGACCAAATTTAACATAAATATAACAACAGATCTGCTAATGAGTGATAAAACTAATGAGTGGGGGAATCCTTCCCCAGTTTGTTCTCAACATGAAAACACAAGTCCAGCTATGCACTCAGTGTTCCAACCTCCCCAGGGGCTCCCACCCCACTCATGAAGAGCCAAGGCGGGGCACGGCCTACAAAGCCTTACAAGATCTGCCTCCCCTCTTGCCCCTGGGGTCTCAGGCCCTTCCACTTTTCCCTCTCCTAATCCATTCCAACTTCACCGGCCACCTTGCAGATCCTCCAACACGCCAGGCACAACGTGCCCTTGGGCAGCCTTTGCCCTTGCTGCTCTCCCTGCCTAGAGGAGAGCCAGCAAATTTCTTCTATAAAGGGTCCTACAGTATTTTTGACTTTGTGGGCCATACCATTTCTAAGGCAGCTACTCAACTCTACATTGTAGCCCACAGCAACCTCAGAGATCATGTAAAAAAATGAGCACTGCCAGATTTGACCCTGAAGCTATTATCTGCCATGCACTGGCCTAGGACACTCCAAAAGCACTTATAAAGTAACACTCCAGAAGCATTTATTGAAGGAGTCAATGAATGGATGAACTGAAAGGCCTGTGCAGCACCAAAAGCAACACTGGTCTCCAGGTAGAAATACACACTCTGGGCTGCCAATGCAATAGCCGCCCTCCCCTGCAGCCCCCAATATGACCTCCAAGTCCTTGCTCCCCTAAGTCCCGTCCTCCTCTTGTACTACCCCCCATACCTGGCCCCTGATACACGAAGCCACCCCTAACCTTGAGATCACCTCTGGGAAGGGCTGTGGCAGCAAAGCAACCATTCCCAGGACCTAGTTTTCAAGCAAATGTCCTCAGACAATAAAAGAGGTGGGAACTGAAATACATAAAATAGATGATTCCTGTATGGGAGCCAAACTGTGTCTAAAGAGATTGGAGCTGGAGTTTTCCATAAGGTGTCAGTGAGTCTTTAACATGCAAATGAACTGCTTCCCTTGGGGTACTTTAAAAGACCTGTCAAGCATGAAATATGTCTGTCGATGAAAAACATCTTTCATTATTAAATACTTCGCTAATGAATCATCTGTCCTGTTCTGTTTACTTGCATTTTTTACTTTTACCTGAATTACCTATCATAACAGTACATACCTTCAGGGATCTAAGGCCACCAAGCGCCTAAAACCTAATCACTAGATAATATTAGTAATAACTAACCTTTGTACAGCCCTTTACACTCATTTCATCAGATATTCCAAGCAACCCAGAGAGGTAAGACAAATACCACCATCCCAGGTATAAATGAGAAAACCAAGGAGCAGAGACCTTGAGTGATTTACCCCAGGTGGCTTAGCTAGTAAAATGGCAGGTTAAAACGTGAATAGGGTTTTCCCAATCCAAGTGTTTGGCTCTCTTGTTTTTTTATGGCCTATGATGTCTTTGATAGGGACCTTTGAACCCCAGGTCCCTAAGGTTCTTACTACTGTACTTGAATAATACAGCAGTCACTGTATGTAGGTACTACACAGTAATCTCTGACCCTCTACCATCCCAAACAATGCCAGGTATGTGGGAGGTACTATGTGGAACCCTAGTAATTAAACCCTAGAAATTAGAACCCTAGAAATTAAAAGCATGTCAAGTAAAAGATAAGCAATACTAAGAACAATCCATTCCATTCTGCCAAGTTGACATAGTTGTTTAATTGCCAGATCAATAAGAATGAACTCCATCTCAACAGACCATAGAAAACACCCCAGCAGGTCATAAAAATAGGCAACAGGAAGTTTGACAGTGGGAAGTTGATGGTTAAACAAAATCACCATCCTCTGGACAGAACTAAATGGGAAATCAAGCACTTAATATCCACGAGGATGAGAAAGTAACTAGGCCTTTTCACTTACCATCCATCTGCTCCCCACTCTCAGTGCCATGCCCAGGAATATGAGCCTAGAATCACTTCTTCCTGCTTAGTATAAAAGTGAGAATGACTACAGAGGAAAGGCACTTACTGTAAACCTCTGAAGTAGCCACTGCTTCCTCCTATTTCCTAGAGAGACTATTACACAAACAAGCATTATTTTTTTCTAGACCACTCTCAAAACTGGCAAAGACCCAAAACTACCCTTGAAGAAAGTGAACAGTACTTCAGAGAAACATGGTCACTGATGTGGATAAAAAGCATACAAAGCAAATCAATGCCCAGGGACTGTGTCATGAGCCCAAGCTTATTTACAGCCTGCTCTGTACTGCAGAGAGTGATGAAGCCCAACGCAGGAACCAAATTCTAACCATACACCCTTTCCTAATGTTTAGTGGCCAGACATTGCTTGAGTCAATATTGATTAAACAAAGGATCCCTAATCAATGCCAATGTCCCAGAATAAATAAGGAAAATAAATCTCACCCGGGCAAGGAACAGAAATTCTCTATTCAGTTCATGCTAGGAAGGGGAACTCAGGGAGAACAATGGCAAGACACACAAAAAGAGTAAGCCGAGGTAAAAGAAGAGTCAGCCTCCAACAAGAAGGATGCTGGGCCAAGTGTTTCAATGCCTCATGTACCATGCATGACTGGATTGTGAAGGGCGCACTGTTCGAGCCTCAGTCTACAGAAGTGGAAGAAACTTGGCTAAGGAGTTGACACTTGAATCCAAGTGTATCTGCTCCAACTGAGACAGCAAGGTGGGGCCGGGGATACAGCTGGGCAGCACAAGTGCCTGCCTGGCAAGCACAAGGTCCTGAGTTCAATTCCTGGTACCAAAAAAAAAAGCACAGTGGACAAGAACAAGCAGCTTCCTGAGCTCTGAGACAGGCCAGAGACTATCTGACATGGAAATCTAAACAAAGCAGGTTATTCAGTGAGCTGCCCTGGTTAGGGGCAAAGGGGATGGATAGGTAAACCTAGTACTACTATCTCATAGGTCCCTTGCCTCATAAGAAGATGGGTATAGCCAGGCATGGTGGTACATACTTGTAATCCCAACACTCAGAAGGCTGAGGCAGGAGGATCACTGCAAATTTGAGGCCAGCCTGGGCTACAAAGTGAGTTCAAGGTCAGCCTGAACTGCATAGCAAGACCCTATCTCAAAAAGACAAAAACAACAACAAAAAGATGAGTATCTGTCAGAAAGAAATAAAATGCCAACTCTCACAGCAGAGGTCAAATCTCACATCCCTGAGGTCTATGTCAAGCAAATGACACAATCAAAACAATATGATGCAATCCAGTAAAAATGACACGTATCAGACCACATGAAAATGTGTATGTGAAGTAATGTGGAGGGAATTAACAGTGCACAAAGTAATATATACATGTTTACAACTACAAAAGTAAAACTCACAAAAGGGTTCATAGCCAGGTGGAAAGAGTTCACAGGTTTTTTCCTATAAATAGTACTCAAACTGTGCGTACATATACGTAAATTCTTGATACTCATACCATACTAGAACATCATATCAGAATCAGAAATTTGGGGAACAGGCGTCCGGAATTCTGTGTAATAAGCCCTCAGGCAATTCTGCTGCAGGCTACGGTTTGAAAAATACTCCAATAAGTAAGTGCTTAAAGAAAATGTATGATAGCACAAAATCTAATTCACTTCAACTCTGCACATATTTCTTGGGCACCTACTAAGCACCGAGCACCATGGAGAATACCAACAAACACTTGTTGAGTGAGTTCCTAGTTAGTGAAAATTAAACGTCACTTAACCCTGGGAGTCAGCTGTAGTGGGTGTCTTCTACAGGCTGCTCTCACACTGACCGCAGTTAGCACACACGCCGAAGCACAGGCCATCTGGAAGGTGCTGGAGATGAGCACTAGACAGAGACAAGTCACACTTCCAGGTGGAGAGCCGCAACCTCAGGGCAGTCCCTGCTCTTAAGCACTGCGAGCTCCAGCCCCAGCTGCCTCCTTCTCCGAGCGCACAAAGCCACCTGAGTGTGAAGGTTTCTCGCTGAGCCACCTGCGGCCCTAGTCCAGTTCTGCTCACTGTGCACGCCGGGCTGTACCGCCCAAGTGGACAGCACACACTAACGCCCGCTGTGCACCAAGCCGCAGAGGCCCTGGAGAGGGGGCGGGCCCCTGCGAGTCAAACGGGCCACGTGGCCCCGCGCCTGGCGGTGGGGACAAGGTCACTAGCCAGGGCTCCCTACCGGGTCCGCCAGTGGCTACGCCGGGCGGAGGCCGGCGCGTCACACCAGCTCCGGGCGCGCTGCCTGGCCCAGCTGTCCCGGCTCTGAGTGGGTCTCGGGAGGGCTGCAGCTACTCACCCCGAGGGACGCAAGGTAGGAGCGCCGGCTCACTCCGCTGCCGGGCAGCCGGGAGTTCGCAGGAAGCGCTGCCCTCCACCACCCTCACTGCGCTCTGTAGCCGGCGCCGCGCGGCCTGCCGGGAACTGTAGTTCCCGGTTCCGGCCAATGATGACATTCAGCAATGTTGCAGGATACAAGATTAACAAAAATAGTTATATTTTCACACATTATCAGTGAACAATGTAAAAAGAAAATGAAGAAAGTAATTGATTTATAATACCAAAAGGAAATATTGCTGAATCAAAGTGATATACGATTTGCACAAAGAAAACCCCAAAATATTACCTGCACCAACTCCCCGTGATGAATGTAATCCTTATGTTCCACAAACATGTACTAATAAAAATTTTAAAAGTATAAAGAAGACTTAGGTAAATAGAAAAGCATCTCCATAGCTTCTTTGGGCTGCAGTCATTGAATCTCACTGAAAACTTTTTGCATGAGTCATTCCATTTACTTGTAGATTATCTAGATTTAGTCTTGGAGATCAAAGTGTTCCATGTTTTAAAAACTTTTCATTCCTTTTTCTCTATCAAAACATGGACTTTGAGAATAATTTCTTCTGTCTGTTCATGTACTGTGCAACTGAGTTGTTTGCATTCACTCTTTTAAACTCTGCCCCTTTTTGGTTTTGTGCATTTTTTCACCAACGTGTTCCAACTTTGCTTATGGGGAGAGATGGCTTAGTGACTATGTTACTGAAGAGATAGAAGTGGTTGACAACAACTGCACGGTGTAACTTTTTGAGTTGACTCTATAGACAATATTAGTGGAATAGTTATGTGTCTATGGTTTAATACAAAAAATATCATGGAGTTCAGGCATGTAATACTATGGCACTCCTTATACATTAGTACACCTCAAGTTCAGGAACCACTGGTGCATACCGTATCTAGACCTGCACTTAGAGATGGGAACTAGAGGCAGTTCTAGCCTGGAATCAAATGGAAGATGTGGTGCCTGCAAACCCCAGGATACAGTCAAAATATCTCACTTCCCTGTCCACACCAAATGAAACCCTTGTGTGTACCTTGAGGATGTGTAAGTAGAGTGATTAGGTATTCTCCATATTTGGGCATTCCTCTGGAATTATGTGAAATTTAACCCAGAAAGTCTTGGAGGTTTTCAGAATCTGTTGCTCAACACTGCTAATGCAGGAGGCATATGGGGAATTTCTACAGTTCCCAGGTAACTCTGGCACATAGCATGCAACTAATCATCAAAAAGATGGGTACATCATGACCAAGTACGATTCATCCCAGGGTTACCGGGATGATACAACGTAACGAATCAATAAGTGTAACATACTGCATAAACAGAAGTAAGAACAAAAATAACGTGATCATTTCAGTTGACTCAGAAAGAGCTTTTGACTAAATCCAACATCATTCATGATAAAAAATTTAAAACCCTGAAGAAAATAAAAGAACCTATCTCAATCTGATAGCTGTTTTTGACAAACCAATGGCCAACATCATATTAAATGGGGAAAAGCTAAAAGTCTTCCCCTAAAATCAGGAACAAGACAGGGATGTCTGCTGTCATCATTCCTGTTCAATATAGTTCTCAAAACATTAGCCAGAGTAATCAGGCAAGAGAAAAAAATAAAAGCATATGTATAGGAAAGAAAGAAATCAAATTATCATATTTGCAGATGATATAAACATCTGCAGATGATACATACATAGAAGACCCAAAAAATGCAACCAAAAAACTTCTGGAGTTAATAACCAAATTTAGTAGCACAGTAGAATACAAAGTCAACACACAAAAGTCAAAAATATTCCTGTACAGTGATGATGAACTCAATGAGAAAAAAATTAGGAAAGCAATACCTTTTACAACAGCATCAAGAAAAATTAAATATTTAGGAATTAACCTAACCAAGGAAATGAAAGACCAAGAATCAACAAATGGAATCATATAACATTTAAAAGCTTCTACATAGCAAAAGAAACAATTGGGGAACCCACTCAGGACCCCATCTATCCCTCTCTCAGACAGAAGCTTTCTTTCCCTCAATAAATATATTCTGCTCTTTAGAAAAAAAAGAAAGAAAGAAAGAAACAGTCAACAGAGTGAAGAGACAACCTATAGAATGGGGGAAAAAATTGCCAACTATTCCTTGGAAGGAGAACTAATATCTAGAATATATAAAGAACTCAAAGAAATTAGATCTTCTAAAACAAAAGACTCAGTCAAAAAATGGGCAACTAAAATGAATAGACACTTCTTAGAAGAAGTACAAATGGCCCATAAACACATGAAAAAAATGTTGAACATTGCTGGCCATTACAGAAATGTGAATTAAAACAACACTGAGATTCCATTTTAGCCCGCAGAAAATGGCTATCATTAATAAGTCAAACAATAACAAATGCTGGTGAGGCTCCAGGGAAAAAGGAACACTTCTACATTGCTAGTGGGAATGTAAACTAGTACTACCACTGTGGGAATCAGTATGGAGGGTCCTTGAAAAAGCAAAACTAGGAATTCCATTTGACCCAGCTATTCCCAGGCATATGCATGTTTACAGCAGCATAGCTCACAACAGCTAAATCTTGGAAGTGGCCTACTCATATACACCCATCAACAGATGAGTGGACAAAGAAAATGCTGTATTTATTACACAATGAATATGACTCTGCCATAATGAAGGATAAACTTAAGTCATTTGGATGCACCTTGAGACCATAATGTTAAGTAAAATAAATTGGTCACAAAAGTAAATATCACATGATCTCTTTTATATAACAAACCCCAAATATAAAGAACAAAATAAAATATAAATAATAGGAAAAAAAAGAATTATTCTAAATTGGTCACAAATCCATGTTTAGCAGAGGATGCAGCTGTGGACTTGTAAATTTTAAGGTGTTAGAACAACTAAGTGAAAAAGAAATTTATTAAGTTGCTGAATGATAAGAAGAAATACATTAATCTTAGTTACCTGTGGCCCTCACATATTGACCTCTATTTATCAAATAAGATATACCGTACTTTAGGGACATTTATCAGACATTCATTAATTCTATAAGCATCTCCTAAACTATTTCCTTCATGGACAAACAGAGATGGGATATAGGATCATCTGTCAATTCAATGTAATTGTAATCAAATTTCCAACAGGATTTTTTTCCTGGATCTTCATCAACTAACCCAAAATTTATATGGAATCCAGGCAGAATGGTGCACACATATAATCCCAAAGGTCTGGGAAGCTGAGACAGGCAGTTCACCAGGTCAAGGCAAGCCTAAGCTACACAGCAAGTTTGCGGCCAGCCTGAATCACAGACAGATCCTCTCTCTCAAAAATAAAACTTTTTAAGTAAATAAATAAATAAGATGTATAAGGAGAAACACAGGTCAAACACAGCCAGAACACTTCTGAAGAAGAATAAGATGCTTCAAGGATTTGCCCTTCCATATTCTACGTGGACCATAAAGTTATGAAAATGAAGACCATCTTGCCAGCCATGGTGGTGTACACCTATAATCCCAGCATTCAGGAGACTGAAGCAGAAGGTTGCCAGATTAAGGCCAGCATGGGCTACATAGCGAAACTCTGTCTTGACAAAAAAAAAAAAAAAAAAAAAAAAAAAAAGCATCTGTATAGGGATAAATCAAAAGGGAGCTGGAACATCCTATAAAGCCCAGAAATAGATCCAGGCATCTGTGAAATCTTAGTGTCTTCACTGAGCATTACAGAAGGAAGAGGGGAAGAAAGATGACTCGGTAAATGAGATGGACAACCAGTTATCTGCTGGATCCCTTAATTCACTCCACACACAAAAGCAACCTCCAGGTGGACTAAAGACTCTAAAGCAGGGGCTGGGGATTTAGCTCAGCGGCACAGCGCCTGCCTGACAAGCGCAAGCTTGTGAGTTCGATTCCCGGTACCAGAGGGAAAAAGAAAAAAAAAAAAAAAAAACAAGAAACAAAGAAGGGAGCTTCTAAGTTGCCTAGACAATTTTCAAATGTTCTGTAAACTAAGACATGTAGCTGGTAATTAAAAGTTGAACACGGAGAAGGGTTGAAAGGAAAAGAGTGTTGGGAAGCAGCCCAGGCACAGAAAGTCACAGCATAAAGATGCATTAAAATGCAACAAAAGTAAATGTTAGGGCTGGGTTGTAGCTCAGTGTAGAGTGCATGTTCAGCATGTGCAAGGCTCTGGATTCAATCCCCAGCACAGAAAGAGAAGGCGAGAAAGCGAGAGAGCATGAGAGCGAGAGAGAGAGAAATATAACTTAATATGACTACTATAATTATTGAACATGAAGTTTGACTATGAAATTGTTAGCCAGGTGTGGTGCCACACACCTGTAATCCCAGCACTCAGGAGGCTGAGGCAGGAGGACCGTTGCAAGTTCGAGACCAGCCTGGGCTACAAAGTGAGCTCAAGACCAGCCTGAACTGCATAACGAGACCCTGTCTCAAAAAAAGACCAAAAAAAAAAAAAAAAGAAAGAAATTGTTAGTAGCAGGCCAGTAGTTAACCTTGAAGAGTGGGAATAGAGTGAAGGGGAAAGTACTGTCAGCTTATATGTGATAGCTCTTTTTTGGTTTTTTTTTGGTTTTTTTCGTTTTTTTGGTTTTTTCCGGTACCAGGAATCAAACTCACAACCTTGCGCTTGCCAGGCAGGCACTGTGCCGCTGAGCTAAATCCCCAGGCCCTTGTGAGAGCTTTTTGTAATATCTGAATTTTGTACAATAAATGTATAAACATTTGAATTAAAAATTAATTATTTAAATTTAAATTTCTGAATTTAGCCGACTTCTAGTTAAGCGTGGTAGATTGAATGCACTCATTCAACTCCACACCTTCCTGAAATACCATGAAAAGGACAGAAAAATAATTTTTCAAAGGTATCATACCCAAGGAGAACAAATGCGAACACAACAGATAGGAAAATCAAACTGGAATGTAGGATGCTCCACAGACAGGTAAATGAGCCACTTTTAAAACAAGCTGAAGCCTGGGCCCCGACCTCAGAGATTCTGATTTTAAAGACTCGTGTCGGTCTGGGCCTCAGTAGTTCTTAGAAGCTCCCAGAGTGATTTTAATATGCACTCAGTGGAAAGGCTCTGTGAAGGAGGCCGTTTGGTAAGTGACAATCAGGTGAACTGAAAGTGGCTGTCAGTCACATGAGAATTACCTGGAAATCTTCTAAAATTCTTCCAGGTCACATCTGAGACCTATTAAATCCAATTTCTAGGGGCACAACTCAGATATGGGTAGTTTGTAGAGCTCCTAGAGGAATTCAGTCCACAGCCAAGGTTTAAAACCACTGGCTTAGTATCAAGGAATCATATATGACCTGTGTGCCCTACAGCAAGTATTCTAATTTAGATGAGATTTAGTTTCCTTCTTGCTACGTATTAACATTTATTGGTTTTACCTACCTCAGAAGTCCCTGAGAGGATTGAATGTGATGGTTCTCTGCCATCCCACTTGTGCGTTTTTGGAAACTAAATGTTGCTGTTCAGAGGTGCCCTACCACACTGAGAAGAGCCAAACTGTAACCCCACGAGCTTTCTTTTGCTTCCACAAACTGCCATGGTGGCTCGTATCTTGAGGACCTTATACTTGCTCTTCCTGTCTCTTCAAGTCTGCTGCATCCTGGCAGTCTGTCCTCTGTGCTAATATTATCTCTCCATTGCGGTCATCCCATCCATCAACCCTCATATTCCCTGAGACCCAGTCCACCTTCTTTCAGTGCTTTCTCATAGCACTTAGTACTTGAAATTACATCATTCATTTGTTTAGAGGGTTTTTGTCTGTCTCATCCACTGGTATATAAGCTCCATGAAAGCAAGTATTTGTCTGGCACACATTGGGTACAAGGGGATGAGAATATAATGGCAAACAAAACACACAAGGTCCCTGCTCTTGTGGAGCATCATTTGGTAGGCTTGGGGAACAGACAATAAACAAAGAAATAACAAGATAGTTGTGTCATGTAAGAAGCCTGTGAAGGGAAGAAGCAGGGGTACGGAAAGAGGGAGCAGAGGTCAAAGAAGCCACTTTGCATAGCATGGTCAGGAAAGGCCTTTCTGAAGACACTGTAAGAAGTCAGCCATTAAGACAAGAAAGAGTGTTCCAGACAGAAGAGCAAGAACAAAGGCCTATGGGTAGGAAAAAGCTTGGCTTCATTGAGGACCAGAAAGGAACCCACTGCTACTAAAGCAGAGAGAATGGTGTGGAAGGATGTGGAGAAGTCTGGCAGGGACTCAGCTACACAGGGCCTTGAAGAGCTTATCAGTTTGGATTTTCGTCCAAGTGTGCGAGAAAGCCACTGATGGACTTGAAACTGGGAGGAGACATGGCCAGAGAGGCTCAATAGAAAATGCAATCAAACAACAAACACCACAAAGGGAAGAAACTAACATTTCAAAATCTGCCCAGCTGCGTTTTCTGGGACAGCAAGACCTGGAGCTGGTGATTGTTTAAAATGTTATCTGCAAGAGGCTTTTGTGTAGGATTCTGTGTGTCTTGTCCCAGAAGTGAGCTGTCTAGTAGAAAGCATCATGAAGCGGCCAATCAGAGGAAATGCGAGAGAAACCAAAGGTTCATCTTCTACGCAATGAGGAAAGATCAGTGTAAAGGAAATAGAGAGGGAACTATGTTCCAACAGAAAGGAGAAGCCTCAGGCCTGTGGTAAGGGAAGCAGAAAGTCAGCATTTGGTTGCCAGCAGCATCCCAAAGGTGAACAGCACCTCTGCTTAGGGAAGCACCAGCTGGAACCAAGAAGGCTTACCTCCCCACGACAGAGAAGGTTCCAGCAGGACAAAGGGAGCCAGTCCAGAGCCAGAGCCAGAAAGTCAGGGTCCAGCTACCCCAGAGGGCAGTCTGACATTTGCCAGGGGACCCACAGGCAAATCTTTACACCATATGCACTTGCGCTCTTTAAGAGGAGGAGCAGGGGGCTAGAGAGAGAGAGTGAGGCTTGCTGGCTCTGGACAACCTCCAAGCACCCACAACCATGTCACAGGAACTGCCTGACCTACCCCACATGGTGGTCAGACTAGCCTGGAACCGATGGGATGCTAAAAGGATTTTTAATATCTGGAAGGAAGTAAATCAAGGTGAGTAATCTGGAATTTACTTCTAACCCTGGGAGCACAGTGATGTGAGAACAAGGATTTTTTATCTGCCTTTGCCTGTCTGAAAAATTCCACAAAAAGTGCATCTTATCTCAGAAAGTGTTCTCATCTATCATAAGGTTGAGGAAAACTCTCTGTGAAAATTTGCTGATATATTTTAGGGAGGATAAAAGCCATATGATGTTTTTTATTTATTTTTTGTTTTGTTTGTTTTTGTTTTTGAGATGGGTTGCACTATGTTGCCCACACTGTCCTCAAACTCACAATCTTCCTTTCTCAGCCTCTCAGGTACATGGAATTACAGGCACCTGCCATAGTGCTCAGCTTCCATATGAATTTTTTTTTCTCTTTTTTTTTTTTTTTTGGTTTTTTTTCCTGGTACCAGGAATCAAACTCACGACCTTGTGCTTGCCAGGCAGAAGCTGTGCCGCTGAGCTAAATCCTCAGTCCCCATATGAATTCTTAATCACAATTCTAAACTGATTTCTTGCGTTGAGATATATATATATATACATTTGCATACATTATATATACTACTATTAAGCAATTGTTACTGCCAGATGCTAGATTAACTATTTTTAGTCTATTTTGCATATAATACTCATGATATATGACATTGCTATCGTTATTGTCCCCATTTGACAGCTGAATAAACAAGGCACGGAGAATTAAGTAGCCTGTCCAAGCAAAGAGCTGGGACTCGGCCCCATGAGCCTGACTGGGAAGCCCACTCCGATGATGGATGTATTTAGAAAGGAAATCATTTCAGGCAAATATCTGAGGCCACAGTAAACTATACCTTGAGGTGTTTGAATAGTTTTAACAGGAAATTGGCAGAATGCCTCTGTAGTAATCTTTTATTACCAACCACTAACCAACTACAGTTCACAAGTTAAGAGGCAGGATGGATTGGGAATTAGGCAAGCTAAGTTCCAGTCCTGCTTATGCTACTAATTAGCTCCTGACTTTGGACCAGCCATTTTCCCTCCCCAGATCTCAGTATCTTCTATAAAGCAATTTTATGGGCAGATCTCTAAGGGCTTTTCTCAGGACTCTCACATTCCATGACTCTTTGAGTCCGTAGCAGTGTCTAGTTCCATGTCCCCTCACCAAAAACTGAAGTGGAGGGCGCAAGTAAACCCTTGGGCTAAATGTACCCTGTATCCTCCCACAGGCTCTGTCCTTACTTCTCCTCCCTGCCCTATGCTGCAAGTGGCAACCCCCTGGGGTCTTCTACACCATCCTTTGGATGGGTTTGGCCAATGGCAAGCCTGAGCATGAGATGGGAAGGCAGAGGAGACAAGCCTAGGTGCCTGTGCACACACATACGCACTCATACCCACTCACATACACTCCTGTCCTTCCTGTCTGCATTCCGGCAGCGGCTGGGTTCCCCTCCTCCCACAGCAACAGTCTGGCCCCTTTTGCCACAGCCTTCAGCTAGGGTTCTGAATACCATTCTCATACCATGCCCCTTGGGCCTGGGGACCATGATAGCTTCCCAGTATCTCTCATCCCTGGATGCTCCCCCCACCAACTGGTTGGTTCTCTTAAGTGCCAGTAACTCTGCTAAGTAAACCATTCACTAAATATTCTTCATGTAACACTTCAGTGTTACCACCTGATTCCTGCAGGACCTCAGTGGCTACAGCGCCCTTGGTGCTACAGTGGCTTTCCTCTTTGTCACTGTACCACAACACTGATAATTCCTCCAAGTGTCATGAACCAACACAGGACTCTCAGACCTCGTTTAGAATCCTACAGCCCACCCCATCAAGCCCATCACCTAGCAGTGGACCTAGAAATCAGCACTTCCTCACTGCGGAGGAATAATGATGTGTTCCAGCAGGAAGCAGAAGCTTCAGGTCCTGAGGAGTAAGAGAGCAGGATTCCCCAATGTTCCCATAGTGGTAGGAGCACCAACACCAGTGTTCTATTGTCTGGAAGTCTACTTTAAAAAAAAAAAAAAAACAGGCTCTATGCAGAAGAAAACATAGCACTAGAAGGCTTGGGTCTGGGCTGGGGATATAGCTCAGTGGCATAAGCTGAGGCAAGCGCAAGGTCATGAGTTCGATCCCCAGTACCGCAAAAAAAAAAGACCTGAGTCTGAACCCTGGCTCAGTTCTGGCTGCCTGTGAGATCATCCCAGGCCTTAAGCCCCTCATCTGTGAACTGGGAATAATAACATCTGCCTCCCAGACTTGCTCAGGATTGAATAAGACAAGCTATGTGAGTACTTAGCACAGTGCCTGGCACACACTAAACAGATGCTCAGTACATGTTAATTCCCTTCCTCTCTATTAAGCAAATGAGAAGCTCTGGGAACAACTAGATGAGATAAAGTGGCTCCTCCAGAAATGCCATAGTACCTCCTTCAGTTCTTTCATGGAATGACCAGACCCTGGAATGCAAAAGACCAAGATGGGGTGGGGGGAGAAGAGAAAAGAAAAGAACAACTCATCAGAAACAGGCTTTTGTTTAAAAAAAAAAAAAAAAAATACAATGCCCAAACCCAACTGCAGCAAGCAATTAGGGAACAATAGCTAAATACTTTCTATAATTAGAGAGAGAAAGCATCACGAGTGATCAGAGCTGCTTTGTCTGCACTGACCCTCTGCATCCAAAGAAGATGTTGGCTCACGTGAGATGCAGACTGGGGACTGTGGCATCTTTTTTTTAGTCTTCTTGGGAAATTAAATCTCACACTACCCTCCTGCTGCTAGGAAAGGAGAGCAGAGGAGGTGGCGAGGACCCTCTCATCAAAAAAGAAAGGCGATTGGAAAAGTGAGTCATGCTGAAGACAAATTCAGTCCTGGGAGAGGAAAGGACACTGCAGCCTCCCCTGAGGGTTACAAGCATGCTGATGGTGCCAGGTGGCTGGGTGACAGGAGGCAGAGGCAAGTGGGCTTCAGCATCTACCTATCATGCTCTTTTACTAAAGTCTGAGGAGCAATTCCTTACCTTTAACAAGGAACAGTCCAAACAAAAGCAAAAGAGACAGTATTCCCACAAAGGTAAGTGCAAAAGAATTGCTGTCAGTGTGGACAGCACAGTGGGCTTCCTCGCCCTGAATCTGTTCCTGCCAAGGTACTGCTATTCGCCAGGGCCCCCAGGTTCCCAGGAGGGCTTTCCTTTTTACTCTCCTCAATCCCTTACCCCCACCTCAGCCTAAGGACACTTCCTCCCCTATGTCTGTCCCATCTCTCCCCTCCTCCCTAATTCTGTCACAAATCATTGTCACACTCCCCAGCGTCTCAAGCCTAGGCTTTTCTACAGACTTCTGTCCGCTGCCTCAGTTCTCCAGACTCCTCCCCCTCAGGGACGGTCCACAAACCACCACCACACTGGTTTCCTAAAATTCAGCATTCACTGTGTCACCCCTCAGAGTCATGGGACAGTCAGAGAGCACTTCTGGGATGGGACAGGGTGGGGGCACCGCAGAATCCTGGACCCTTAGTCTGTGAACTCATCTAAAACTGGATTTGTTTTTTTCTGAGCAGTCAGAGTATTAAAAGCCTACAAATGCCCAATAAATAACTAAAAATAGAACAAAGCTTGACCTTCACTGTGTGACTCTGGGTCAAAGCCTTTTCAGCTCTGCATATAGGCATGTTAGTAATTTAGGGAGTTATTAGCCCTAAATTTACCAAGCCTATCTCAACACCTTTCAACACTGAAGACATCAGGATAAGAGGTTTGCAGAGACCTTCAGCTAAGCCCAGAGGTTTTCATCCATTACCCTAAGCCTGTGATTCTGCCTGACTGAAGCCACTAGGAACAAAGAATCATTTCATAGAACTGCCCCTCATGCCATGAGAATTTCAGAGCTATGAAACCAGGACTGAAACAATGACCCACTGTACTCCAGCTTATCCTTAAAAGTTGACGTCCTGCCTTTGTAGGTGAGCCAGTTTGCTCCCCTTCAACAGAGTATGTCCCTTCAAGCTGTCAAGATGAAGCATATATATATATATATATATATATATATATATATTTTTTTTTTTTTTTTTTTTTTTAAACTCTCCTTTGTTATGGGCTGGCCTGATCTTTGTTAGCTCCTCAAGCTAAAGTGACTTACCATGTTCTCTCACTTTTTAATAAAATCCTTGTTTCTTCTTTGCTGGTAAAATAGGTGGTAAGTGAATGAAATTTAACAGTTGTATATTTAAATAAGTACTAGAAAAAATATATAATTAGCACACTGCAAGATATTAGGGACACTATTTCTTGGGATAAAGTTGAATTTATTTAAGTAAAACTAGTAAGAATGTGGGCATAGTGTCACAGACCTGTAATCCCAACTACTCAGGAGGTTGAGGCAGGAGGATCTCCTGGAGCTCAGGATTTTGAGGTCAGCCTAGGCAACACACCAAGAGCTTGTTTGGGGTGGCAGGGGAGATTGCAGAAGAGAGTTTCACAGGAGACATAAGAATCTGGCAAAATTTAGAAATGTGGTACCTGAAGGCCTAAAGGCTGGGAAACAAGGCCAAATTTAAATACTCAACTAGGGCAATTTTATTCCCTCCCCTGGGGCAACCTTTGGCTTTGTCTGGAGAAGTTTTTGACTATTGTGACTTGGGGAACCCTGCTGGCAGCTGGTGGAGGTCAAGGGCATCACTGGAAATCTTACAATGCACAGAACAGGCCTCCACAGGTACTAAATGTTCATAGTGTCCTTTTGAGAAACTTGATTTATGGAGTGAAGCGGTAAAGTCCACACTCCAGACTTGGCATGAGGGAAAGGACTCTTCTGCCAGCCCTTGCAGCTACCCAGCACTGCCTGCATCTGTGCTCCTGTACCAACCTCCCCACGCTATGGTACATTTCCTGTTTCCAAATTCCTGACTTCACATTCATGCCTCATATTCCCAACTCTGAATCTGTACTCTTGCTGTTTCTCCATCCGTGTTTTTTCATCTCACTCAGCCTTGAAGGTCAACTCTGTTTGTTTATCTGCAAAACTTTTCTTCCAGCCACTCTACCTCACACTGATTTTGTATTAGTCAAAAATCTTACTTTTGGAGTTGGGGAGTAGCTCAGTGGTAGAGCATGTGCCTAACAGGCCTGAGACCCCAGGTTCAATCCCCAACATCCCCCAAATTTACCCTTTAGTCATTCAATCATTATTGTACCTTTATTGTTTTAATTGTTACAGAAATAAATTCTTGGGGCTGGGGATTTAGCTCAACAGCACAGCTGCTGCCTGGCAATCGCAAGGTCGTGAGTTCAATTCCTGGTACCAGGAAAGAAAAAAAAAAAAACAGAAATAAATAATTAGAGCAGGGTTCAAGTCTGTTGATCCCTCAGAGGCTTCCTAGGGATTAAGAACCTACTGAAATGAAATATACTTGTATAAATCCATGTATCTTTCTAAGCATAGAATCACACCATTCAATACATTTTTGAAGGCATCTTTGAGCAGTAAAAATCACTATTGTATATGTTAACTACCTTCATGTTCATTTACCATGTGGCTGATCTGTAGCACAGGGCTCTCCATACATGAAGTCAGTTCCAAGAAAATAAACATTTGAGTGAATTCATGTACATATGATATATGAGCACATTGGATAAAATATGACCTAGAGAAAAAGAAAACAATAAAAATCAGGGAATATTCCAATTCTCCTTCTGCACAGACTTATTTATTACAAGTTCTTCAAACTTTCATAGCAAGGTATTTCACCAGAATTTTTCTTCTTGTATTTTGGAGTTTGGTTTGGTTTGGCTTGGTTTGGTTTAGTTTTGGGGACAGGATTTCACTGTGCAGTTCAGGCTGGTCTTGAACTCACTTTGTAACCCAGGCTGGCCTCAAATTCACAGAAATCCTCCTACTTTAGCCTCCTAAGTGCTGGGATCACAGCTGTACGCCACGGTGCCTGGCCTGCCCTCTTGTAAATCAAAGTAGTTTTTATTAAAGCCAGAAAATATTTTTCAGTCTGAATTGACATTTTCATCCTGTCTTAGTTACTTTCTTTATCACTGAGATACAATACCCAAAACCTGCTATTTAAAGGAGAAGTTCATTTTGGTTTGTGATCACATTGTACTCTATGGTAGTGATATAGGGCCAAAAAACTCCCAACCTGCTAGATGTCCAAAACGTCAAGTTTGTATTCTCTAAGTTCAAGGAATGAATTCCAGGAACAGTGAAGGTTAAGAGTAGAAAGAATTTATTCAGAGATAGAAAGCTTCTGTCTAAGAGGGACAGAAGGGGATGCAGAAAGTGGGTTGCCCACCAACCCCACTTCTCAAGGGTGTTTTATTGAGCAAAGCCACAAGGGGGAGGTGGGTTTAAGTGGAACTAAACTATAATCAATCAATAAGATTACAAGCATAGTTGCTTAGGTAATATTGATCTAATGGCAAATCATAGAACTGGTATGAGGTGGGACAAGATGATGATGAACCATTAAGATTACCACAAGTATAATCACTTGGGTAATATTGATTAAATTGAAATCAAATTGGGAAGCAAGTCACATAGAAGCACATATGGGATAGATGAGGACTTTCCTAGAAGGGGCAGGTTAGGGAGGTTTGGTCCTCCACCCAAGGTGATTGATGCCTACTGAGAATATCAATCACTGCTGTTCCTACCTAGGGGAAATATACGAGTGAGTAGCTCTTCTTTTTCTTGAAGCCTGGCCTTCACTGAATATGTCTCCAGCCACAGCTGTCTTCTCCATTGACCTCTCAAGAGCCTACCCTTGTCTGACTGCCTATAATATTTCTACCTGACTTAGCTGTCTATAACAGTAGGTTTGCTCCAAGCAGAAGCAGCATTGTAGAGGGGTCTGGTGGAAGAAAGCTGCTCACATTATGGTGATAAAGAAGCAAAAAGTAAAGGGAAAAGGGAGCGGGCTATACCCTTCCTGGTCACTCCACCAGTGATCCGCCTCTTCCTACCAGACTACAAACCCCAACAGCAAGTCAACTATGGTGTCCTTATGATTCAATCACCTTCCAAAAGCCTTGCCTATAAGTCAAAATCTTAGTGGGAGATTTTACTGGGAGACACTCTCCATCCAAACCGTAACGCATTCAAAAAACAATCAATGAAATCCACCTTTAGTCCTATATCATGCTTTTGCTTCTAGCATCCAGAACCTACCCAGTAGCTATTTCTGAGGACAAAAAAGAAAAGGAGGTGGCCTTCTGGGCTTTTGTTTCCAAACCAGGTGAGCTTTATTGAGGCATGATGCCCTGGTTTTCCAACCCAACCACACAGGCAAGTCAGCCGCATTTATATCTGAGCCTGCACTTAGAGATGAGGGTATGGAGCTCAGACTGAGGTAAAATGAAAGAAATAAAGATAGGTAGAAAGGAGACAAGAAAAATCACAAGTCTAAAATTGTACTTGTAAAAAGTGTAGCTTCAAGACGCAAAATTATCCAAGGTTATAATTATTTCTTTTTCCCTTCCAGGCTATTCACTCTTAAATTTCTAAGTCTTAAAATATACAATAGTTTGGGTTCATGTCTTTCTCTTGTAAAATGGATCTTTTACAGTTGTGAATGGGCCAGTGCCTCTCACTGTAAATTGAGCCCAAGCTTTATAAATTCATGAATTCCACAGATTCCTACTCCCAAAAGCAGGTAAGTATACCCAGCTTCAGGCCATAAATTGTCTTACTCTAGAAGGACCCTCACTCTCTCCTAAGTGTGTACCTTGCTTCTGCTAAATAAATCTTTTCTATGCCTCTTATTGACAAATCCTGAAAATTCTTTTTCTGAGACAAGAGTCAGTGAGCCTGTGAGTTGAGGTCCCCACCTTACCTTGCCTTGGACTCCATCCAGTGACAAGAAAACTTGCTTCCTCCTGCACATTCCCACACCATGCTTTCAGGAAGATATTCTGCTTCTTCAGTACTGCAGTGCTGCAAACTTTCTTTGGGAGGAAACCAAGACAGTCTTAGAAAGTCTAGGGTGCCTATAATTCGGTTCTAGGAGAGACAATGGAGATCTAGTCACCTTCTCTCCACCTCCTGCCTAGAAGAAATATTTATTGGGTGTTTACCATGTTCTAGGTCCTGAACTAGTATTAAGCACCAGGCCAAGAATATCAATAAAAATGAGATGGTGGTCCTGACCTGCTGAGAAGCCCATAGTCTAATGATTGATACAAGTTTTTTCATTTCATAATGAATTTTTTAAGTGCTATGAAGTATGAAACAAAATATATGGAAGGCCATTGTTCTGGATGAGCCTCCTACACTAGGCTGCAGCAGATCAGACCAAACCAGTGCAGTCACTTGTGCTAAGTGCCCTATAATCAAACTAAACTTTGAAGTGGGGCATTTACAAAACAAACACGTAAACAAGGTATTTCAGCAAACCTAAGTGACTATAATAAAGAAGTGCCATTTGGCTGGGCATAGTAGTGCATAGCTGCAATCTCAAAATTAAAAAAGTCTGAGGGTATGGCTCAGTAAAAGGCCCTGTTCACACCCCAAGTTACTTTGGAATAACCAATCTACTCCTTTGTTCTCAGTCTACTCCTTTGTTCTCAGTCTACTCCTTTGTTCTGCTTTGTTAAGCACCTTTCCAGCCTATGAGGGCAAACTCCTCTGCCCAGCTTATCAGAACATCTCATCCTACTTTATAGAATGAAATGTTGCCCAACTGTAAAATTGTAAATAAAAAATATTGTTCATCAGCTTTCTGTTGCTGTAACAAATACCTGAGAGAATCAACTTATAAAAAGAAAAGATTTATGTTGTCATTTTGTTTTGTTTGTTTTGTTGTACTAGGGATCAAACTCAGGGGCTCACACATGTTTCCGTGGTGTAGTGGTCATCACACTCACCTGACACACAAAGCTAGGTAAGTGCTCTACCACTGAATTACATCCTCCACCCACTGTCTCATAGTTTTGGTGGTTTCAGTTCATGAAGAATTGGCCCCCATGCTTTTGGGCCTGTGGTAAAGGAGTACATCATGGAAGAGAGTATGTAGCAGAGCAAAACCTCGAACCTAGGATACACACAGAAAAGGAGAGTAAGATCTGGACATGGTGGTGCACACCTGTAATCCCAGCACTTAGGAGGCTGAGGAAAGAGAATCACCACAAATTCAGGGCCAGCCTGGGGTACATAGTGAGTTCAAGTCCAGTCTAAATACACAACAAGACCCTCTAGAGAGAGAGAGAGAGAGACAGAGAGAGACAGAGACAGAGAATCAGAGACAGAGACACATCCTCTTCTTTCTCCTCTTCTACCTCCCCTTCCTTCTTTCTCCTCCTCTTCCTCTTTACTCTCTTCCTACTTTTCTTCTTCCACCTCTTCACCATTTCTTTCTCTTAATTAAAATTTCCAAAAAGAACAAAATCCTTTGAACTCAGAAGAAAAATCACTAAGTGGTTCACTCCTGTAATCACAGCTACTTGGGAGACTGAGGTAGGAGGATCACAAGTTTGAAGGCAGCCTAGGAAATTTAGTGAGGCCCTGTTTCAAATAAACAATAGAAAAGGGCTGGGATGTAGCTCAATGTGAGGCCTGGAATTCCAGTACACACACACATATACACACAGAAAAAAAGGAAGGAAATGAGGGAAGAAAGAAGGAAAGAAGAGAGGAAGGAAAAAAGATAAGGGAGAATCGCTACATTTCTAAAGTATGGCTTTATTCTCAGAAATATGCAGCAAGATCTACTCATGTAAGGCACATACTTTCTTCCCCTACTTTATCTCTCTCTATTTATCTATCTGTCTATCTATATATCTATCTTTCTGGCAAATATCTTTCTGGGAATGTTCGTGAAGGGTTAGTTTTTAGGACCACCTGATTCAAAATAATTTAGAAGGCTTATTAAAATACAAATAAGAAGCCCTTCTCCTACATTTAGACTATCTGCAATGAGATCCAGAAGTCTGGATTTTAACATACTCCCTAAAGGATTCTTTTTTGCATCATAACCCTGACACACTGCAACAGGGAATGAACCAGTATGTTCACATTAGTTTTCCAGGTAGCTAAGGTTATACACATATATAACTTTCCAAAATGTTTTAAGTATCATTCTAAAATAAGTTTACTGAGTAGAGTTTAAGGTTTTTTGGTGACTAGAGGTCCTACACCTGAGATAAGATGGTACTAAGATGTAGGCATTCCTTCAGGGTCTGTTGAGTTATATGAGACCATTTCTTCTTCACTAAAGGAAGAAGGACATGGTAGTGTACACCTGTAATCTCAGCACTTAAGAAGCTGAGGTAGGAAGATTACTGTGAGCTCTAGATCAGCTTGCGCTACATAATGGGTCCAGGCCAGTCTGAACAACACAGCAAGACCTTGTCTCAAAGATAAATAAGTAAATAAATAAATAAATAAATAAACTACAATATGTTTTATAGTTCTATCAGTTTTGTACTGCTATTCACCATTCAGTGTCTATTCTCTCTTACTTAAAATATCATTACTTACCACCTCTTAGTACATAAATTGTCCCACTAAAAGAAAGCAGGGCCCTCACAGATCTAGAGAAAACATTCCTAAAATTCATCTCAAAACAGAAGAGACCTAGACTAGCAAAAGCAGTCCTGGGAAACAAAGACAAGGCAGGAGGCATCACAATCTCTGACTTGAAATTATACTAAAAAGCTACTGTGATAAAATCAGCATGGCACTGGAAAAAAAAAGACCTGAGGATCACTGCAACAGATTAGAAGATGCAGACACAACTACAAATACACTCAGCCATCTTATCTTTGACAAAGGGGCCAAATATGTTCACTGAAAAAAAGATAGCCTCTTTAATAAATGGTGCTGGAAAAACTGGCTTTCCACATGCCAAAGACTAAAACTAGACCTATGTCTATCACTGTGCACTAAACTAAAGTCAAAATGGATCAAATATCTAAATATTAAAACAGAAATACTAAATCTACTGAAGAGAAAGTAGTAAAACTCTTCAAGACATTGGTGTAGGCAAAGACTTTATGAATAAAACTCTGGCGGACAGGAACTATCACAAAGGATCAACAACTAGGATCTTATCTTATTAAAAAAGCTTTTGACAGCAAGAGAAACCACCAACAGAGTGAAAAGATAACGCACAATGTGGAAAAAGATATTTGCCAGCTGTTACTCAGAAAAAGGATTACTACAGAGAACATATAAAGTACTAAAAAAAATAGACCTCCCAAATTTAAAGGTCCAATCCAAAAATGAGCATCTGAGATGAATACACACTTCTCAGATGAAGAAATACAAATTGCAAATAAATATATGAAAAAATGTTCAACATCATTGGTCATTCAAGAAATGCAAAGTTACAACAACTATTGATAATCTCCTACCTCTTTTGTCTGTAACTCACTATTATTTCTCTATTTGTTTTCCTGAGAAACTATCTTGTAGATAACAATATATAAAACAATAACCATTGATAATTTCCTACCACTTTGTTTGTAATTTGGTAAGCCCCCCGCCATTATTATGTTATCCTTCTTTTACTCTTTAAAATTAAAAAACAAAAAAGAAATGCAAAGTAAAACTACACTGAGATTCCATCTCACTCCAGAAAGAATGACTATCATCAAAAAATCAACCAATACGGGCTGGGGATTTAGCTCAGCAGCACAGCGCCTGCCTGGTAAGCTCAATGTCATGAGTTCGATTCCTGGTACCAGAAGAAAAAAAAAATCAACCAGTAATAAATGCTGGAGGGGCTGTAGGGAAAAAGAAACCCTTCTCCACTGAACATAGACTGATGCAACCACTGTGGAAATCAGTATGGAGATTCCTCAGTAAATTAGGATTAGTGGTCCCATTCAACTCAGCTATTCTCCTTCTGGGTATTTTTCCAGAAAAATTGAAACAAAATACCACAGCAATATATGTGCACCCATGTTTATAGCAGTATAATTTGTCATAGCTAAATCTTGGACACAACCCAAATGCCCATCATCTGAGGAATGGATAAAAAAAGATGTGGTATTTTTATACAATGGAGTATTACTCAGCTATAAAGAAAGATAAACTTAAGGCTTTTATAGGTAAATGGATGCAACTAGAGACCATATTCAAATGTGAAATAAATCAGACCCGCATGTGTAAACATCATATTTTCTCCCTAGCATAAGAATCTGAAAGAGTAAATAAAATCTGAAAGGTATAATAGACATTGTGAAAGGGAAAGAAATTGCCCAAAAGGAAAGAATAACTGGGATGGGGGAAAGAAGAAAAGAAAGGAAAATATATATATATATATATGCACAAAATAGCTAAGATAATTGTAATACTAATTTCTATTGGTTTATTGAAAGGAACAGTTAATGCTTAATTGTCTGATGATTTTACAAGCCTATATCTAGCAATCTGAAGAATTACTTTGAAGATAACAATATGCAATATAACAACCATTGTTAATTTCCTATCAGCTTGTTTTGAAATTCTGTATTGTTTTTATTGTTTTTTATTATTTATTCTCTTCAAAATAAAAATTTTTTAAAAGCCATTTCCCTGAGAGAAATGGCCCATTCCCTATCTGGGGATGAGAATGTGCAAAATGATTCTGGAATATTGTCTGTGTTAGTTAGCTTCTCATTATGATAATGAAATACCTGAGGCAGGCTAACTTATACAGAAAAGAGGTCTCACAGTTCTGGATGCAGGGAGTCCAAAAGCATTACACAGCTTCTTGTGAGGACCTTGGCTACATCACATCATAGTGGGAGCACATAGGTGTCTCTCCCTCTTCTTATAAAACCACTGGACACAGTCATGGAAGTTTAACCTTAATTATTTTATCTGATCCTAATCACTTCCTAATGGCTCCCTCTAAACACTATAAAAAAATTAAGTTCCTATACTCTTAATAACATTAAGATATGATTTGGAAATTAATTCCTGTCTGAGTTTGGGGGATAAATCACAGCCAACCCATATCCATGTTATACCAGAAAGCAAGGACCCTATCAAAGATGCCTGGGGTCTCAGAAGTCAACATGAAGGACATCCTACTTGCTGAAGCTGGGACAATTTGAGGTGAATAGACTAAAAACAAATGGATTAAAACACATCAAGCATTTTCAACTCCATGAATTTATACTGGTACACACACAGGAATCATTGCTCATGTCTAAAAAGTGCCAGGAAACCACTGTCTGTTGGTTTGTTTGTTTTGAGACAAGGTCTTGTTACTTCAGGCAGGCCTTGAACTCACTATGTAGCCCAGGCTGGCCTCAAACTTGCTGTGATCCTGCTGTCTCAGCCCAAAACTACTTATTTTTAAAACCAATCTTCAAAAAGAAAAAATTGAGCATTTATCTTCTCTTTCATTTGTGATCCATTCTGAACGGAAATCAAATAGTTGATGAAGAGAAAGTTTCCTTTTACAGAAGTATTCTAGCAAATAAATGGAAAGGAAATGATAGAACATTACCATGTGCAATCCCAAATGATTTGTGGGTGTAGCAATGATCATAAAGGTTTGCTATCACCACAGGAGACACAGGATTCTTTGACAGAAGAACCACTGAAGAACCTCCCCAGGGACGGACCTCAGGGATGGATATTCTAAACAGGTATCAATCACCTAGAAAAAGCCTGGAAGAGTCACTAACCCAACCCCCTACAGGAAAAGCCCCTGTTCTATATTCATGTTCACTTGCTAATGACTCGCTTCCCCAGGTGATCCCAATTTAATCAATTGTACCTGAGCAGGTATACTTGTAATCTTATTGACTGACCATAGTTTTGTCCCACCTCATGCCTGCCTTGTGATTTCCCCTTTTTTCCACATTAGACCTGCCTCACCTCGTGGTATTGCTCTATAAAATCCCTAGGAAGCTGGGCATGGTGGCACACGCCTGTAATCCCAGCACTCAGGAGGCTGAGGTAGGAGGATTGTTGCAAGTTCGTGACCAGCCTGGGCTACAAAGTGAATTCAAGGCAACCTGAACTACATAGCAAGACCCTATCTCAAAAAGACCAAAAAAAAAAGATCCCTAGGAAAAGCAGGGACCTTGGCAACCCGCTCAGGTCCCCTTCTGTCCTTCTCCTTTCCTCCAATAAATATATTCTGCTCTTTCTCTTCATCAACCTCTGTTTATCCTAAAATCCATTCTTCGATTTTAGAGAACATGAGCTTGTGCCGGATATCTAGCAGTTCCCCTTTTTTCAACAGGAAACAGGTATGTGGATCTTTTGCAGATGGCAATTAGATTTAGGGATTGAGGGAGAGGGAAAGGAGGGATAGAGAAGTAAAAAGGATAAATATATAATATGTATATGTGCCATTTTCCATGATTAATGTATCACCAAACATATACTGATAAAAAAGTGAAAATAAATATGCAAAATGAAAATTTTAAGACAATCAGCAAATATAAATACCAACTGGCTGTTTGATGACATTAATAATTTACTGTTTTAAATTTAAGCATAAAGCAAGGCATGGTGGTACACACCTTACAGTCCCAGCTACTCAGAGACCAATATGGGAAGGTCACTTGAGCCCAGAAGTTCAAGAGCAGCCTAGGCAACATACCTAGATCCCAGTTCAAAAACAAGCAACCAAACTTTAAATTTAGATGGGATAATGATACCGTCATTTTTTTTCAAAAGAGCTGTTATCTTTCAGAGAAATAAACAGTCTAAAATATTTGCACATGAAATATGATGCTTGAGGTTTCCTTTAAAATAATCAGGAGGGAAAAAATAATCAAGGGGGAAAATTATAGATACAGATAGATATAGATTTAATAGGAGAGAAAGGAAAGTTGGCCCTGTGTCAGAAATTGTTAAAGCTGATAGTAAATTTGTCAGGTTAATATTTCTATTTTCTCTACTTTCAAATATTTTTGGAATTTTTCTACAAGTTTATGGTGAAAACCAGAAAATTTCAGAAAAGAAGAAAAATTAAATTGTCCATAATTCTATCCTGCAGAGATAATTTACTACTGTCATTTTACGGTATATGCTCTAGGCTCTTAAAGAATATATACCATAGAAACCCTGCTGTGAATATTTTTATAATCTGATTTTTTATTTAAGATAATTTTTTTGGTCCTTGTCATTAAAAATTCTAAAACATTATTCTTAATGTTTACAATGGTATTTCAGTTCCTAACATTTATTTGATCAACCTTCTACATTTGTTACTAAAAACTTTGCTGCTCTAAGTATCCTTTAAGGCCAGGCGTGGTGGTGTAATTCCAGCACTTGGAAGGCTGAGGCAGAAGAATCACTGTGGATCGAAGGCCACCTGAGATACATGTGTGAGTTCGAGGGTCAGGCTGCACTACATAGTGAGACTTTGCCTCAAAAAAAAAAAAAAAAAATCTAAGTATGCTTGAAAATCTTTATTTCGGGGAGCTACAGATTTTTTTAAAGTAGAATTACTGCCAGTGCATTACCACCTGTAGTTCTAGCTACTCAGAAGGCTGACATAGGAGTATTACTTGAGCTCAGGAGTTCAAGACCAGGTGGGGCAACACAGTGAGACGTCTCAAAAAAAGAAAAAAGAAAAGAGAGGAGAAAAAAGAGAACAAGGTAGAATTACTCATGAAAAGAATGTAAGGATTTTCAAGTACATACTGCCAAAGTACCCTTCAGAAAAGTTATATCCATTTATGTTCCTAGCAAGATGAGTTAGAATTTCCTTTTCTCCAAAACCTTACTTTTCCGGAAGCTTTCAATTTGCCCTGTAATAAAAGAAATCTAAGCCCAAAAAGCAATTGGTAAGTTTGTTGGAGCCAGACAAGCCGTTATGGCTTGTATCTAGGTGCTCCCTCAAAGCCTCATGTGCTTTTCAGAGGTGGTTGGATCTAGGATTTGTGAATATGGATTAAGGATGTATGATGACTAAATTAGTCCACTGATTGGTTGAACATAGACCTAGGAGTCGGCCAGGCATGGTAGCACATGTTTGTAATCTCAGCACTTGGGAGGCTGAGACAGGAGGATTGCTGCAAGTTCGAGCCACTTGGGCTACAAAGTGAGTTCAAGGCCAGCCTGAATGACATAGTGAAACCCTGTCTCAAACACACACACACACACAAAAAAAAAAAAAAAAAAAAAAAACCATAGCCTGGATGGAATGTAAATGGACACAAAGAAGGCAGGCTTGCTCCTGCTGTTTTGCTAATTTCTGCCTGCCATGCCATCGTAGACTGTTTCTCCTCTGCCATGCCCCTCTACCATGGTGCCCTGCCTTGGAATCAGATTATGGACTGAAACCTCTACAAACTATGAGTTAAATAAACCTTTTCTTGTTTAACTTTGGGTGTTGGGTATTTTGTCTCAGCAGTAAGATAGAGAGTAACGAAGACACAGCCTACCTATGAATCTTATTAGCTGTGTGACACTGGAAAAGATGTTTGACATCTCTCAGCCTATTTCCTCAATTTTAAGATGGAGAAAAGTGTATTATTTTTCAGAGGTTATGGCCATTGAGTAAGATCATAAATATGATGGTATATTGTCTAAATTTTTCTGACATGACATAGTTCCTGGCTTCATAAATGTTAGCTATAACTATCATCATCATCAGTATCACATGTTGGCTCCCTAGATAATAAATTCGTAGTCTTTGTGCTAGTTATTTTCCCTTCATTTTCATGAAGAGGACTTTTTAACTTGCTTCTGCATCCAGTCTCATGTTTAAAATAGCTTGAGATAAGTTAATATGTTTTGGATGGTTGCAAGCAATGAAAACCCAAGTCAAAATAATATAGATGCAGCACTTGATGGCAAGGACTCAGATACTGCCTGATTCTGTTCTCAGTGACTCCCTCAGCTCTGCCTTTCTAAGTATTGCTTTGAGCCCCACACTAATGTCCCTAGAATAATGCATCTTTCAACAGCAACTAAATCCACATGCTTCTTCATTCACTTCCACGTGAAAAAAGAAATTCCTTGCCCACTATCATTCAATTAGATCTTGACATTTATACTGGTTGGGAAAACTGGTTTATATTTTATCTTAGGGTTTGTAAATAGGACAGAATAAAGAGGCCCATACAGATCTGCTCACAGGGACACTTGCTACATAAGAGAGGCAGCCTGCAGATCAGTGAGGAAAGAAGAGAACTTTAAATAAATGCTGCTGATAAACTTTAGCATTCATGTAGAAAAAAATTGAAATTGCACTCACTCCTATCTCACATAATGTACAATATTCAATTACAAGTAGAATTGACATAAGAGTAAAAGAAATAACTATGAAGCTTTTACAAGATAAGACTGCAAGACAGGGAAAAATTGCTTAAACAAGACACAAAAAGCATTAACCATAAAAAGAAAATATTCATACATTTGCTTATTTTAAAATTAGATGTCTGTTATCAAAATAAACAACTGTTGAAGCAAAAGTTAAGCAGAATGGAGGAAGATGTTTGCAATAGATAAAGACTCACACCCAACTACATGAAGAATTCTCACACAATAACAAGAAAAAGACATATAACTCAATAATAAACAGCAAAGAGGCCAGAATAGAAACATCATGAGAAAATAACCAAAGGTGCTCCTCATTAGTAATCAGAGAAATCAAATTTAAATTAATACCAGCAATGCATACAGATGTGAAATTCAAAAGATGAGCATATGAAGTACTGGAGAAAATCTGTACAGTATTAGTTATTTTCTTATTGCTGAGAAAATACCCAGCACTCATTACAGTCTGTGCTTCCGCCCTCTGTGCACCAGGTGCAGCCAGGAGATACTGGCTCAGAAGGCCCACAGACCGCTAACATCAGGGTCAAGTTTAGGCCCTGCCTGTGTGTGCCCTGTGCTGCCTGAGGTATTAGATCAGGCAGTCCATCACCTGCTGACACCACAGTTCCCATCTGGGCTTTGTATGCGCCCTGACCAAGGTCACAGAAACAGGCAGTCCGCAATCACCCTCAGTGCAGCTTGTACTTGCCTCCTGTGAGCACCCTGAGCTGCTTGGCGTCACTGAATCAGGCAGTCCATGCACTGCTGACTCTGTGGCTCATGTCTAGGCTCTGCCTGTGCCCTGAACTGTCTGGGGACACAGAACCAAGTGGTCCATGATCACACCACCAGTGCGGCCCTCTTCTGGGTCATACGCATTCCCTGAGCTGCCTAGGGACACAAGCAGGCAGTCTGCAATCTGCAGACATCATGGTTCGCATCTGGGACCTGGGAGAACTAGGTACACTCTGCCAACCACTAGAAGACCCCAGAGTGAGCAGCCCATTTGGCAGCCACTGAGGGGCAAGTCTGACCACCAGGGCAATTAGGGACACTTCTGACCTCTGCTGAGTTGCCAGGGAAGAGGGAGACTGGGCGCTCTGCCTCCGGCATGAAACATGACAAGACAAAGGACTAAAATGCAATCTCAGAACTCTGCCCCACCTAGAACAAGTCCAAAAGACATCGACCTAGGAGAACTTAGTAAACACACACCTGAAATTGCTGAAATGATTGCAATGGAAGTAAAGAAACAACTCCATCAGGCCATAGAGGACATCAGATCAGAAATAATATCTCAGGTAAAAAATGAAATGACAACAATAATGAAAGAATTGCTTGGCACATCTAAAGAAGATATATATAAAAAATAGATGAACATAGGAAACCGATGGAAATGTTAAATGAAAAATACAGGAATGAACTAGAATGCATGAAACAGATTCAAAGAGATATCCAGGAAATAAAAAATTTTCATTGAAGGCTGGCAAAATCACTTGAATGAAGCTGAAGACAGGATTTCAGTTCTCAAAGACACCATGGCAGCTAATGATCATGAAAGGATGGATCTCTTAAAATTAACGAGGAACTAGGAAAAATCAATTCAACAGCTGCAAGACGAGACAAAGAGAAATAATGTAAGACTAATAGGAGTCAACAAAACAGCAGGAGGCAACACAAGTGACATAAAGAGAATATTTGCAGAAATAATAGCAGAAAATTTACCAAGCATGGAAAAAGATTCTGACATACAGTAAGTGAGGCATATAGAACTCCAACTAGTCATAATCAAAATAAAACTATACCCAGACATATAATAATCAAGATCCCAGACATACAGCAGAAGAATAGAATATTAAAAGCCATGCACAACCATCACAATATCTAATTTTAGAACTTTCTAAGCCTTCTCCTTTCTTTGTCTAATAATAAAATTCCTTTTACTGCCCAAGTCACAGGCACATGCCAGGTTTAGTCATATGGCAGCTCAACTCTACAAAAAAAAGAACTTTTTAACTTTTACTTCTGAACCCCTCAAGGAAAAGAAACTCTTACTCATTAGCACTCATTTCCCTTTCTCAGCTCCCATTTCCTGCACTCTTATCAGCCCAGCCAAATACCAACCTACATTCTGTGTGGCTATGCCTATTCTGAATAGTTCCTATAAACACAATGCTATAATATTAGTCTTTTGTGACAGGTTTCATTCATTTATTGTAACCTTTTTAAGGTTCATACATGTTGTAAGATGTGGGGTTGTGGGACAGCTTGAGAGAGAAATAAATGAATCCTGAACCTCTGTAATTGACAGAAACAATTTTTGTTTCTGTCAATTAAGTAAATTACCTTAAGTGAGAAATCTTGGTGGAGGAGTGGAATTCTTTGTCAAGGCCCTCTTTTCTTGCTTTCAAGAGGAGCTAGATTCCTTCTCCCTCTACTTTTCTGGTTTCCTCCAAAAGAAATACTTTCATACCTGGACCTTTATTTTTATTGCCCTGGGAATTTTTTTTTTTTTTTTTTGGTGTGTATGTGGTATTGGGAACTGAACTCTGGGCCTTCACACTGAGATACAATATCAGTTCTTTTAAAATTTTTTGTTTTCAGACAGTCTTGCTAAATCACTAAATGCTCAGGGTAAGTTCAAACTTGTAATTCTCTGCCTCAAGCTCACAGAGTGCTGAGAGTATAGTGTGTGCCACCCTGCCCAGTTTGCCCTGGGAAGAATTTAAACTTGGCTTTGTCAGGAATAGGTGGTTAGGGTGGTCTTCTTGAGGGGGCATAAATTTTATCTGCCACACAGTGTTTAGTTTCCTTTATTTAAAAATAAAAATATTCTCAGTCCCTCAGTTGAAGGAATAACATTATGTTATTTTTCGTGTGCAACTAGGTTATCAATGTTCCTGCTATTAGGAATCTCTGTTGATGACATTTTGAAGCATGATCTCCAAAGTGTCTGCATGTCTGGTGAGTCCAGGAGATCCTAGAGATGTAAGTGCAACTGGTACTATATATGGATCCAGAAGGACTTGGCCATTGACTCTGTTTAGTCATTTTTTTTCCTCTGCCAGTGATGAGATCTCTAGAAACACTACCCCACTGGAAATGGAGGTGGACACGAAGTTGAATAGAACAGGGCAGGTCCATAGATCAAAGATGAGACAGAGGCTGTTGCTGCTATCTTTGAGCCCCCTTACATGTTGTTCCATGCCTAGCTCCACTCACCAGCGAAATCCCTGCCACTGTCCTTCTGGGCCTCACCTCTAAATCGCACGTAACACGGGTCAGGTGTCATTATCAGGAAGCATTCTCTGATTGTCCCAGGTCTGCCCCTCTGCATGGTGCTTCCAGAGCATCTTAAATTTGCCTCCCACATAGCACTTAGAACATTGTGATGAAGTTAACTCTTTACATAAGAGATTGCAAACTCAGGTGCCTAAGAAGCCCAGGAGGATAAAAATAAGGAAAGAAGGTCAGCCATGAGAATAACCCTAACTTTAAAATGGAAACGAAAACTTTGTCTACTTTTCTTAAATCATGGAATACACCTTTTCTTCTCTTTTGAGAGCATTGTAGGTACATGAAGCATCTCATATATTGACTTTTTTTTTTTTTGCTACTGGGAATCGAACTCAAGACTTTGCCCTTGCCAAGCAGGCGCTTGTGCTGCTGAGCTATATCCCCAGCATACGTTGGCTTTTAAGATGTAACCAGGAGTGGTTAGGTCTGTGGTCTATATTCCTACTTGGCAAACTGCATTCCATGTGACTGCTGCATTGTGAAATTTAATCCCAACATTATCAGATCTACTGGTTTGCCGGAGAAACTGGGAATCCAAACTTTTATGAAAACCTCCCAATTTTTTAATGACCAGAACTAACTCCCAAATTTGAAAGCATGGGTAGGACAAATAGAATTCTTCTGGAGGCAGTATCCAGCACCCAAGCCCCATAGCTGTGAACCCACTGGTCTTTGTGACCTGGACCACATAGCATTTAAGTCCCTACAAATTAGCACAGGTTCTAATACACAGAAAGCACTCAGCATATTTTCAAGGAATAACAGTTGATATTTACTTAGCACTCACTATGTGCCAAGCACTTAAGTCCTTTACATTCCTTACACTGTGTCATTGTTATAGCCTTAGGAGGTAGGTACACTTGCTGAAAGTTTTAGAGTATAGTGAGGAAGGCAGGATTCTAACTCAGGTCTGTCTGACCCAGATTTCTTAGAAAGGTAGAATCTTTCTCTTAAGAGATAGGTTGAAGTACTGGCTAAGATCTTGTTCTTTTAGTTTCAGATTAGGCACCTTCTATTTGTCATTCTAGCCTACTTATGTATCTCTATACCCTTATTTTCCCATCTGTGAAGCAGAGAGGGTATAGATCAGTGACAGATTGCAGTGCTTAGTGTACACAAGGCTTTGGGTACAATTCCTGGCATCAAAGGGAAGGAAGCTTTAGGATAGTGGCACATACCTGCAGTCTACCCCAGGGACTTGGGATGCTGAGATAGGAGGATTGCTAGTTTAAGGCCAGCCTGGGAAACTTAGAAATTTTTTTTTAAAAATTAAAGAGCTGGGGTTATAGTTCACTGGAAGAATGCTTGCCTAGCACAGGTTCAATCCTCAATACTCTACCATAAAAAAGGAGGAGGGAGAGAATAGCTATTAAGTACTCATAGGACTATTTTTTTTTTCTCTTTTTGAAACAGGGTTTCACAAAGCAGTTCAGGCTGGCCTTCAACTCACTTTGTAGCCCAGGCTGATTTCAAACTTGCAGTGATCTTCCTGCCCCAGCCTCCCAAGTGCAGGGATTACAGGCATGCACCACCACACCTAGGCTTTGTAGGGCTATTGGAAGAGTTAATTGTGATAAATAGGCACAGAAGAGTTCATCGACAAACACCCACTGCTTTTCTCCTTTGATAGTTAAATCACAGCCATCCACATCTACTAGTTTTTTATCCTGCAAAGAGAAATAGTCTGGTTGAACATCTACCTCGCTACTAGAGAGAAGAGAAGGATGAAATGTACGAAGTCACTTCAGATATCAGATGGCTGTTTTCTGAGCCACCAACACCCTTGACAGAAGTGAAAATGATCAAAACAAATGACAGGCTCTCAGAAGAAGGGACAAATTGTTCCCCTATCAGGCTGTTTTATAGGAAAAGAAAGTTATCCTGGGTCTGAAGCTTCATCCCCACTGGATCCTTGTGTTTCACATCTCCTTAAGGTTAGAGCGAACTTTCAAAAGGAATAATTAAATATGGGAAGAAATGAGGTCAGCAGGTCTCACCGTGCTTTTAAACAGGAACTCTGAGAGCTTGTGGAGGAAGCAGATGACAGCAAAGCTGCTTCTGAGAATGCTCAATCCCAGGTAGAAGATACAGGAGCACAGTTCACCAAACACAGATGACCTTAACTGTAAGTCATCTATAGTCATCTACTTGATTCTGCCCATAAACTGACACACTTCAGAACATTTTTGGTTTGCTTAGTAAAGATTATTGTTATATTTAATAATCATATTAAAAAGATTGCATTCCTGATAACAAAAAATGAAATACCTAAGAATTCATATCCTGAGAGATATGAATAATCAATGTAAAGACAGCCTCAAAATGTTATTGGAAGATATGAAAGATTTTAATAAGTCAAAACCTAAATGGTGCTGAGCAAGAGGACATAAAATGGTAAAGATAACGGCTCTCTCCAAGTTAAGTTATGAACAATTCAATGCCAGTCAAAATGCCTACAGGATTTTGTTGTTTTGTTTTTGTTATTAAGAACTCCACAAAATAATAGAGACACTATATCATACTTTTTATTCAATCATTTCTTCATCTTAGTCATTTTGGTATTTCACTCCACTTTTACAGCTTTACTGGGATATATTTTATACAGGCTGAAACTCACCTGCTGAAGTACAAATTAGTGTACAAATCAGGGTATATTCACAGAGTTGTATGACCATCACCATTAGTGTTTCAAGATTCAGAAAAAGAAACCTCTCATTCCCATTCGCAATCATTCATCTTTTCCACTCCAGCCCTAGGCAACTACTAATCTACTTTTTATCTTCTTGAATTTGTCTATTGTGGACATTTTATGTAAAGAGAATCATAAAATATCTGGACTTCAGTGACTTACTTCTTTCATTTAGTATAATATTTTCAAGGTTTCTGAAGTAAAGAATTTAACCTTACTCAAACAGAGATCTGGCCTTTGGTCTTGGCTTCTGAAAAGTAATGCTCCAAACTCTTGAATTGTCATACCATTTTTTTTTTTTTTTTTACAATACAGGGAATTGAACCCAGGGTTTTTGCATTAAGTTACATCCTCAGCCCTTTTTATTTTTTTATTTTGAGACAGGCACTCTCTAAGTCACTAAGTTGACTATGTTGGTCTCAAACTTATAATCCTCCTGCCTCAGCCTCCCAGAGTTCTGGGATAATAGGTGTGCACCACCATGCCAGCTTGTTTGCTCTTTCTTTTCTTTTTTCTTTCTTTCTTTCTTTCTTTCTTTCTTTCTTTCTTTCTTTCTTTCTTTCTTTCCTTCTTTCTTCCTTCCTTCTTTCCTTCCTTCCTTTCTTTCCTTCTTTCTTTCTTTCTTTCTTTCTTTCTTTCTTTCTCTCTTTCTACAGAGTTTCCTTTTTTTGTCTTTTTGAGTCAGGGTCTCACTATCCAGTTCAAGCTGACATTGAGCTCACTTTGTAGCCTAGGCTGGTCTCAAACTTGCAATGATCCTCCTGCATCAGCCTCCCCAGTTCTGGTATTACAGACGTGTGCCACCATGCCTGGTTTCTTTTTTTCTTTTTTTCTTTTTTTCTTTTTTTTTTTTTTTTTTTGTCTTTTTGTCTACAGAGTTTCTAACTTTATGTTTACTTAAGCATTAGGAATTTCAGCTTTAGTGATTATGCTATTTATAACTTACTTTTCAACAGTTTTTTTCTCTTGTTTTTCTTCCATGATATATTAAAATTTCCATTGCAGCTGAAGTCATTATACCTTATTTAGAAGGAGAATTTTAGGAAGAAAATCTTGTCTGTTGTAGGAGTGATCATTAATCATGATATGTCAACCTCAGGGATTAGTAAAGCCCACTTTTGAGTGTCTGAGTGGGTCATGGGGACATGGCCTTGGGTACTGTATATGGTCCCTGGATCCTCTCTCTCATTATTCCTCTACTGTACTTGCTAACTGCCCTGAACTAAGCATCTTTGCTCTACCATGCTCTTCTGCCATGATGTACCTGCCTTGGAGCCAGATGATCATAGTCTGAATCCCCTGAAACCATGAGCAAATTAAATCTCTCCTCTTCTAAACTGAGGGAATTGGGTACTGTGTAGTGTGTAGGGACAAGAGAGTATGATGAGTAATTTTATGTTTAAACTTGCCTATATGGTCAAACATTATTGTAGCTATTTCTGTAATGGGAGTAACATTTAAACTGGTAGGCTTAGAGTACATCTTCCTAATGGGTCACATTCAATCTTTTAAAGGCATTAATAGAACTTTGTTCATCTTACTTAAGTTTTTGTTCTGCAAATGTTGAGATAGCTAAATATATTCCATACATCCAGGATCAACAATTATTAACATTTGCCTTATTTGCTTTCTCTCCATCATACTCTCTTGCTCTCTAGCTACAGACAGACACACATTCATCATTTTTGTGATTATTTCATTATATTTTGCATATATTTCATTCTACTTAACTATGATGTCATTAAAACTCCTAAAAAGAATTAGCAAAATTTCCATAATGCAGTCCATATTCAAATCTCTGCAAATATCCCAAGAACATCTTGGATAGTTTCCCCCTCTACGACACCAGAAGCCAATCAAGATTTACTTATTTTATTTGGCATTTCTCTTTAACCTCTTTTTATCCATTCTATTGACATACAGTCTATGTATTGACATTTTTAAGAGTGTAGGCTGATTGTCCTATAAAATGTCTAGCATTCTGGATTTTTCTGTTTCTTCATGCTGTTTAACATCTTCTTTTATCCCCAGAATTTCTTATAAGCTGGAAGTTAGGTCTGGCTTTATCAGAAAATTCCTACTGGAAAAACCTGATGTCATACTGTCTATTAGTGATGTTTAAGTGATGGCAGACAGATCTCTCCATTGTAAGGGTATATTCTTTTTCTTTTGCAGTTGCTAACAGTTCTTTGGGTTTAAGCTTTTTAGCTAGACTTTATTGCAAACCAATATGGTGATGTAAAAAAAATTTAAAGATTAGGAGGGTACATGAAAGACATCTAAAAAGGAAAAGTAGTGAAGCAACTCTACTTTTACCAGAAAATGATAATAAGGCAGCAATAAACAACTAAAGCATAATGGTATCAGAGTCTAAGATATTGGCATTGAAATAAATTCTAACATACCTTATATGGGAGAAAAGAATGTATCACATAGCTTTGAAATCATTCCAAATACCATAATTTGCAACATGATGAATCTGTCTTGGGGCTGTGTTTTCATTCTATTTTGATATTTTTCTTTAAAAATGGACATCTTGGGCCAGGGATGTAGCTCAGCATCAAGGTGCCTGCCTGGAAAGCACAAGGTCCTGAGTTTGATTCCTGATACCAGGAATCAAAAAAAAACAAAAATCCCTTATGTGAGAACTTGGAGTAAACTCTCCCCACCACTCTGAGAGTATAACTTAAGTCTCCCTTCCCTTGGGAGAGCTTACATCAGACCTCACTGAACCACCCATGTGTGAATTACTGACTCCAACAACTAGATTTCAAAATGCACACAAATTCAAGAGTTTGACCAACATTTTCAGAACTTGGGCCAAGGTAGGGCTGCATTCTGCCAGGCACTTATCTGCAGTGAGTTCTATAGCACATTTTATAGGACAGAGGTTTGGCAAGCTTTGGAATTTTAGGACTTCATTTGCCAATATTTGTATTGTTACTGGATTTTGTTTTTTTTTTTCTTTTATTTTAAAGAGTAAAAGAAGGATAACATAATAATAGGAGGGGTTTACCAAATTACAGACAAAGTGGTAGAAAATTATCAATGGTTATTGTTTTACATATTGTTATCTATAAGATAGTTTCTCAGGAAAACAAATGATAGTGAGTTACAGACAAAAGAGGTAGGAGATTATCAATAGTTGTTGTGCTATACTTAGGTATCTTCAAAGTAGCTTCTAAAGAAAATAAATAGAACTATACATGAGTGACCTACTGAATAACCATTCAATAATTCTCAATGGTTGTTGGAGGAAACACATAATAATAAACATGGATCCATTTATGAAATAGGATAGGAACAATACAAACATTGTAGAGTTATGGATAGATTAGTAGGAAAATATCAATGACTGCTGTAATACATGGTGGTATCTTCAAAGTGGTTTCTCAGGAAGACAGAGATACACAAGAAGGATCTAACAAGTAGTTACAGCCTGAGGATTGTCAAAAATCAAGTGAGTCATCTGGGGCGAAAGCCATTTCTTGTAGCGTTTTCTCTCCAGCCTCCCATCGCATTGGGACCCCACAACCACTTAGTGTCCTCTCCCCAACTGTCAGCACAGGCAGCAGGAATCCTGCTGCAGACTTCTCCAGAGCTCCACCACAGCCTTTACTGTCAGGGGAAGAATGGCTTCCAGGGAGTCTCTGCATGTATTGTGCAAGGTCCTCCTGGTTTATAGCTTCTGAGCGGCTCTCGTGATCCCAGTCCACAGGACCTCTGACTCCATGGGCTTAGTCTGCATTCTCATGTTCTCTGAGTCCTTGTTCAGCAGGTGCTCCTCCACTGGCTCTGGACCTTTCTGGTTCTCAATGGCAGGAGCAAGAGTGTCCCGTTGTATGGCATGTATTCCCAGGGGTTGTTCAAAGTTTGAATGATTCATACACATCCATGGGTGGGCAACTGCAGTCGGCGCACGGTGGGCCAATTGTGTCACTGTTTCTCTGTGTCATGATAGAACTCAATTGAGTGGCGGCAGCCGGCCTAAGGGCTGGCGTGCAACAGCGCTCGCCGCCGCATGACTCCCCATGCACTGGGGGCCCTCCCTCCGGGGGCCTACGAGGCAGGAAGCTAGCCAGCCAGAAGACCGGCGCTCCTCGCCCATGGCTCCCTGTGCGCCGGAAGCCCTCCTTCCGGGGGCCTACGAGGCCGGGAGTGAGCCACCGGTGGGAAGACCAGCGCTCCCCGCCCAGGGCTCGCCGTGAGCCCGGGACCCTCCCTCCAGGAGCCTTATTACTGGATTTTGGAATGTTGGAGTCTCCTACTGGAGGTGGTTTCTAGGTTCTTTATGTCCTGAGCAAAGAACTCGTCAAGACAAACATAAATAGTAGTAAAATATTAGTAAAGGTAGGAAAAGAAGCAGGCTCTGCAAAGTGAGTTTAAACCAAGCAAAAGTAAGAAAAAAAGTACAGTGATGATGAGTCACCCTACAAGAGAAAACACAGTAGCAAAAACTGAATATGGACTGTTCTTTTTGTATCACACACTCCTCAGGCTGATGTCAGGTCTAAGTCCTCTGATGGAAAATTTGCTTAAGTTCTCAGAAGAAGGCCATATGCAGGGCTCTGGGAACTGTTCTGTGGATGTGCACGCTTTCTTTTGTAATTAACAGGTAGTTTACTTCTTGCCACGTCCTAATCTCTTGTTTTAGTACCATCCTTTAGCATAGAATGACTTCACTTGTGTTGTCCTGAATCTCCCCTATGGTGGTCAAGCCAGCTTCTCCAAAAACTGATCATGTAAAGGTACACCTCAAATTCTAGTTAGACTTCTCTTTCCACCAATACTTGCATCTATCTAACTGAGCAACAATTCTGAAACTCATTCACTATGTGCTAATGTTCCCTATCTATCAAGGGTTTCCATTCCCTGTGAGGTTGTTCACATTATTCTCCCCTTCTTTAGGTATTGTGATTCTAAGAAAACTTGAACCTTGCGATTTACAAAATCATATTTTGATCAACTTATTTCCACTGTATACAACAGAAAATTAGTTGGAAGTCACTGCAAAAAATAAAACTGAGTTCAATTACTCCACTTTAAAGATGCAAAACTTGAAAGCTTAATAAATTTTAAGATCAATTAAATTAAGGCTAGAAAATCATAATTTTTCTTCAGTGCTTACTCTATACTAGACATTGTTCTAAGCACTTTACATGATAAACTCATTTAATCCCTTCAACTTTATGAGATTAGGTTACACTTACCCTCTCTCCATTTTTGTCAGTGAGAAAACTGAAACAGAAAGAAATGACTTATTTAGAATCCACAGCCAGCCAATTAGGGAGCTGGAATGGGAACACAGAAAAGATGACTCAAGAATTTGTGGAAGCCAGGCGTGGTGCCGCACGCCTGTAATCCCCACACTCAGGAGGCTGAGGCAGGAAAACCTTGTGTGTTTGAGGCCAGCCTGGGCTTCAAAGTGAGCTCAAGCCCAGCCTGAACTGCATAATGAGACCTTGTTTCAAAAAAAAAAAAAAAAAGAATTTGTGCTAAACTATTCTACCTTACCATCTCAAAAGTTACACTATTTGTGGCTACACTGTCACAGCTAGTTAGGAATCAAATTTGGGCCCAAGTTCTCTGAGACTGGATTACATCCTCTATGGAGAATTCCAAGAGAAGAGTAAATTAATTACTCTGTGCAACTTGGTAGAGCACTGATTGTGGGCTTGTACTAGGCCATTACGTACAAGCAGCTGCTACATGCCTATGACGAGAGATGGATGAATACAGAAGGTCCAGTACAGCCAAACACCAGACCAGCTCCCTCATAAAACCAAATAAAGCACCTCTTATTGGGGTATAATATCATGTCATTTTTGGGAATTTGCTTTCTTAATTATGTTTTGCTGGAATTGCTATTAATATCAGTTACTATTCTTTATAAGGACAGCAAGGTGCAAATGCTTTGTACCATATGCCTCTGTGAAAAAAAGAATGAATTGTAAGATCTCTTTTCCATCTCTTTCTTTCAGTCTTATGTCCCAGGTCTTGCTCTATGTCTCAGCTGATTTCTCACGTTAATTATTTTAAACTTATCCTCAGTGGCCTCTTTTGTCTCTCATTGCCATAGAAACCCAGTCTGCCTCAGGAATTGTCTTCTTGTTTCTTTGACCCAGGCCCTCTACTTCTGTCCTTCTTCAGCTCCAAATCATCTGCTGAATTAAGTTTAGGCTCCTTGGCCTCGGCTTCTGGGACTATCTCTAATTTGCTCCTCTTTTATTCTCTTTTTAGAAATAATACATTCCTGGAGTACAGGTTATCAACCTCTACTCCATTATCAACCAAAATATTAATTGTAAGAATGAATATATTTATATAGAACTTTAGAGTAAAAATATCCACCAATATTACCCCATTAAAATTGCTTAGTCTTATGTATAAAATAATGTATAATTATACAAAAAATTATACATATACACATATTAAACTTGCTAGTATCACCATCTCTCTCATTTCAAAAAACATTGTCACATTTTAACTTAATGCTGCTGTACTCAGAAAGCTTTTGTATTTGGGGCTCTTACTAAGAGAATGAGTCTGAATGGGGAATAAAATAGAGCAGTTTAAAAGGTATCTCTTTCCAACTCTGGTGTTTTGCTTAGAAGCACTCTGTCATGTCACAAGGCGTACGTGACCAGGTTATGCACTTGGTCTTCACTGAAATGATTACTTCCTTTTTTTTTTTTTTTTTTTTTTTTTTTAGGTCTTTTACAGTTCAAGGTGGCCCTGAGCTCACTTTGTAGCCCAGGCTGATCTCGAACTTGCAGTGATTACAGCTGCCTCAAGCTCCAGAGTGCTGGGATTACAGGTGTGTCCCACCACGCCCAGTTTGATTAGATTGTTGTTGTTACGGGGAATCGAATTTGAGACCTTGTGCTTGCCAGGCAAGCACTTGTACCGCTGAGTTATATCCCCGGCTCTGAGATGGTTACTTCCGGATAACCTCTTGCTCTGGTTTGAATACCATCGAATGCTTCGCGTGTTCACAGAACTACAAATCCCAAAAGGCCTTTCGGCTCGGGCGCCTGCGCACCAAGCGCTCGCTCCTTCCCTTCCGCTCCTCTCCACCAGAAAAGACCCGCCCCGCGGCGCTGTCGCTCGCGTCGGAAGAAGCGGAAGAAGATGGCGCTCGTCAGGTGGGTTGTTGACTCGGGCCCTCTATACGGAAGGGTCTAGGAGTGTTCACCTTTTTCTTTTCTGCGCACACGCTCTCCGGTGGTGGCCGGGTCTGGGGCACAAAGTGATGTGTGCCGAGACCGTGGCAAGGCCCTCCCGCCAGCCACCGCGGCAGCTAGGCCGCACTGAAGCCTGGATCTTTCCCGAGGGGCTTCCAGGTTGAGTTGGCCCCTTCAAAGGGGCCGAGAACCGCGACGTGGCCTCGCGCCGAGGAGCCTCACGTGCTTTTCGCTTAGGCGTGGTGGCCGGTTGGAGAGCTCTCCCGCCGGCTCGCGGCTCGGTGGGCGCGACGGACGGACGGAGCCGTGGGCAGAGGGGAGCGCGCGGGAGGCGACTGCGCTGCTTTCCGGCCGTTTGGCTGCGGTGGTCTCTACTCTCTCTAGCTCCTTAAGCTAGGTTTCCTGAAAGGAGTGCTGAACAGGGACTTTACACTGGCCGCAAGAGTTGCCGCTGTCCACAGATATGCATGCTACTCTGCACTTCAACTTTAGACCTTGGAATTTCTTCTGTAGATGGAACCGCCCCAGATGTTTGGGGTTGCCAGTTGCCTTGGTTACCGTACATAAAGCGCTTCCAGACTTTAAGAAAAAGGTGCTCTTTAAGTGGGAGATTCCAAGAAGTTATGTAACTCCTTCTAGCCCGCGACCTTGTTGTTCCAAGTTGAAAAACTTTGCATGCAAACTCAGCAGGAAAAGTTTGGTGTTGAAAGAGGGTGTAAAGAAAGTTGTTATTTTAGGACCTAAGTTTGATCTTTCTTAACAGACTTCAGGCTCCTCACAGGTATTCCCCCCCCCCCCGCCCCCGCTATTAGCAGTTACCCTAAAAAGGTTTTAGTGGCAGGGAATTATCAGTGGTGTGTATACAGAGAAAAGTCTCACTGAGACTGCGAGGAGAATGAGGTATTAGATGTACACAAAGAACAACACAGGATACTAAATTTGTATAATACCAGCCTTAGTGCGAAAAGAACTAGATAGAATGAGCTGTTTGAACTAAAAAAAATTTGAGGGTTTTTTTTTTTTTTTTTCAGGAGCGGTCCTTTTTTTTTTCTCCTTAGTAAATGTTATAGACAGCAAACCTTTAATTGTGCTCCAGATGCAAGGCTCTGTGCTATAAATTAATGCAGTTATTATGAGGGAAGATTTTGTGAAATGGACACTCAGGAAGACCAATACCAGAGATGTGGTTGGTATTGTGTGCTTAAAATTACAATGGCAGCAATCTCTAAATGGCCTTTCCATGTTTTCACCTGGTGTTTATTGGTATCTGTTGTAATATCCTTTATTAAAGAAACATTAACTTTTTTTTTTTGGTTCTGTGAGCGGTCATAACAGTGAATGGCAACCCAAGAAGCGAGTGATGGGGGATACTTTTTTTTTTGAGACAGGGTCTCTCTATGCAGTTTAGGCTGGCCTTGAGCTCATTTTGTAGCCCAGGCTGGTCTTGAACTCACAAGGATCCTTCTGCCTCAGCCTCCCGAGTGCTGGGATTACAGGCATGCTGAGATTATAGGCGTGAGCCATCACACCCGGCAGGGAAAGCAGTTTGTAGCTAGTGGGTCAGAAGTACTGCTTGGCCAGACTTGTAATCACTCTTGTAGTACTGAGCTCGCAACCTGTGGGATCTGACATTATCTCCAGGTAGATAGGGTCAGAATTAAATTAAAAGATGCTCAACAGTTGTGCACTGGAGAAATCACAGGAGAACTGATTTCTTCTTTGATGTGTAGGGAAAACATCCCACATACCTGATGTCATAGCATTGTATGTTGTCTTGCTGAGAAGCAGGAAAACTTTTCCTATTTCTTTACATTCTATATCTTCAGAGCTTACATTTTAGTAGGACAGGCAGCCTATATGTGAATTTTAAAATACATTCAGGCTGGGCGTGGTGGCACACACCTGTAATCCCAGCACTTTGGAGGCTGAGGCAGGAGAATCATTTTGAGTTCGAGAACAGCCTGGGCTGCAAGTGAGCTCACGGCCCGCCTGAACTGCATAGCAAGACCCTGTCTCAAAAACACACACACAAAATTCAGTTAGCGTGCTAAGGATAAAAGGTTAGAGAGACTATAAATTTAGGTGCAGTGGCTGTATTTTACCAAGTGATCAGAAAAGAACTCTAGAGAGGTAAAATTGAAGAGAAATGTGAATGCTAAGGTGCAGGTTACTAAAAGATGTGGAGAAGTATTTTCTATAAAAGCATAGAAAAAATTGTTCTTAATAAATAGAATATTTCATGGCAAAGGGAATAGCAAATGTAATGATCCTGAGATAGCTTGCTTAACTAAAGATGAGAAAGATGTAGGGACAGAAATGGTGAGTACAAGGGGCAGAGTGAATTTACATTGCTACTTCAGTTGTAAAAGGGCTCCACAGTTGAACTTTGCACTACTTGAACAGCAGCATTTGAGGGGGAAAAAAATGTGCTCATTATTCATAACTTTGCCTAATAGTCTTAACTGAAAATCTGACTTGAAAAAACCTGTATTGGCTGAGAGTGAGTCATGCCTGGCAGAAGACACAATGATGTGATGCTTCAGTCTAAGCACCACTCTCATCCAGATAACACATTGTGCTTATGTTAGTGTGGTAAAATATTTGTTATTGTGCTTTTTTTTTGCGCTTTATTTGCATAAAATATCATAACCATGGTTCCAGAGAAAATTACTGATACCAGCAGTAAAACTAAGAGGAAAACTGTGAGAACCATGATAGAGTTAAAGAAATCATTCTGAAATTTGTTAAAGTCCTGGGAAAATGAACTTACAAGTAATTTTGGGGCCTCAGAACCAATTATTTGGTTTTCCATTATTTTTTGGGAAAATATGTTCAGTTCTCCAACTTTTTGGTGTTTGAACATGAATTTGGAAGGAATTGAGTTTATCAAAGTATCACTGTATTTCTTTCAGCAAACATTTAAGGAGCTCCTGCTGTCAGCTATCAGTGCCTGGACAGTTAGGGATGAAAGGAGCAGAATGCTCACAGTTTAGTAAGAGGATAGGTAAATGAACAGGGGATTGTGATACATTAAAGGATGTTTTAGTGGTATACAGAGGATGTAGAGGAAACATACATGGAGGCAGCCAGTCCACACCCAAGGAATCATGGAACAGCTCTAAATAAACATGGAAGACCTATTGGCAGTATCTGGACCCTGTGACAACTGGTGTACAACTGTTCTCGTTTAAAACTTAAAAAGAACCTTATACTTTTCTATGATCTGTTATTACAGATGAGAAAACAAGTTCAGAGTGATAAGTAATGTAGAGCTAGGTTTTTAAGTGGCATGGATAGAATTTAAATTCTGAACTCTTAGCCATCACAATAACTGATTGCAGACTGGATTAGAGCTCTCAAATATATGCTGTTTTAGCATCATGTACTTTTCCTGGATCACTTTGTGTGTGTGTGGTTCCATTGATTGAATCCAAGGCCTTTGCACTGAGTGCATTTCTAGACCTTTTTTATTTTTTATTTTGAGTCAAGATCTCCTTAAGACACTAAGTTGCCAAGACTGGATTTGAACTTGAGATTCTCCTGTATGTTGCCTCAGCCTTCCAGAGTGCTGGGATTACAGGCATAGATGGCCGTGCCCAGCTTAATGTATTTGTAATTATGGATTTCTCCCCTACAAGACTATACACTTTCTCAGTTAGTCTCATTGGCTGTTGAGCATAGTACATTCACCTAAATGATCAATATTTTTGAGTAAATGATTAAGCTGTACTATTCATTCATTTGTGCTTACTTAAAATTGCAAAGGAACTTGATTTTTTTCCCATTAAATGTATTATTCATCTGCTTGGATTTTTTTTTTGATACTTGGGATATCCCTGTAGTAACAGTTACAGTAATTTAAAGTTGTTAAGAATAGTTAAATAGCTGGGTGTGGTGGCACACGCCTATAATCCCAGCACTCGGGAGACTGAGACAGGAGGATCGTTTTGAGTTCAAGACCTGCCTGGAGGGGCTGGGGATTTAGTTCAGTGGCACAGTGCCTGCCTGGCAAGCACAAGGTTGTGAGTTCGATTTCTGGTAACAGAAAAAAAACAAAAAAGACCAGCCTGGGCTACAAAGTGAGCTCAAGGCCAGCCTGAACTGCATAGGGAGACCCTGTCTCAAAAAGACAATCAATCAATCAATCAATAAATAAATAAGAATACTTAAGTAGAAAGTGGGTTTGATTAAATAATAAGTTGAATCTTTAAGACTTACTCTTTATTTTTTGACCTTTTAGGTTTTAAATTTTATTCTAAACTAGAAACCCTTTGGAAAATGCTCTTTCAATATGTGGTTTGTGTTTTCTTTTACTCTCTTCGTTACACTCATTTTTAACCCTTGTTCTTTGTGTTGATACTAAAATAGTTATAAGTAAGGAGTGTAAGAGTAAAATAGTTTTAAAAAGTGGAGTATAAGAATAAAAGGATATTTAGAAAACCATATACAGGAGGGTTAGGCCCTAGGTAATTGGTAATTGAGAGTATTCATGTACATGTCATAGTTAGATGTTTTTATGTCTCTCAGTACTTCTTTCTTTTCATATATGATTGGTATTGAATATTGCCATAAGTCATAAGTAAGTCCCCTCTTGAGTGATCAAAAGAAAAAACATTAAAAGAAAAGAGTCATCTGATAGCCAAATTAGATCAATCAAATTGAATGTAAGAGTTTTAAAAGATTCTTTTATTTTCTACAGCTTTTTACCTGCACCTACTCAACTATCTCAGGACCAGCTTGAGGCTGAGGAAAAAGCAAGATCTCAGCGATCACGGCAGGCCTCACTGGTTTCCTCCCGAAGAGAACCTCCCCCATACGGATACAGGAAAGGTTGGATACCTCGGTTGTTAGAGGTAAATATGAATGTTCTGTTGGGACTTACTAAACTATGCTGAAATTTATTATAGCTCACTTAATAAAATAAACTTAACCCTAGAGTCTCTTGATTGTTAATGTCAGTGTGATAGAAATTCTGGTGAGTTCTCAAGATGTACTTCCCTCAGAAGTTTTATATTTTTCTTCATGTTTATTGTCATTGGTTTGTGATCACTAGAGAACTGCACCATTTTGCCTTTTATGACAAACTATTAAGACCCATACAGGCTGGGCGTGGTGCGCACGCCTGTAATCCCAGCACTTGGAAGGCTGACACAGGAGGACTGTTGCAAGTTTGAGACCAACCTGGGCTACAAAGGGAACTCAAGCCAGCCTGAACTGCATAGTGAGACCCTGTCTCAAAAAGACAAAAAAAAAAGACCCATACAAAGGAATTCACATACCCTTTATATGTCTAGGGTGTACAGCATGAAAAAGTAAGAGATGAACATGAAAGCGTGATCATAGTGGTTGATCAAAGTGGTTTTCACACACACACACACACACACACAATATCACAATGGTTTTCACACACACACACCATATCACAATGGTTTTCACACACACACACACACACACACACACACACACACACACACCATATCACGTAACCCTGAAGAAACAGCCTTTCTCCAGGGAAAACTACAATAGCACTTGCTTTACTGGGTTTTTTCTCTTCATCTGTTCTATTATCTTCAATTTGAGAATGTTAATACATGCCTGATACACATATTAGATACAATTTTAAGAAATGTGATAGATAAAATTTGATAGATGATTGGAGGAAGAAGAAAAATCTGGAATGATTTTTTTTTGTGCCCCTAACTTCTTTCTTAAGAATAAACATCTCCTGTCTACTCAGAATCATAGACATCAGTTCAAAACACTGTTTTCTCTGAGGATGACTTTCCATGCTTGACCCATCATCTTGCTTACCTAAGGAGAACAAACGTTTGAGCCTTACGTATTTTACTTACTCACAGTCTTTGCTTCTTTCAAGCTTTTATTTTCCTCTAATACGTATTCTGATTCCTACAAATATTCCTTCATATCTCAAAGAATAGGTGCCCTATTAAAAATCTGTGCCTGTAAGCATTCATTTTGTACTTTTTGGGGGGAGGGTAGGGTATTGAGAATCAAACTCAGGACCTTGTGCTTGCCAGGCAGGTACTTGTGCCCCTATATCCCCAGCCCCTGTACCATTTTGTATTCTATCACTTTTTTGTATTCTGTCCTTGTGTGGTTATGACTTCTACTTCACAAATGGAAGGCAGAGGGGGGTTGCCATTTTCATATGCCTCCAAGTAATGAGCATAATATTGAATTAAAAATTGTTGCTTAGATTCCTGAGTAACCCATCTTTGTTCTCCATCTCTACCATGTTTTTTGTTTCCCTGCCTGCAAGACTTTATAGTGCCTAGAAGACAAACATCCAAGTAAATTGTATCTTACCTATCATATTCCATGTTTCTTCTCAGTTCGTCCCCAGTTCTTACGAATTCCAGTGTGTGAAGGCCCCTCTTACTGTGATTATTAAGGGATTTTTGTTGTTGCTTTTGTTTTTTCCAAGAGCATAATTTCTGAAAAGCAGCACAAAATAAAAGATCATCAAGGAGACTGTAATACCCTCTTATCTGAAGGAAAAAAGTAGTGATTGTCATTATTTGAGTTTGGTAGCTCTTTTGATATAGTATAGGTATCCTTTTTTAGGGGGTGGCAAGCCCCTTATCACCTAACTGCAATGTCATCCTTGCATTTTAACTTTATGACTTTTGGTTGCTGCTACTTTCTTAAAATTTGAAGTGATTATCAAAGGTTTCTTATATCCTGATAGAACAGAATAGTTTACTTGAAAATCAAACTGAAATAGCCAACTAATCTGGAAATGCCATGTATGCTTTGAGGGGAGTGAGTATTCTACAGAAGAAGGCATTTTGTTGTAGTTTTCAAAGGAAAAGCTATGATTTTCTGGCAAGCTTAATGACCACATAATGCTACATCTACAGTTCTGAAGTGCTTATTACAGTTGAAGAACTCCAGCAAATCTGACCATGTGTCAGATTGATAGACTGCATACAGGAAGCACTTTTTATAAAAAATGCTTTAATATTTCCCTAATTTACAAGAAAATGTTTCTTTCTGCTTTATTCTATCCGCTTTCAAATTTTTCAAGCCTTTCTTTAGCAAATAAGTATATTGTACCTAGGAATTCCTAAATCTAGAGGAATACTTCTTGAAGAAATTGTGTCAGAGTGGATATTTATATAAATTTTTTTCATCCAGCTCCTCTAAATATTACTTTTAATGTTTTTCCTATCATTCTTAGTATCACAGGCTGAGTATACCCTATCTGAACTACTTGGGAGCATAAAGTGTCTTAAATTTTGGAGTTTTTCAGATATTTGAATATTTGAGTAGACTTTATTGGTTAGACATCATTAATCTGAAATTCAGAAATTCAGACTCTGATACTTTGGGGCATCATGTTGAACAAAAAGTTTTGGATTTCAGATTTTCAAATTAGGCCTATGCTTAACCTGTACTGATGGGACTTTTTTGTGATTGTTTGTTTGTTTTTCGAAACAAAGTCTCACTATGTTACCTATGTGGTTCAGGCTGGCCTGGACTCTTGACAGTCTTTGTGCCTCAGACTCCTGAGTGCTGGGATTACAGGTTATGGGCCACTATGCTTGTTCCTAAATGGACTTTTCATAAAACTATTTAGAATTATAGTTGAACTTTGTATGTTTATTTGATAAACTGTGTTTTTAATACTAAACATCATTGACAGGCTCCTTACTTTGTTTTACTTTAGAAGTTTTAGTTCTTTCCCCTAAATATAGTGGTATCTCAGTTCACAAACTTAATTTGTTCTACAATTTTGGAAAAGATGGCCACCTTTTGTGGGAAAGATGACTATAGTTGTGTTTGTCACTTGATGAAGAGTTTGCAAACAAAAATAAAATTTTGCCAAATGCTTCTGTTTACAAACCAAGTTGTTTACAAACAAATGCACTTGTGAACTGAAGTATGACTATAATTGTATGTAGTCACTGTATGGATCACCTTTCTAGTTGATGGAACAAAGTGCTTGACACCCACAGCTTAACAGCAAAGTTTATTTTGGCTCGCAGTTTCAGAGGTTTCAGTCTATGGTTGTCTTGCCCCAAGGCAGGAATATCATGGCAGAATGGCATGATGGAGCAAAACTATTCACTTCAGGTAAGCCAGGAAGCAAGTCAGGGAAGGGTGCCAAAGCATGGGGCCACAAACCAGATAATAGTGCCCAAGGTCACCTCTCTGTGCCCCACCTGGACACACCCAGAAGTGTGCTTTACTAATCCTTGGGCATCTATGAAACCAGTGAAATTGACAAGGTAACTATCACAACTTGACAGCCAGACACTTCTCCTTAAGCCACACTTAACTACAAATAAAGACAATAACTAGCTTATTTCACCTAATAAGATGTCACTATCCAGTGTATGACTGGAAACTTGTTAATTCCCTCCCCAGCCTCAGCAGTCCTAACCTTGCTCAAAAGTTCCAAGTACTGAGACTCAAGGCAAACTCTTAGCCATGAACTCCCATAAAATTCAGAAAGCAAGTTACATACTCCCCGGATATAATAGCAAAGGGTAAACGTTCCCATTGCAAAGGGGATATGTGGGGGGAATGGAATCAATAAGAACAAAGCAAGACTAAAACTTCAAGGACAACAACAGGGCAAACATTAAGGTTTGTCATTCCAGGTGAACCATCCAGGGCATGTAGTGATGAAATGTGAGTTCCAAGGGGTATTATTCCCACCTCTATTGCCTTGCCAATTGCAATCCACAAGGCCTTTGTCTTAGGCTGGCTTTACTCAATGCCAGAGGCTTTTTCCTCAGTAGAGTTTCTGCTTTCTTGGCTTTTCTAACTTCCTGGGGTCTTCATTGCAACTCTGGTTTAGCTTTCAGAATTTCATGCATTGCCCTCCCAGGCTTGTGACACATTGCATGGCCTCCCATGCCTTCCTTTGAAATGTAGTTGAAAACTTTCATGACCCCATAACTCTTGCATTCTGCATGCTCAAAAAAAAACAGCATTATGTGGATAACCCCACTGTCTCCTGCCAGTGTAATAAATATTCTCACCCCTGTGGACCACAGCTCCAGTGACCTCTGTGTGTCTGGATGGATTAGTATGGTATAATGAGGAACCATTCTCTAGGTGGTCCTTCTGGAGCAGAGGTCTTCTCAAATGAAAGGTTTGCATTTTTGCACCCTTGAGCCTGTAACAGGTGGGGTCTCGCTTAACTTCTGAGATTGTTGTGGTTTGTATCTAAATGACCTCCCAATGCCTCCTGTGCCCATTAGTGGGGCTTTTGGGAGATGACTGAATCGTGTACTACTTACTTACCAGTAGATTCGTATACTGATGAGTTTATAGCTAAATGTGCAGAGTCTTGTTGGAAGAAATCAGGTCACTGAGAGTAGGATCTGGGATGATTTATTGCTCTCCTTGCCTCCTCCCTTCACTTTCTGCTTCTTGTTCACCATGCCATTCTGAAGCCTTAGAGCCTGTCTGCTGTGAACTGAAACCTGTACAAACTGGGAACCAAAATAAACCTTTTCTCCTTTAAGTTATGGATGTTGTGTATTATGTCTCAGTGACAAGAAGTAACTTAAACATCCGTGAAGGCATCTTATAGAAGCACAGAGTATTTGGTTTCTTTGTAACGGCACCAACATTTTCAGCAGTTACACCTCTTTTGGCCCCGTACTCTACCTGTGCTGATTTTCTAGCCAAACTGAAAGTTTTTTGTATCTTTTTTCTTTGCTTTTTGCTCCTAATTCTCAATAAATCTTGCTAAAAGCAGCCAGAAATACCCATGCAACAGCCTGAGTGTTACACTGTCTTGAAAACTCCTCCACTTAATGAGTTACTATACCACCTTTAAAATCAGTCTTAACATACTAGACAAGTTCTTGGCTAGAATGCAACGTGCATGACCTCTAGTCCAATTATCAGTAGAGCCCCTACTCCCATCTGAAACCTGAACCTGACCTTTGCTGTTTGTATTTCTGTCAGTATTCTGATCTGAGCTCAAATGGAATCATTCATCCAGTTTGTAAGGCTTCTCTAACCCATATCTCCAAACTTTTCCAAATTCTCAAACCACTTCTAAACCACATAATCAGGTATAGTCACCTCAACAACCCCATTCCTGGTACCAATATTCTGTAATAGTCTGCTTTCTTATTGCCAGGACAAAATACCTGACACCTGCAACTTAAAGAATGAGAAATTTCTTTTGGCTTACGGTGTCAGAGGTTTTAGTCAGTGCTGGTCTGGCTCCAAGGCAGGAACATGATGATGCAAGGGCGTGATAGAGTAAAGCTGCTTACTTTATGGTGCCTAGGAAGCAGAGCACAGGGAAAGAACTGCAGAGAAAAAGGGTTCAGAGCCCAGATATAGTCACCAGGGCCATCCCCTACCAAACATATCCAGAAGTGTGTTTAACTAATCCCTGAGCTAGTTAAGTTGACAATCAAGATTAACTATCACAGTCACTGTTAGAAACATGTGAGCCCAGTGTAGTGGTATGTGCCCATAGTCAGAGCTACTCAGGAGGGTAAGACAGGAGGATCACTTGAGCCCAACATGTGCAACATAGACTCCCTCAAAAAAAATACACATGCAAAGGTAAATTTTGGTCTGAGAATATAGGTCAGTGGTACAGTACTTGTGTAGCATGTGTGAGGTCCTGGGTTCAATTGGGGGGGGTCTCTTTCTATGTATTATTTTGTTTTGCTTCTTACATAACAATGAGTAAGTACATCATGTTAATAAAATATAATTCGAAGAAAAAAATTCTGTACATAACTTCATTTGTTACACACTGTGTGTGTGTAGTGTGTGTGTGTGTGTATGTATGTTAAAAATCTAAAATCTTTGCTTTCTCTTAAACATTTTCTTAGTTTTTTCCTGCCATATACAGAAAACCTGGGTATTTTGCCATGGGCTAGAAGCTCCTTCATGATTTGGTGTTTGTCTACCCCCACAATGTATATGTCAACTCCTGTCCTCAGTAAGCTATTAGCCCCACTGAACTTCAGTTTCTGAGACTTCTGTAGCAGGATCTTTATTATTGCTATTTGCTCTGCCTAGAAACCACTTCCTGTACTGGGAATGGTTACACACATCTGTAATCCCACATAGCTGAGATGCTGAAACAGGAGGATCACAAGTTCAGGCCAGCCTGGCCAACATTGTGCTACCCTGCCTCAAATAAAAAGAGCTGGGGATGTAGCCCCAGTGGTATGCCAAGCATGGGTGAGTTCCTAGGTTCTGTCCCCACTACCACAAAAAGAAAAATATGCTTCCCTCAGGTTTTTCATGACCACCTTCACATTCAGGCTTCAGCTCATACATTATCTCTTCACAAAGGCAGTCTCTTATTGGAAGTGGGACCTCTTTGCAGAACCTATTACCTTCATGGCCTTATCATGAACCAAAGAATTCTTTTATAGTTTATGTTTGTGATTTACATTTAAATTCATTTTGGGAAATTGGTATATATATAAATCATATCATGATCATTTTAAATCCCCTTTCTTTTCCCTCCATAACCTCTCCTCCAAAGAGTATTTTTTTATGTCTTTGCTGGCTAGAATATAAGATCCTAAGATCAAGGACCTCTGTTTTGTTTACTGCTTTATTACCAGCGTCTAACATATGAACAGCTCAGTAATTATCAGTTGAATGAATAAATGAATTTATCTTGAATTTCTAATTACTGCTAAATGTACTTTTTATTTCTTCTATCATTCAGGATTTTGGAGATGGAGGTGCTTTTCCAGAGATCCATGTGGCCCAGTATCCACTGGATATGGGGCGAAAGAAAAAAATGTCAAATGCATTGGCCATTCAGGTGGATCCAGAAGGAAAAATTAAGTATGATGCAATTGCTCGACAAGGACAGTCAAAGGATAAGGTAATCCCTCAGGTTTTTCTGTTTATTGATAAATAATTTTTGAAAGCTTTTTTTTTTTTTAAATTTTGTGGAAATGATTAACCTCTTGCCATTTAGGTTATGTTAAAAGTAGCAATGAAGTTAGGTATGTTGCTGAGTTGTGGTACACCTACTTAGCATGCATGAGGCCCTAGGTTCATTCCCCAACACAAAACAGAAGGAGAGGGAGCAGTAGAATACACTTAGTATCCAGCAATGATGACTTTGCCTTTTGAAATTCTGTGGTTGGAGGTTGGGCATGGTGGCACACACGAATAAGCACTCGTGAGGCTGAGGCAGGAGGATTGTTGCACATTCAAGACCAGCCTGGGCTGCTAAGTGAGCTCAAGGCCAACCTGAACTGCAGTAGACCTTGTCTCAAAAGGATTAAAAAAAAAAAAAAAATTCTCCAGTTGGTGATGGCCTATCCTTACAGATTTTACATTACAAAAGGAATCATAGTACTAACATTTTGAAGTTGGTAATAAACTTCTGAAAGTCTGTAACCCCCAGAACTCTTAACAAAATCAACTTTTTTTTTCTTTTGAGACAGGGTCTTATTATGACGTTCAGGCTGGCTTTGAACTCAATATATAGTCCAGGCTATCCTTGAAATTGTGGCCATCTTCCTGCCTAAGCTTCCCAAGTCCTGGAATTAAAATGTGCACCATCACACTTGGCCAAAATCAACTTTCTAAAATAATTTTGTTTGTAATCTCTTCCTATTCCCTCCATATATTTACAGACTATTTACACAGACATATTTTGTTTTACTTAGCTTACAATTTTGTGTGGGGTTGGGGGTTGAACCCAGGATCTTACACACACACAGCTCAAGCTATACCACTGAACTACATCCCAGCCTTTATTTTAATAATTTGTTTGGATATAATTATACAAGAGGTTTTTGTTTTGTTTTGTTTTTTGCCCTAGATTAAGCACACAACTAGCATTTTCCATCCAGATTTAAGATGGTCCTGCTTACAAAGTAACCCAAAAGCCAAAAATAAAATTTACTTAAAATAATCTCATCACAGAACAGTTATACTCAGAGCCAAGAAACTATTTACAAGAAGACCTAGTTTCTTCTTCTTTTGTTTATTTTTTTGTAAATAAATAGTTGGGATAAAGGTAAAAGACTTCTTTAGAATTGATGATGCTGGGAAAATCTTGAGAGCCTTCAGTACTGATCCTTTGCCTCTCTCCTCTCCCAAACTTTTTCATTTTACCCTCTCTCTGTTGGTACTATATCATGGCTGCTGAGCTTTTGGGAAAACGCAGTCATTCACATTTTATCTCCTCTTTGAACTCTGCCATCTTCTTAGTCTTGTCAACCCTAACTCCTATACTTTTCCATCCTATTTCATCCTGAACAGGTGACTTTCCTGTCTGTTTCAATACTGTATTAAAGATGGAAGATAATTGCCTACTCTCTTTATCTAGCACTTTTCCTTTTATTTCCTTAACATTTCTTCTGTAAGCCTCATCTTACCAAGTGTATTCCAGTTCACAGTCCCTTTGCTCCTTTGCTTTTTCTCTGGAACCTCAATCTTCTCAGCTTTGACTTTTCTTTTTTTCCTTTTTTTTTTTTTTTTTTTTTTTTTTTGGTACTGGGAAACAAACTCAGGACCTTGCACTTGCCAGGCAGGCTTTTAGCTATATCCCTGGTCCCCCTGTTAGCTTTTCAGTGTGCTTGTTTTTTTTTGTTTCTGTTTTTGTTTTTTGTTTTTGTTTTTGTTTTTTGTCTTCTTGTGGCAGGGTCTTGCTATGCAGTTTAGGTTGGCCTTGAGTTCACTTTGTAGCTCAGGCTGGTCTCCAGCTTGCTATGATCCTCCTGCCTCAGCCCTCCACGCCCTGCTTGTTTTTTTGTTTTGTTTTTTTTTTTTTTTTTGAGAGAAAAACTCACTTATCCTCAAAGCTTCCTGTAGCTACCTCCTAATTTCCATTTGAGTTTCTTCACTTTCTTCAAGAGTCTTGTAAGAGCTGGTTTTCACTGTTTCTACCTCTTACTTCCGTTTCGTTCCTCAGTTCACTGCAGTAAGACTTTACCTCAGCCAGCTAGCTGAGTCTGGCAAAAGTTTTTGATCCCTTTTTTTTTTTTCCCAAAGGACATTTTCTTTGACTAATGTAATTTGGTTACATGGCTTCATTTGTCACTTGGATAACTATTGAAACTGCTATCTTTAGTCCAGTTGTTTGATTTTTGGGGTTTTGTTGTTTGGTTTTGGGTGGTTTTGTTTTGTTCTTTGCTTTTTTGCTAGGCTTAGTTCCTTAGACTGACAGGACAGATCTATTTAGATTTCCCTGAAAACCCAGGCGTGGTGGCGCACACCTGTAATCCCAGCACTTGGGAGGCTGAGGCAGGAGGATCATTGTGAGTTCGAGGCCAGCCTGGGCTACAAAGTGAGTTCAAGGTCAGCCTGAACTGCATAGGGAGACCTTGTCTCAGAAAGACAAAAAAAAAAAAAAAAAAAAAAATAGATTTCCCTGAAATATTGCTTCATCAAATCCAAACCTAAATGCATAATTTGTCACTTAATTTACATGTTATATCCTGTAACTCACTTGAATGGTTGTGATACCTTCCTAATTGCCTCTGCTAAAAGCCTGGGGGACCTGTTTTCCTTATTCTTACTGATATTTCTAAAAAATTACACAAATATAGTCTCATGGTAAAAAATACCAATGGTCCATAATTATATGCAGTCCTGCCTGCTTTTTCTCCTACTTTGCTTGCCAGAGGTGGTGTATCTTTCCAGACCTTTATTGGGGATTTAGATAATTATCTATATGTATTCTTACTTTATATATGTGTATGCAATTACAGAATTTGTTGCATGAATGAGATTTTTTCCATGAATGAGATTTTAATACTCACTTTTTTACTGACTGTTTTAAAGGTTTTTGTCGCTATAGATAGGTCTGCTTCATTTCTTTTTTAAGAAATCTATATTGAATTCTGTGGCATTATACCTGAATTTTCTTTATTTTTTGTAGTACTAGTAATTGAATCCAAGGACTTGCACATGCTAGCATTATGTGAAATAAATTTGTAAGTATGTACTTGTTGAATCAAAGGATATTCAAATTTTAGATGTGACACGCACTGCCAGTATGTTCTCCCTTTGCTTAGCAGTCATTCTGGTTTTTCTTTTTCCCTCAGTCCCTCCATTTGGAGGCCGTATTCTTATTTCCTGATACATTTCAAGGATATTCCTTTCTCTGTTACTTAGTTCAGGCCCTTATCATTACTTGTTTGATTTACTAAAGCAGTCTGAGCCCATGTCCGTGTCATTTTTCTTGCCTCCCAGAAAAACGTTTCATCCATGTCTATCATTCTTTTTCTTCTACATATACATACAGAAGCATGGACACATAAAATCTTTCCATGCCTTTAAGATAAAGGCCAAGTTCCTCTGGTCTGCTTGACCCTTTGCTTGCCTTTCTGTTTATATTTCAATATAGAATAATTGTTATAGGTGCTTATAAAGAAGAAAAACCTTTTATGTATTCTCTATAAATGTCTGCCATGAAGAACTACTTGCAATTCCCCTAATGACACATTCTTTCTTATCTTGAAAGCTTCCAAGGAAGTTCCTCCTGCACCTGGAGATCCCTCCTTTTATTCTTTGACAGAATTCTATTGTTTTCAAATCTCAAAATCTTTTTTTTTGTGTGTGTGTGGTTTTTTTCCGGTACCAGGAATCAAAACTCACGACCTTATGCTTGCGAGGCAGGTGCTGTGCCCTTGAGCTAAATCCCCAGCCCCCTCAAATCTCAAATCTTATTCTTTACTATTCCAGAAGGCTTTCCCTTCCTGGCTATGTTTGATGTCCCTCCTCTCTACTCCCAAGGTTGATTACAGTAGTTGTTGCCTTTTGCTGCAATGATCTGTATACTCATGATCTTTGTCATTTGACTATAAACTCTTTGAGAGCACTATAATACCCTTTTTTATTTCTCTATGGCACTTTTATGTCTGAAAGTTTGACACAGGGGCATTCACCAGTGTTTGTTGGGCAAATGATTGGAATTTTCACTGTATAGAAGAAAATTATTTCCTCTAAAGCCAGTAAGGAAGCATAATCCACTTCTGCAAAAAGAAAATTAGGTGCCTATACATGTAGGGCATATACTGGAAGTTTACCTTACACCATGGAAGCCTTTGCTTGATGCTGGCTGTTTTTGTTTTGGTGCATCTCTCCATTTGGGAAGAACGTGCTTTCTTTCTTTTTTTTTTTTTTTTTTTTTTTTTTTTTTTTTTTTTTCCCCGGTACCAGGAATTGAACTCACAACCTTGCCCTTGCCAGACAGGCGCTGTGCCGCTGAGCTAAATCCCCAGCTCTTGCTTTCTTTACTGAATGTACTACCTTCTACTCCCATTTGTTAGGAAAAAAAGGCAACGTTTTTAGGGCAATAATTTGGCATTGGCAGTTCATGTTATTTTGAACAGCTTTAGCCCATGTTGCATTATATTTCAAGACAGAATTCTGGTGCTAGCCAAGAGTTTTGTCTATTTTATATGTCTAAATTTTTTTTCTTTCTGTTTTTATATTGAAAATAGAGTAGACTGTTACAACCAAACTATTTATTTTTGGATTTCAATATTTTGACCAAATAAAGTCTTTAAAGCTAAGCCTTTGTCTATAATGGTAGCACTAGAATCGAATGCAAATCTGATAGTTTAGAGAAGTACCACTCAGGTTCATACAACATTTTGATTTTGTTCTTTTTTTACTAAAAGTAGGTGGATTGATGCATTTTGAAATGCATTTTAATAGTTCAAAACTTTAACTGAGTACCCATTATGTGCCATTAGTACTTTAGAGGGAGACATTTCTGGATTGTTCAGAACTCTCCTGAGCATTGTACAGTGTTTAACATAACTGGCACCTATTCAGTGCCAATGATGTCCCCATTGTCTTAACCAGAAACACCTTATCCATGTACAGAGGCTCCAGGAGGGGAGCTGGCAGTAGCAATAATGTCCTATTTGGAAACAATTGATTTTCTTGTTTTAGAAGAAGGAGGAATTGACTACTTATTGTATGAAATGGAAGTTGTAAAATTCATTGTAATTCAGAAGACTAGAGTTCTGGACAAAGGACTAAAACAATTACTGGATTTTTAAATTTGTACTATAGTATGAAGATTTTTGATTTATCTCAAAGGGGTCTGAAACTCCTTAGAAATCAGGGAGTTCCTACTGACATTAATACTGAAAGAACAAGAATGAAAATGCTAGCAGTGGGTGTAAAAGTGAAAAAAGTCAGCATTCTAAAAGCTAATAGTCTAGAACAAGGCTAAGGCCATTGATCTACATGTAAAGTAAGTAATATGCATAAGACTTACTTGTATAAAATTGGGAAGAAAAGTTTCTCAGAATAAATCTTGATGGAGGCAACCCATCAAGGGACCCCTTCTGTCTCTCTCAGGCAGAAGCTTTCTTTCCCTAATAAGTACATTTTGCTCTTAACCTCTGTTATTCCTAGAATTCATTCTTTGACTAGAGAACACAGACCCTTACCAGACATCTAGTAGGTTGGGAGTTGAAGGCTACCCCAAACTACAGACCCTTACCAGACATCTAGTAGGTTCTTTCTTCTATATCAATACTGGCTCTGAGTTTCATTTCTTTTCTGTGAACACCAAAAATTATATTTCCTCTCCTGTTACTTTGTGAAAAAAAGAATAAATCTTGATGGAATTAAATGCTTCTTGGTTGTTTTAATCATAAACTTCATTGATCTATGCATTTTTCTAAAATAACTTTAATTAAAAATATTAACATGCCAGACGTGATGGCACACACCTGTAATCCTAGCACTCAGGAGGCTGAGGCAGGAGGATTGCTCCAAGTTCAAGGCCAGCCTGGGCTACACAGTGAGCTCAAGGCCAGCCTGAACTACATAGCGAGACCCTGTCTCAAAAAGACAAAAAATAAAATAAAATAAAATCCCTGAATAAGTATATATGATTTCACAAATTAGATAGGCCTAAAGATGGTGTTTTCTGGCCAGGTGGCTGTAGTGGCATACACCTACTGTAGTCCCAGCTACTTGCCAGGCTGAAGCAGAATTGCTTGAACCCCCAAGTTCAACACCTGCCTGGGCAATGTGTCTAGACTCTGTTTCAAAACCAAAGATAGTGTTTTCTTTCTACCCAATGTAGTAAATATATTGTCAGGCTTATTTTTTCAGTCATTCCAGTTCTTTACCAGCTTTCAGTAATAAGAAAGAATCTATTTTTAGCCGGGAATGGCAGCACATGCCTATAATCCTAGCTTGTGGGAAGCTGAAGCAGAAGAATTACCCCAAGTTTGAGGCCAACCTGGGCTACCTAGTGAGTTGAAGGCTACCCCAAACAACATAACAAGACCCTGACTCAAAAAAAAAACCAAACAGACAAACAAAAAAAAACTGTTTTGTAGATGAGTTCTTGCTTTATCTTGTACGCAAAGCTCATTTATACTCCTTCTTTCAAGGAGATACTGTAGTTTTCAGGTAGCCTCCCCAGCCCCAGTACCTCTTCGGATATATGGACTTTCTTAGCACATTTGGTTTAGGCTATAAAAATTTGGGGGTTTATAGTTAATTACGATGGAGGAATCTTGCTCTTCAGATGTCCTTCAGTCAGCCTCATGAGATGCTAGAATCTTACTGATGCTCATTTAAAGGGTTATTAACTTTGGAATACCCAAATAAGAAGCAGCAAATGGCTCTTGTATGCTAAGTTAGTATTGAGACTATGTTGAACATATATGAGTACTAGGGAGCCATTTACTTTAGAACTTCTTCCTGTAATGATTGCTGTATAAAAGGGATTAACTCTTAATAGTCTGGGTATTATCTTCTACAGTTTCGTTGTATAATTTTCAGTTTGTAGTGATACAAATTTCTCCATCCGGAAAAGAAATAAAACTTTCAGGTCATTTAGTAGTTATGTGATCTTAATGTACTGAGAGCCTCACTTTTTTCATTAAAGTGAGCTTGAGATTCCCTTCCAAAGTGAACACTCTTAAGGATAGTGACAGTAATAGCTCATGTGTCAGTAGTACCTCTTGGGCTCAGGCTATACTTACCTAGTCCCTCTTCTCATTCCTTAGCAAAACAGGCTCGAGATTTCAGTTTATAGTTATGGCTAGGTATTTTCTGGGAAATCAACAGCTTATATAAGACACTCTGAGCAGATATGCACCTGTAGTCTCAGCTACAGGGAAGGCTGAGGTTATAAACATCCCTTGAGCCCAGGAGTTTGGAGCTAACCTTGGCATAATTAGTGAGGTCCCATCTCGCTTAAAAAAACAGACACAGATGAAAGTTCTGTAGGACCTAAATTATAATAACCTTTGGCATATAATAGAGTATTTCTAAAATTCATTTATTCATTCGTTTATGTAAGAAACATTGACTGAATTACCTCTATGGACTAGGAATTGTTATAGCACTGCAGATACTGTAGTGAATATTCTCATCAGTAATATGGTATAATCATTGCATATCTCAAAGGTTAAATTAGTTTATGTATAATACAAAAGGGGGAAATATGACAAGTGGGGTTTTTTTGGTTTTTTTGTTGCTTGGTTGATTGGTTTTGTTTTGGTACCAGGAATCAAACTCAGGACCTTGCGCTTACAGGGCAGGAGCTGTGCTGTATATTCCCAGCCCTGACAAGTGTTTAATAAATATTAGGTATTGCCAGGTGTGGTGGCACGTGACTGTAACCCCAACACTTGGTAGGCCAAGGCAGGATTATTGCAAGTTCAAGACCAGCCTGGGGCTACAAAGTGAGCTCAAGGCCAGCCTGAACTGCATAGCGAGACTCTGTCTCAAAAAGACAATAAATAAATAAATAAATAAACAAACAAACAAACAAACAAAAATTAGGTATTTGGGGGTGGGGGGTTGGTACCAAGAATCAAACTCACAACTTCACACTGGCTTGGCAGGCACTGTACCACTGACCTATATCCCTTTCCCAGGTATTGTTATTTTAATAAGGGAGACATTAAGCAAGTAAATTTTGTACTGTGAGTAGTGCTTTGAATAGAGTAAACAGTTCTGTGAATCAATGATTGGGTAAGGAGGAGTTGCTACTTTAGTGGGGGTAGTCAGGAAGCCTTATCAGTGCAGCCCTTTGCCAGACAGGCGTGGTGCCGCACGCCTGTAATCCCAGCACTTGGGAGGCTGAGGCAGGAGGATTGTTGTGGAGTTCAAAACCAGCCTGGGCTACAAAGTGAGATCAAGGCCAGCCTGAACTACACAGTGAGACCCTGTCTCAAAAAGACAGAAAAAGGGGGCTGGGGATTTAGCTCAGCGGCAAAAGCGTCTGCCTGGCAAGCGCAAGGTCATGAGTTCGGTTCCCGGTACGGGAGAAAAAAAAAAAAAAAAAGACAGAAAAAAACAAAAATAATGCAGCCTTTAGATCTGATACACAAAGATAAAGAACTCAAGAGCTGGGAACAGCTCTCTGTAAAGGTCCAGAACTGGGGGAAAGCATGGTATATTCCAAGAAACAGAAGAAAAGCTCCTGATGTATGAATTATGGTAAGAGAATTATAAGGGCACAGGGCTGGGGGTGTGGCTCAGCAAGTTCAAGGCCCTGAGTTCGATTCATGATACCAAAAAAGGAAGGGAAAAAAAAAGTCCCTTTAAAAAAGAGAGGATTACTATATAGGGGCATATTGAAGCTGTGTGGGAAAGTCTAGGTCAGGTCAGGGAAACCATGCAGTACCTTTTGCTCCATTCATTGGAGTAGGAAATTAGGGTTACTGTCATTTCTTTTAAACTGTTTTAATGAACGTCATATGGTAGGATGTAATCATTAATAGGATTTTCACTTATGGTAGAAAACAGTTTTCATCTATAGAAGATTTTTTAAGATCTCAAGTGAGTAGGAATTTTTGCTTTCATATTCTTAAATTGTCCTTTCTTTGTATGTGTCGAATTTCTAACTAGAGCCTTAAAATCTAGAAAGCATATTATTTGTTAAATTTCTGGTGTCTGATTTTTTATTTTTACTATAAAATCTGCCATCTAGGGCTTTTTTGTATGTTTGTTTGGTTGGTTTTGGTACTGGAAATCGAACTCAGGACCTTGCACTTGCCAAGCAGGTACTTGTGCCGCTGAGCTGTATCCCTGACCTCCATATAGGTTTTTATGAAACTATTTGAGAAATACAGATGTACATGAGAGTAAGTAGTATTCAGTTTATCAGGGGCCTGTCGTTTTTAGTGTCCGCCAAAAAGAAATTGGTTGAGCCTGTAGAACTCATATAGCTGTCCTGAATTTGTGCATAAAATAAGTTATATAGAGAGAATGTGTTTTGGTTTTTTCTTTTTTTATTTTTGCCTTCTCATGAAGAAAATGTTCAGAATTTTTTCACTGTGGCACATATTCATTTTGGTAATCTCTGAGTAGAATTGATGCCAAAAAAAAGAGAAACATAAATAGGGTGAGGTCAATGAAATTTTCTAGGCCCAGTGAATTTGAAAATTATTTGATAACCTGACTAAAATTCTGATGAGTTTTTAATCTAAGATAATGGTGCTAAAGGCAGTTTTATATCATCATTAATTTCAACTCTTGGTGTGCCTCAAAAATAGAGATCACTGATGCATAAGATTTTGTTGGCACAATTTATTTGCATACTGACTTGATTAAAAGATCTCAATTTATATGCATGGGGTTAAGGGAAAATTATTAACTTACACCAGGGCAACAATTTGTGTATAAATTTTAAGCCCCTTTAGTTTTAAAAGCTAAAAGACTAAACTGAGTGTCCTAAATTTATATGTACGCTGAGAGGACATGTTGACATCTAAAATGACTTATTAATGAGGTTGCTTCTTTTCATTCTCCACTTTTCTTAAACCTGCTTGTTTTTGAACATTTTAGGTCATTTATAGTAAATACACTGACCTGGTACCAAAAGAGGTTATGAATGCAGATGATCCAGATCTGCAAAGACCTGATGAAGAAGCTATTAAAGAGGTAACTGGGAATTGACGTGTATTATTTTATATGACTTTTTAATGTTCTTATTAACTTCCAAGTCACTTGATGCTATATGTCTTATTTCAGATAACAGAAAAGACAAGAGTAGCCTTGGAGAAGTCTGTATCACAGAAGGTTGCTGCAGCCATGCCAGTACGAGCAGCTGATAAACTGGCTCCTGCTCAGTATATCCGGTATGAATCATGCCTGGAAGTCTTAGTTGCATTTCAGACTTGCCTTGTGTTGAGGGTTCTAGTATTTTTTCATGGTTGCAGATTGTCACTGTTATAACTGCATTGTTGTGAATAATGATTTGAAGCCTCTTAACTCTTCATAGATAATTGAAAGCATAGTATTTCAAGATACCACTTTTAAGATACTGGCTTTATGCTATTTCCAGAGTATTTTTGTTTTTAAAAATTAATACAGTATATGATTCAAGTTCTAATTTTTTATAGTTTTCTATTTATATTTAATAACCATCTTTATAATACTTATAACTTTTGAGGAGTTGCACTTGATTAAATCTTGAGGGGGATGATTTACATATAGACACTAAGGGAAAACTCAGAGCAGGTAGGGCTGCTGCCAGTATTCTTTCTGTGTTTCACAACCTGTGATGAACCCAAGCCTGCTAATTGTAAGTTGCGTGCTGCTATTATTGTGCATGGTTTTTTTCAAATGCGGACTAACAAAGTAGGTACTCTTTCCTAGACCTTTTCTCTGAGAAACTGAACAATCTCACCTTCCGTGCTGATAAATGGACAAGGATGGATTATTTGCAGACTAACCAGTCTAGTTTACATTTTATTTGTATCTCATAATTTCTGTTAGTTCTCTTACCCTCTGTGCTGACTGCTTTACCTAAATTTTGTAATTTTCTATTAATACTCTATGAAAGGAATTGGAGATGTTGTTTTCAAAAGGAGAATATCTACTGAGAGCTTGAACTATCTACATCTGTAATTTTTATCTGCTTTCTTCAGATACACACCATCCCAGCAGGGAGTGGCTTTTAACTCTGGAGCTAAACAGAGAGTTATTCGAATGGTAGAAATGCAGAAAGATCCAATGGAGCCTCCAAGGTTCAAGTAAGTTCATGACTTCATGAGAGTGAACTCCTTTTCTTAAATAGATATTAAAGGCTGGGGATTTAGCTCAGCGGCAAAAAGTGCCTGCCTGGCAAGCGCAAGGTCGTGAGTTCGATTCCCGGTACTGGAGAAAAACCAAAAAAAAAAAAAAAAAAAGATATTAAAGGGAAGGAGTGTCCCAGATGTCCATCACCATGGGAATGGATAAATAACTTTAGTGTATTTACTGGCTCATAGAAAAATAGCAGCAAAAGGGAATTAACTATTAACAGCAAAGATGAATCTCAGAGTAATTATGCTGAGTGAAAGAAACCAGGCAAAAACAAGTATATATGATACAGTTCCATTTATGTAAAATTCTAGAAAGTGAAAACTAATGTAAGATAAAAGAAAGTAGATCAGTGGTTGCCTGTGAGAAAGAAATTGGGGACAGAGAATGGAAGGACACAAGGAGTAGGCAGGGGACATGCAGAAACCCTTCTGAGTGACAGCTGTGTTTACTACCTTGATTGTGATGGCCTTTGTATGCACTTTAAATAAGTGTAGTTAACTATATGTCAATTATATCTCAGGCCAGGGATATAGCTCAGCGGCACAGTGCCTGCCTGAAAAGCTCAAGGTCAAGAGTTCGATTCCTGGTACAAAAAAAAAAAAAAAAAAAAAATTATATCTCAAGCTGCAGGTGTATTGCTCTGTGCAATGATATCATGGGAGTGGGGTAATGATGACAGGGTTTAAGTGTTTTATTAATTATTGAAGCCAAGTGATAGGTGTATGGTGTGCATTCATTACATAACCTCTGTTCTTCTCTGTTGAAAGCTTTACAAAACAAAACAAGAAAGGGAGACTTGAAATATAATAAATAAAAGAGGGAATGTATATCGTTTGCTGATTATATTTTGATTTTTCATTCAGGATTAATAAGAAAATTCCACGGGGACCACCTTCTCCTCCTGCACCTGTCATGCATTCTCCTAGTCGGAAGGTATTCTTTGCTGTAGTAGTAATACAAAGTCTTTTTTAAATTTGTGATTATTAATTTTATAAATGACCTTCCTATGTTTACAGGTACATACCACCACACAGATTGCAGTGTTCTTGTACTAATTGTTTCTCAATATCAAATAGGGACCCAGTCAAGACTACAAAGTATAGTTTCTACTGTGCTTATGGAAATGTGTGAAAATATTTATAGTTTCTAGATTATTTATGGGAATGTGTATAAAATACTAGCTGTTAGTTTTATTAGTAACTTAGACTCTCCTTTTATCAGAATGAGCAGGATCTGTTTCACGTGAAAGATACTATAGGTATAGGAAATATAGACATGGATATATTAGTTCCCTGGTTGATATTCCAAGTGGCTTTCTAAAGTATTTTTTAATTCTCAAAAGAAAAATTTTTGGGCCGGAGATACAGCTCAGCGGCATGGCACCTGCCTTGCAAGTGCAAAGTCGTGAGTTTGATTCCCGGTACCAAAAAAAAAAAAGAAAAAGAAAAATTCTCATCTGAAAAAAGAGTAGAAAAATATTTATAAGATTTATAAAAATATCAAATACAACTTCTAGATTCTTTTTATTTACATTGTTACTACTAGAATCCATAGTATGGGAACATAATGTATCATGCTGCAGAAACAAATGGAATTTTAGACTTTGAGAAAGCATGTCCACATGTCAGTGTGCACAGAGCCATCTTTGAGTTGTAAAGATTGTACTTGGATTTTTAGGTAGGCTGTATAAATGTAAAAATGTTTCTTCTTCTTAATTCAGATGACTGTAAAGGAACAACAAGAATGGAAGATTCCTCCTTGTATTTCCAACTGGAAAAATGCAAAGGTAATTAAGTTGTCATAAAATTAGTCTTTTAGTATTATAGTGTACTGGAAAACATTCATGAAAGAGTTAAAGACTAAATAACTTTAGTTGAAACCTTAGCACTTCACTTAGCTGAATATTTTCAAAGTGAAGCGCCAGAGACTAAGAGTGTAGCTCAGTGTCTACGTAGAGCACGTTTTTTTTTATTTTTGTACCAGGAATTGAACTCAGGACCTTGCACTTGCCAAGCAGGTGCTTGGAGCACATGTTTAGTATGCATGAGGCCCTGATCCTGAGTTTGATCCTTGGCACTACCACCAAAAATAATACTAATACTAGTAATAGTAGTAATAATAATAGTAACAAGTTATGTGACTTTTAACAACGTGTAATAGAAATGTTAGTATACTGTGTATATAAATACCATGTTAACTCCTTCAGTGCATTGTAACTGTCAGAAACACATGGGAAAGAAAGAAATAGAGAAAAGTACCATACCAATTCAAGGTGATATTCTCTAGAAAGTTCAAATTTATATCTAAAAATTATTTCTGACAAATTAAACCACTCTAAATGACAGTATGAGAAAATAACAATAAATATTTGGATATTTTCATATTTTCGGTGCTTTGATTCTTTTTTTTCTGGAGTCAGGGCCTTGCTATGTAGTTTGGGCTGACGTTGAACTCACTATGTAGTCCAGCCTAGCCTCGAACTCGTGGTGATCCTTCTTGCATCACCCTCCCGAGTGCTGGGATTATAGGCATGTACCACCACACCTGGCCTCAATGCTTTTAATTTTCAGCTATTTATCCTTGTTTATAACATTGCAGACTTAAGTTGTGTAAATGCTGCATACCCTCTTCTAAACACCAAAACGTCTAGAAGTCATTAAGAATTTGTAAAATGTGAGATCAATTTTCTGATCACTATTTCTTATAGTCTGAATTCCATGAGTCTATTTTTTATGAATGAAGGTGATTATAACCATGGGTTAAGTATAATTTGTCTTTTATATATTCACCCTACAACAAAAAAGGTGGTTGGCTGGTTTGGTTTGGTTTGTGTTCAGTAGTTCATATGTAAGTACATGGCATCTTGAGCTGATTCTGTAACATCTCGTTAGGAGACCATGGACTAGAGCTCACTGTTTGAGGGTTGAGTTGGGAATCTGGAAAAATAAAGCTAAGCCTGAAAAATACATGAACGTTGAAGTACATTCTTTGATTTATTGAAATGAGGTGCAAAACTTCTGAATATAGAATTTAATTATCCGGAGAGCTTTGTATCTTTCTTTTAATTCCACTTATGAAAACAAGAAAGAATCTTATGAGTTAATAAAGTATAGCAGATTTAAACTACCTAAAGACTGAGATTGTAAGCACCAAAGTTTATGCTACCTTTGTATGACTTACTTTTACTCCAGGAGCAACAATGTGGCTGTTTGACATAATTGTCTTTTATTGTAATCTACAGTTATTAACATATTTTTCCAGAGCTTGGGTTTAGAAGTCATATTGTCTGAGTTTAAATCCTAATTGATGCACTTTATTAACTACTTAACCTTAGAGTCATTACCCAAATTCTCTGCCTCAGTGTCTTTATCTGTGAGATGGAAACAATAATGTTAGCAGTTTTATAGAGTTCTTGTTACTATAGAGGCCACACTTGGAAAGTGCTTAATCTGCCATATAAAATATTCGTTGTTAGTTGCTGCTGGTTTGCACAAGTTTGAAGCAAGATACAAGAGAACTAATTATAAGAGCTTTTCAAAATGTACATATTTTGATTTAATTGTAAATTATTATTGTTGCTATTCTATCACTGCCATTTTCTCTTTGCTTTCACCCTAGGGTTATACAATTCCATTAGACAAACGTCTAGCTGCTGATGGAAGAGGACTTCAGACAGTACACATAAATGAAAATTTTGCCAAATTGGCTGAAGCTCTCTACATTGCTGATCGGAAGGTTGGTCTCTTAAAATTTAATTTAATGATCTTTAAACTCGTTCTTGTTTACCTGAGGTATTGTTAATTTAACAATAGTACTGAATATTTAGAGAGACTAACTTCTGATACTTGTCAAAGATGATAGGGGGCTGGGGATTTAGCTCAGCGGCAAAGCGCCTGCCTGGCAAGCGCAAGGTCGTGAGTTCGGTTCCCGGTACTGGAGAAAAACCAAAAAAAACAACAAAAAAAAAAGATGATAGGTGCTAATTGCAGCTGTGCAGATGATCCCAACCTTTGTATACTTAGTCACAGCAATCCTCCTCCCTCAGCCTTCTAAGTGTTGGAAATACAGGTGCACCACCATGAATTAGAATCTTGTTTAATTATTTTTTCCTGTAGATGGGGGGTACTGTACCAGACTGGTCTCACCTCATCCACCATGGGGAACCATTTCCCTTTTAACTTGCCAGAATAATAGTTCCCTAAACTGGTCCAATTTTGTAAAGATTGTTAGGTGCTATTCTACACTTTGTAATGCCTTCCTTTTAGATATAGCTGTGTCCCCTATAAGGAAATTGCAGGGGAAGGTTAGTAAACATTCTGATTAATCAAATCCTATATAAAATGGCATCAGTGATACTGACTATATTAAACATGGTATTAATATGTCACCTTCAAGTTTACATGGCACAGCATGTATTTAGAACATAGAAAAATTACCGCAATGAGTACCGTTATAAAACTTACCTCTGAAAAGAAATTACCTCTTACCAGCTGTGAGCTAAGGTTTTATCTTTTTTTTTTTTTTTTTTGAGACAGGGTCTCACTGTGTAGTTCAGGCTAGCTTAGAACTCACTATGTAGCCCAGGCTGGCCTTGAACTCACAGCAGTCCTCCTGCCTCAGCCTCCTAAGTGTTGGAAATATAGGTGCGCCACCATAAATTGGAGTCTTGTTTAATTATTTTTTCCTGTAGATGGGGGGTACTGTACCAGACTGGTCTTAAACTCCTGGGCTCATGATTTCCTGCCTTAGCTTTGCAAATGCTGAAACTATAAGCACGCAGTATAGCGTCCATCTAATTTTTTATTTTTAGATTGCTTCTAAGAAAGCATTAGTGATACTGACTTGGAAGTTCGATTGGGGTCACTATAGTTTCAACTATTAAAACATTCTCCACAGTGAAAAAACTAACCTTCCAAAGTCTTCTCAGCAAAATATTTTATCACTTTAGTCATCAATAACAAAGATGAATTCTCTTTAGTTGTTCTTACAAAACAGACTTCATCTAGGATTTTAGATGATACATGTAAATATATGTCCCATGATATACATCTGACCTCACTAACAGGCTCGTGAAGCTGTGGAAATGCGTGCCCAAGTGGAGAGGAAGATGGCTCAAAAAGAAAAGGAGAAACATGAAGAGAAACTTAGAGAAATGGCCCAAAAAGCTAGGGAGAGGAGAGCTGGCATCAAAACCCACGTAGAAAAAGGTACGCATTCTCACTGTGGAATTTACTTTGAACAATGTATATCTCATTGTAGAAAATCTCTTATATTTTGTTTGCTAACTGCACACAAAAGTAGTTAAGTACATAAAAAGAAAACTTAAATATTTCAGAACTAGCATAGAAATAGAAAGTGACGTCTACTAAGCCAAAGCAACAGAAAATGAAAGGTAGACCTCTATACGGGACTCTATTTTTAAAGTTCTGAGCAATACCATACACAGTTGGCCCTATGTATCCCCAGGACCCATGTCCACAAATTAAACCAACTGTGAATTCAAAAACATTTGGAAAAAACATATCTATAGCTGAAACATACAGTTTTTTTTCCCCATCACAATCCTAAACAATATAGTATACCAACTGTTTATACAGCATTTATATTGTATTAGGTATTATAAATAATGTACAGATTATAAGTGCATATACAGAGGAGACTTATGTGTAAGTTATATGCAAATACTAAAGGACTTGAGCATGCATGGATTCAGATACCCTTGTTTGGGGACTCCTGGAACCATTCCCCACCTAGTAACAAAGGGCAACTATATTTTAAAAATCATGTTATTCAGGCTGGGTGTGATGGCAGATACCTGTGCTGGGGCACTGAGAAGGCTAAGGCAGAAGGATCACTGTGAGTTCGGGGCCAGCCTGGGCTACATAGCAAATTCAAGGTCGGCCTGAACTGTCTCCTCCCCCCAAAAAATCATGTTATTCAAATGATAGGCTTGATATTGCTGGCCTTGAACTGACTGTATAGCGCAGCCTGGCCTTCAGATTGCAATGATCCTCCTGCTTCAGTCTCCTGAGTGCTGGAATTATAGGCTTTTGCCATCATACCTAGCTAAGTGTTGTTGTTTAGTGGTTTTGAAATTTAGAAAGAAAAATGAGATCTTCAGCTGAGTAAGTCAGCCTCCCCTTATTGAAGAATAATTCAGAGATTTTTCGGTCTTACAAGTTAATTAATATATTTGCTAATCATTAAAAGTCTGTTCTGCTCATATTAAGTACCTCCTATGTGCAGATTGATTAGTTAAATGGTTTTGAGACAGGTCTTGCCAAACTGTCAGTCTGGTCTTGAACTCAAAATCCTTCTTACTCAGCCTCCTTAGTAGTTAGGATTAAAAGTCTACTCCACTGCACCAAGCTTAAGGTTCTTTTCTAGGCAGATTTTTCTGATAGACTTGGCTTAGAAGTGGGAGTGGGATGGGATACAATCAACTTCCAATGAGTGCCGACAGACAAAAATGCTGTTACGTAGTATACCAGAAGGTGATAAGATAATTATTGTAGAGAAAAATAAAACAGTGAAAGGGGGCATAAAAGGGTCAGGACAGGGTAATTGGAATAGGCCTCACTTCTGAGCTAATAAGTGCCAAAGCCTAAAAGTAAGCCATGTGGACATCTGGCGGAAGTGCATTGCTGATTGAAAGATTAGAACATGCCTGGTGTGCTCAAGGAAGTGCAGGGAGAACAGTGCAGCTGGATTGTAGTGAAGGAGGAGAAGAGGAGTCAGAGATTTGTCTGCATAGTTAGGATAGGTGGGAAGAATAGTGGCTGCTTGATCACATGTGGTCTTTTAGTCATTGTCAGAACACAGCTTTTACTTCAAGTGACAAAACACTTAAAGGATTTAGAACAGTGACATTTGCAACTTTATTGTGGCATAATAGATAAATTAATAGTGTATGTTTAAGTTGTACAGTGTAAGGGTTGTTTCTGTTTTGGTTTGGTTTAGTTTGGGTGGTGGTGTTGGGTTTTCTTTTTTTTTTTTTTTTTGTAACAAAGTCTTACTATGTTGCCCAGGCTGGCCTCAAACTCTTAGTTTCAAGAAACCCACCCACCCACTTCAGCCACCCAGGTAGCTAGAACTTTAGGTGGGCTTTGTAGTATGCCCAGGTTAAATTGTATAGGTGTTTTGTGCAGTTTTTTGTTTTGTTTTGATACTAAAGATTGATACTAAAGATTGAACCCAAGACCTTCCCACAGAAGTACATTCCCAGCCCTCTTTTAAATTTTTTTTTTGTACTGGGAATCAAACTCAGAACCTCATGCTTGCTAGGTAGGCATTACACTACTGAGCTATCTTCCCAACCCCCTTTTTGAAAATTCTGAGACATAGTCTAAGTTCCTAAGTTGCCCAGACTAGGGCTTGAACTTGCTATCCTTGTGTCTCAACTTCCCAAAGTGCTAGGATTACAGGCATATATACCATCATGCCTGAATTGTAGGGGTTTTATTTTATTTTTCTTTGTGGTGCTGAGAATATGTGAAACATACACTTGTGACAGGCCTTGATGTAGTGATAATATCAGGTAATATTATCATTCCCCTGAGCTATACCCTCTGCCTAGTGTGATGCTCAGACATACTTTTACATCGTGAAGTGTTCGCTACTGCCAAGCTAATTACCATATCAGTCACCACATATAGTCACTTGTAAATTTTTGGTGAGATTAAGAATTATCAGCAAATTTCATTTCTATAATGTATTGTAAACTGTAGTCACTGCATTACATTGTATCTTCAGAACCTCTTCTTCCTACATCAGTAAAATTTTGTACCATTTAACCAGCATTTTCCCTAACATATTTTTAAAATACTAGTATGGTTGCTATGTTAATAATAGAGGACTGTAGAATGGACATGGGCAGAAGTAGAGAAATTATTGTAAGCCTATTGTAGTAAACCTGATGAGGGATGAGAATAAGAGGTAGTGAAAATGTGATCAGGTCTTGGATGTATTTTGGAGGTAAAGCTAATAAAATTATTTAAGGATTAGGTTAGAGGTATGAGAGAAAAGTAGGAGAGATCATTCCAGAATTTTTGACCTAAGCAGTTGGGGAGGATTAAATTTTCATTTACTGTATTGAGAACACTGCAAGGCAAACAGGTTTAGGAGGGAAAGATAAGAAGTTTAGTTGAGTACATGTTAAGTTTAGGATGGGGGTGTTAAACAGGTACTGGGTTATAGAGTCTAGGGTTCAACTAAACAGAAATAACCAAGGCTGTAATTATTGATCTACTTCCTGAGTCACATATAATGACATGAAGCAAGATGTAATACCTGTCCTTCGGTTCCATCCTCAACACCACATTGAAAAGTAAAATAAAATAAAAAGTGCTGTCTTAGTTCTCTAAACTTAATGAGAAAAAAACAATAAAAATGGAAACAAAGTTTTGTGAATGGGGAGGGAAGGAGTGCTTGAAGGGAGGTTAGGGGAATGGGAAAGAAAAAAAAGAATCAAGGGCTGGGTGTGGTGGCGCACACCTGTAATCCCAGCACTCCGCAGGCTGAGGCAGGAGGATTGTTATGAGTTCGAGGCCAGCCTGGGCTACAAAGTGATTGCAAGGCCAACCTGAACTGCATAGTGAGACCCTGTCTCAAAAAGACAAAAAAAAAAACCAATCAAGTTATATCATATACAGATACAAATTCTCTCTGATGAATGTGATCATTATGTATATCTAAAATGTGCCAATAAAATCTGATTTTTAAAAAAAAGTACCTAAAAAAAACCAGAATTGTTCTTGAGAAATTGATTTAAATTTTGAACAATCTGTTGCCAAATATTAGCAAAAGCTATTGTTTACTGAGTACCTAATATAGTAGGCACAACTCAGTATTTCACATTACCTGATATTATCACTATATCAGCTTTGCCCAGGGGCATTATTATTGTCACTGATTTATAGAGGAGGAAACTAAGAATCACAGTGGTTAGGTAACCTGCACAAGGTCACACTGCTAATTTGTCATGGAAAATCAGGATTTGAATCCAGATAGGCGAGCTGTAAAGTTCATGTTAATTACAGTGAATCCCCATACACTGGTGAGAGTAGAAAAAATAAAGATAGGCATAAATACAATTGAGGTCAAGATATAGCCAACTTCTATAGACCACAAGCAAAATCGTTCTTCATTTAGTAGAATCTTTTCAAATACAAGGGGAAACTTACATGAAATTCTTTTTTCTTGGCATGTTATGAAGATTTCAAACATGGAGAAGAACCATTTCATAATGAACACCATTATTCCCCATCTAGATTATAGTTAATTTTTTGAAACAGTTAACAAGACTAAATTTGCTTGTCACATGGACTCCCCATCTTCGTATCATTCCATTTTACTACTTCGAGGCATTTCAAAGTTAAGTTGAAAACAGCAGTACTAATACTCAACTGTGTGCATGATTCTAGAAATCACATTTAAAAATTAAATTAATACTATATTGGATTTAAATTGATTGGAAACAAGGCTGACTGTGACTACAAAGAAATATGTGGAATTTTCTGTGTAAGGTTAAAGAATATACTCTTGTTCAAAATATTAATGGATAATACAGTAATTAAATAATTTTCAACTGTGTCCACACAGAGGATGGGGAGGCACGCGAGAGAGATGAAATCCGGCATGATAGGCGAAAAGAGAGACAGCATGACCGGAATCTTTCCAGGGCAGCTCCTGATAAGAGGTTCGTGCTATAAATACAAATCGTGAAGAGTGGCCTTTTTGTATCTTTCAGAGCAAAGTTTTAGTCCACTAAGATCAGGTTTGCCTTTTCTCCTTCCTTTTTTAGTATGATAACTTAATAAATTGCCCGTCATTTTCTTGTACTTAATTACTTTGTCTTAGCAAAATTGACTGTCCCTAGAAGTAATCTTTTCTTCCCTCACTGTGTAGGGTCAGATAAAATTGAGAAAGACACGGCTATAGAATTAGTAATTCAGATCATATTTGTGATAAGGAAATAATGAATGAAACTGTTTTGATCTATTTTCCTACTTCAAAGAGTGAGACAAATTGAATTTGTGCCTATGCCACTACATGGGAAATAAGCTGTCATCCCTTTATCGACATCCTTTCATGTGTATATATCCCCAGAGTACTATGCTCAGTACAATGAGGAAAAGAGCAGGTTTTGAAAGAAGTAAAAATCAGTTCCTTTATATGAGTACCTTAACTTATAATTTAGAAAGACAGAGCTATCATATAAAATACTTCAGAAAAGTATATAAGGTACTCTTTATAAGTACAAAATGGTATAAAACAAATTGAATATATATATTGAGGATATAGGGTAGGAATTGGAGAAGTCTGTGGTTTATCCAAGTCAGGTCTGCAGTTCATAAAAATTTGAGGAAATGCTAAATACAGAGTTGGGGGCCAGGGATATAGCTCAGCGGCACAAGCACCTGCCTGGCAAGCGCAAGGTCCTGAGTTTGATTCCCAGTACCAAAAAAAAAAAAAAAAAAGTTGGAATTTTTAGTGAGTGTTAAATTAAATGTAAAATATTTTCTTTCCAAATGCAGTTTTCCCATGCTCTGATCATGTTTGGAGCTGACACAATCTTTTCTCAAGTCATATCTTAAATGGCATATTTCGTCTTACTGGATAAGTATAGTCATAGAAAAGCAGAAAATCTGAATTCAGAATTGTGGTTAAATCAGCAGTGTAGAAGGAGGAATGAAACATGAAAGTGTTAATGATACTCTTGGTTAAAACTTTCTAAATTGTAAAAATCAAAATAGCTATATCCATACCTTGGGTCCTTAATAACCAGTAAAGTGGCTGTGAGAATTGGGAAGATAGAAAAGTTTTCAACTTGCGATTGCATGAAATCAGATTGTCTATGAAATCAGATTGTCTATGAAATCAGATTGTCAATTTAAAACCTGCATTTCTAGTAAAGTAAGTATGACAGTTACTGTGATTTCATTGGGATCTGGAATACCAAAAAGGCAGATATACCAAAAAAGCAGAGGACTGAAGTTAATCTGAGTGTCAGAATTCTCAGAGTAATCCAGTCATTGACATGTTTTCTTCAAAATTTTATTAGGATGAAATTTCTAAATGTAGTTACTGAAGATTATTCATGTCGTGCATCAGTTTGCACTGAATTCTCATGTAATAATAGCAAATAGAGACTATAGCAGTTTTGTGTCTTAGCATAATTGTCAGGTAATTGCTTGCATTCAAGAATTTTGTATCAAGAACCATTCTTTAGGGACGGGGATATAGCTCAGTGGCACAGCACTTGCCTGGCAAAGCATAAGTCCTGAGTTCAATTCCCAGTAAACCCTTCACCATCACCCCCCCCCCAAAAAAAATGAACCAGTCTTTGGGCTGTTCTTTCGAGCCAGTAGAAAGTCCTTATTGGGGAACCTATCTCCTCTAATGTATCTTTTTTAATCTCATTTTAAAATTTTCATTAGTACGTGTTGCAGTACATACTGATTACATTCACTGTGGGGAGTTGGTACACATACAAACATCTTTTTACTTCCCCTTTCCTCCCCTCCCTCCTCCCAGTCATATATCTGAAATGCTGTAAAGGCTGCCAACTTGATTATGCATTATCTAGGAATATATGTTCATAAGACATAAACATGACATACTCATTTCCTTTGCTTCTGAGATTGGTTGTATTTAAATTGAATATGTTCACCTTGTCTGCAGAAAGTGTGCAATTAATGATAACATATTTCAAATAGGTCAAAACTGCAGAGAAATGAGAATCGAGATATCAGTGAAGTCATTGCTCTTGGTGTACCCAATCCTCGGACTTCAAATGAAGTTCAGTATGACCAAAGGCTCTTCAACCAATCTAAGGTAAGGAAGTCTAGAAACTGCCGGTCTTGTGTCTTGATAGCAATACCTATCCTCAGAGAAAAAAAAAATTACAGATATGGGCCAGCTAAAGGTGTGCTAGTATGATGCTGGGGTAAAATGGAAATTGTATGTTGTTACTTAAAAGACAAGATGAAAGAAACACTTCTGGTTATAACCTCTTAGGGTTGGCTAGAATTTGAAGTACTGGTGGAAAATGAAAGAAGGTAAGTGATAAAACTTGGTTCTGAAAAAAAAAATTAAAAATTAAAAAACTTGGTTCTGGTATGTCTACCTTTTTCTAAAATAGAGCCTACTAAAATAATAACCACTGTTGGATTATTCTGGTAGTAGTTGTCTTTTTTGGTGGGGAGGGCAGTACTGGGGATATAATCCAGAATCTTTGCACTGAGTTATATCCACATCCATTTTTATTTTTCACTTTTAGACAGGGTCTCACTAAATTGTCCAGGCTGGACTGGAACTTGACATCCTCCTGCCTCACCCTCCCAAAGTGCTAACATTACAGGCATGCACCACCATACTTAGCTGGATGGTTTTTTAATGTCATAGAGACACAGCAACTTGAAATTTAAGAATGAAGCCTTGAAATTAAATACCAGAGGCCGGGCATGGTGGCACACACACCTGTAATCCCAGCATTCAGGAGCCTCAGGCAGGAGGATCCTTGCAAGTTTGAGGCCAGCCTGAACTGCATAGCAAGACCCTGTCTCAAAAAGACAAACAAACAAACAAAAATTAAATACCAGAATGATTGCCAGAAAATCTGATGTCTAGCACTGTCTATCATTAACCAACTAGAATACATTTTCATGAACCTAATGTTGATTACTATGTATAAGGAAGCAGATCAAAGATGGAGTCACTTTTGCCCCCAAGAAACCATACATAAATAAAGACAGAATAATGAATATGAATGTGTGAATTGTACTGGGATATAGAAGGGAAAAGTTAATTATAACTTGGAGAGTTTTAGATTTGAAAGTATAATTTTAATATGCTCTTCTAAGAAATTTATTGAGTGCTTTTTATATTCCTGGTGTTCTGGTGTTCTAAGTCTTTTACTTGTATTACCTCAACCCTTAAAAAAGTAAAACCTGTAGTCATAATTTTTTTAATTTGTATTGTATAGATAAGGAAAATGAAACACAGATTTAGTAACTGATGCAATTATGATTCCAACTTGAATGTCTTGATTCCAGTGTCATTTTTGATGGCAGAGGGGCATGGTGGAAGAAAAGGTGCTCAACCCATGGCAGCCAGGAAGCATGGAGGGAGATAATACCCTTCTAAGTCCATGCCCCCGGTAACTGGCCCCATCGCGGGTTGTGTCTCCATAATACCAAGGTAGCTGTGAATTCATCAGTGGACTAAGCCAGTGATGACTGTAGCAACTCCATGATCCAATCATCTTCTTGATGTGTTAGTTACTTTCTCATTGCCAAAACTCCATACCTGACACTATAACTAAGAAGGAAAAGTTTATTTCTACTGTTTGTAGAGGTTTCAATCCATAGTAAACTGGCTACAAGGCAAGGTGGCATAGCAGAGAGGCATGGCAAAGGAGAATTGCTCATGGTGTGGCAGGTAGAAAACAGCAATTAAAGGAGGCAGAAAGATGTACCCTTCCAAGCTATGGCCCCAATAACCCACCTTCTCCCAACATCCCGTGTAGCTAATCCACTGATAAGTATCACATCTCCATGATCCAGTCAACTCCCAGAAGTCCCAGCTATTAAAGTATGAGGCTTTGAGGGGACATCTGGATATAAACTATTACAGGAGGCTTTTGTGGAACATTTTATATCTAAACATAAATGAAGTTTTCTGTTTGTTTTTCATTGTGACATATATTATCAGACCATAGTGCAATGAAATTGGAAACCAATGGTAAAAGAAATCACAAGCATTTCATAAACACATGGAAATTAAGTAGCACCCTCCTGAACAACCAGTGGGTCACAAATGATATTAAAGAAGAAATTAGACAAGTGATGATGACAGCCGGGTGTGGTGGTGCACGCTTGTAATCCCAGCACTCCAGAGGCTGAGGCAGGAGGATCCTTGCAAGTTCAAGGCCAGCCTGGGCTACAAAGTGAGCTCAAGACCAGCCTGAACTACATAGTGAGACCCTGACTCAAAAAGACCCCCCCCGAAAAAAAAGTGATAATGACAATACAACATACCAGAAATTATGAGACAGAATGAATGCAGTCCTAAGAGGAAATTTTATAGCAGTGAATAACCATATCAGGAAAACAGCAAGCGCAAATAAACACCTTAATGGTGAACTTCACGCTTCTAGAAAAAGAAGAGCAGGCTAAGCTAAAAGCTCATATGAGGGAGGAAATTCTAAAGATCAGAGCAGAAATTAATGCATTGGAAACTAAAGAAAAAAAAAACCAATACAAAGAATCAAAGAGTTGGTTCTTTGAAAGATTAAATAAAATTGACAAACCCTTATCCAACCTTACCAAAAAAGGAAATAAAAGATGCAAATCCACACAATTAAGAATGAAAAAGTTAAAAAAAAAAAAAAAAAGTGAAAAAGGTAAAATCATAACGGACCCTGCAGAAATCCAGAAGATCATCTACATCTACTTTGGAAACATGTATTCTAATAAGATGAAAACACCGAAGAAATGGAAAGATTCCTAGGTACATATAATTACCAAAACTGAATCAAGAAGATACAAAAATCCTAAATAAATCACTCAATGGAATCAAAGATACGATTAAAAACCTGAAAACAAAGAAAAGTCCAAGCCCTGACAGATTCACTGCTGAATTCTACAACAAATTTAGAGAAGTCCAAAGAAGACCTAACACCACTACTTCTCAAACTCTAGTGAAATTGAAAAGGAAGTAATACTCCTGAATTCACTCCTGGAAGCAAGCATTACTCTGATACCAACAGTTGGAGAAGAACCCAACTAAGAAAGAGAACTGCAGGCCCATCTCCCTAATGAACATAGATGCAAAAATCCTCAATAAGAGGATTGGCAAACAATACATCAAATCATCCAAGTTTATACATCACGAGCAAGTGAGATTCATCCCAGGAATGCAGGGATGGTTCATCATATATAAATCAATAAATGTAATATACCATATTAACAGAACCAAGGACAAAAATCATATCTCAATAATACAGAAGAAGCTTCTGACAAAGTCTGAAATAATATTATTATCCATTCATAATAAAAACCCTACAGAAAATTGGAATAGGTGGTCTTTATCTCAATCTGATAAAAGCCATCCATGACAGACCAACAGCCAACATACTAAATGAACAAAAACTGAAAGCTTTAAATTTAGGAACAAGTCAAGGATATCCAGTCTCTACTTAAACAACATAGTCCCAGAAGTTTTAGCCAGAGCATTTGGACAAGAGAAAGAAATGAAAGCAATAACAACAGGAAAGAAGTTAAATTAATCATTATTTGCAGGACATGTTACTCTTCATAATTTTCATTGTGAGCCTTAATGCCTTGTCTGTGATAATGATATTCTCAGGCAGTTTTAAGGGATATAACTTTTTGTTTTACTGTAAATGGTCAGAAAGGTTTTGCCATTCTTTGATCTTCTTGCCACTATATCCATAAAAATTGAAATTGTCAGGAACCTGCTTATAGATTTCTCAATTTTAATGCTTTGTTAAAGTGCTCAAACTTGTTAATGAATACCTTATTAATGTGAATCCTGGGGTAAGAAGCCAAACATGAAGGTTATATACATTTGATGCATATTTAATAATGTCCTCCCTAAAATTTGTAGTTCAGATTTTTGAAAATGTGAAATGTACTATAACCAGATATAACCAGATACTATAACCAGAAAGAACCAGATTCTTTACATTCTCCATGTAAAGAATCAGGTTCAGCTTTTAATAATTCATACATTTTAAAATTTCATGTCATTCATTTTTCCACAGGGTATGGACAGTGGATTTGCAGGTGGAGAAGATGAAATTTACAATGTGTATGATCAAGCCTGGAGAGGTGGTAAAGATATGGCCCAGAGTATTTATAGGCCTAGTAAAAACCTGGACAAGGACATGTATGGTGATGACCTAGAAGCCAGAATAAAGACCAACAGGTACCAAGGCAGACAGTTCAGCTTCAGTGTTTCTACCAATAAAACAAAACTATTTCATAATCTTTTCTCTTGTTCCCTAGATTTATTCCTGACAAGGAATTTTCTGGTTCTGACCGTAAAAGAGGCCGAGAAGGACCTGTTCAGTTTGAAGAAGACCCTTTTGGTCTCGACAAATTTTTGGAAGAAGCCAAACAGCATGGTGGCTCTAAGAGACCTTCAGATAGCAGCCGCCCCAAGGAACATGAGCATGAAGGCAAGAAGAGGAGGAAAGAATAAATGGAGCTATCTTCAAAGTGAATGAACTATTATCCATAACCCTAATGATGCAAGTCATGGGGGGACTCTTTGTAAATGGTCAGGAAAAAACCAAATCTGGGTGCTAGATCCCAGCACTACTTTTTATTACAGGAGACGGGGGGGATTGAAAATTCTACTTTGAATTACTTAGTTTTTTAAAAGAGTGGGTTGTGTTTGTGCTTCTCCCACCTTTTCAGCACCTAGAGAACATGCTACCCCACACACAGAATTGAGACCTCTTCTTTTTGTGTGACACATGTAGTCTGGGGTAATATTTTGTGTAAGAGCAACTGCTTATAACTTAAGGTACCTCAACCACCATGAATAGGAGGGTGTTCACATACTGGAAATGTGCTATCAAATGAATTCTGTCCGTTGTCCTGTTTTTCTCTGGAGTGGGGAAAGTAAAGTATTGCTTACTGCAACTACTTGTTTCAAATAAAAACATTTAGACAAAATTCTGTTTTGTGTTTATTTAATGGGCAATAAGCATCTTAGAAATCTTTCTCTTCATCAGAGGTTTGATCCCCTTGCAAAATTTTTGGTCTTTGAACTTGAACATGGACCTAAAAAAAAAAAAATCAAGCACTATAAGGAAAGGCAATGTTTACAAAAATATTAAAACAAAATCAATACTTTATAAGAATGCCTTTTTTTCTTTAGCAATTCAGCACCAATGACTCAAGCATTTATTAGTAGGTGGTTCTTAAGACTCCCTGAACTTTGATTAAAAACTCTTTAAGTCAATTTGGAACAAGATCATGTAAGTGGGAAAGCCAAGATTTCAATGCTAGCTTGCTTGAATTGACACTATTTCCCCTGTTCTATATTACATAAATCTTGTTAACCATCGAAGGGCCTTCCAGTTGGAGGTACAGCTCAGTGGTAAAGCACATACTTAGCATGCATGAAGCCTGGAGTTCAATCCCCAGCACCAAAAATAGTTTTCCTATACTTCCCTCCTCAGACCTTTTAGAATATCACATTCTACCACCGCTGATTTACTTATTATTTTACCTTTTTTGAGACAGGGTCTCACTTTAGCTCAGGCTGGGTTGGTCATCCTCCTTGAACCCAACTGTGTAGCAAAGACTGGCTTGAGACAGGGTCTCACTTTAGCTCAGGCTGGGTTGGTTGTCCTCCTTGAACCCAACTGTGTAGCCCAGACTGGCTTGATGATGCTACTGCCTCAACCTCCAGAGTACATGCCCAGCTTGTACCACTACCAGTCTTTAACAAGCATTAAAGAAGCTCATGAGGCATAAATTTTCCCATTCTGACCTATTTGGTACATGGAAAGCTTGTGATAAGATAATGAGGCATTTACCTTCACTCCATCAATTATGTGGTTTTCATGTTGCATTGCATTCTGTAGCTCTTCTTGTGAAGAAAAGTAAATCCAACCCAAACCTTTATGAAAGCCAGTCTCTCTGTTCTAAAAATACAAAATGTCATAAAGGGAAGGATTAATTATGAACTTGAAAAAGTTTCTATAAGCTCCAAATCAAACGACCAACTTCGTCATTGGATAAAATCTCATTGCAGACATTAATGTCAGTAACCTTTGCTTAATGTATAAAAGGCTAAATCCCAGTATTAATACAGCTTTTCTACTGCCACTGGACAAGTAAGCTATGGGTAATGAGCTGTCTGCACCATTCTAAATACAAACCACACAGTAATCAAATTCTCCTCACTGACATACTCTTTTCTAACCACCTGATTTCTAGGAACTAGAAAAGCCCCAAGACCTAATTATGTCTGGTCATTTTCTGAGACCAATGTCATCACCACCCCTACCTTTATCATTACAAGTTCCTAATAAAAAGTGGAAAAGAAATTTCACCTTACATAATTCCAAACTTCTGGTTAAATACTTGCTACTTGTGCTAAGTGCTTATCATTCACCCTATGAATTACACAAGAGATTCCAGTGTGCTTAAAGACACCCTACCCTGCCCCTACAGCCCTCCAATAAAAAGCAGATACTGAGATGCCTATTCAATGAAGATGACCACTTGGTCCTCACAAAAACACCATATTTTAAATACTGCTCACAGTTCACACTTCAAAGGTTACTTTATGCCAGGTATGGTGGTGCACACCTGTAATCCGAGCACTTGGGAGGCTAAGGCAGGAAGATCATTGTGAGTTCGAGACCAGCCTGGGCTACAAAGTGAGCTCAAGGCGAGCCTGAACTGCATAACAAGACCTTGTCTCCAAAAAAAAAAAAAAAAAAAAACCCAAAGGTTACTTTATGAGTATTAACTTAGAACACAGGAAGTTTCAGAGGATGTGCCAATGATCCACAACCCTGCCAGATAAATACCTCCATGTAACCATTTCCACAAGTAAAGGTATTAAAAGGTTGTGCTAATATTTACATAATATATACAGCCATGTGTGGTGGTATGCCTGTAATCCTAGCCCTCAGCAGGCTGAGGCAGAAAGACTGCTGTGAGTTCAAGGGTAGCCTGAACTACACAGTGAAATGCGATTTCAAAAAAAGAATTCACATAATATAGTTTAAGACTGTAGCCACAATTTCCAGATTGAGTAAATTAACTTGAAATTAATGTCCTTCCTATTACATTTTTGGTTTTACCAACAAAAATCTTTTCCGGTCCTAAATCTTTTCATTTTTACTTTTAGATGACAACTAAGGAAAATCTTAATTGTTTTTTGAAGAACTTCAAGAAATACTCCAAAAACTTTAGTTTTTGCCAGCTGTAGTAGTGTATCCATGTAACTCCAGCACTCAGAAGGATAAGGCAGTATCCTTTGACCTTTGAGTTCAAGGCCAGCAGTAACTACACAGTGAGACCCTGTCTTAAAAAAAAAAAAAAAATTTAAATAACATGAATACCTATAAGGTTATGTTTTAATTAGTATTGTCATAATTTTATCAATAAAGATGTGAACAGCTTCATTTGATAGTAACAAGCCAATATGCTTTGATTTTTTAAAAAATTAAGAATTAGAGGATAACAATTTTTTGTTTTTGCAGTACTGGGGATCAAACCTAGGGCCTCACACATGCTAGGCAAGTGCTCTACCACTGAGCTACACCAACATTCCCCAATAGTTTTCTTAAAATAGTACTCACAAAAGGAACAACGCATTTTCGTATATGGCCAAACTGAGCAAAGTATTCTCTCAGCTCACCTGTAGGAGGGTAGACAACATATTAAAGGTAGTTAATATATTTTGTTTTCTCTACCCTACATTGCAGATGGCAACTAAAAGGTGTCCTAGAGTCCCCACATTTCTTGTAGACCAAAACTGCTTTGCATTCCCTTAACCAAAGATTCAGCAAGCAGTCATAGGAGTGACTATATTGCTGCAATATACCACACTTGGTGGGGATGAGGACATAGGCCCATGAACTGCTGCAATGGCCGCAGTCTCCATACTCAGCAATTACTGAGCATTTTCATAATACCAGGTACTGTGTTAGGTGTGTGCATTAAAACCCTGTAAGTATATCATACAGAAGTCACTAAGTGCAACCCAGTTTGTTGCTAATTAGAGATTTCCAAATAACACCTCAACTTTCTAGTCATTCCTAAATTTAACTGAGTTAAACAGTTGATGCTCTAAAATGTGTTGAGTTAATCCCACCTAACCTTCCATCCTTATTTCATACCAGCCATGGGTACTCTCCAATATAGCAAACTGAATTTTCTGTATCCTACCCTGTACGGGAAATCCCATCTTTGCATATGTTATTCCCTTCCTTTAAGGTGTCAGTATTCCTATCTCCTTCCACCTAAATTATAACTATCCTTCCACAATGAAGCCAAATACATCCACTGAGTATTCCTTTATTGAGCTTCTACTACAAGACAAGACAACGGACCATACCTGTGAGATCTGTTTACAGTTATATACTATAATACCAATTATACTTTATAATCTTAAGAAGAAAATTACATGATCTCTTTTCTTCTGAACTACAGCTGTAGTTTGCTGGTTTACATTTTCTATTACTGGTCTGTTTTTCCTAGTTCATCTAAACTGCATTCTAAACTGCTGATATGTGTTGTGAGTCCCACCCACCACTATAAGTTGTATAGAAACTACTATATTTACAATGTGTGTTACACAATAAGGCTTCAATATTGGATGAGTGAATAAGTAAAAGTCTGGTGTTGCTGGGAGGTGGTAGAACCCTTAAGAGGTGGGCCTCCTCTGTCTATCTCTCTTTCTGCTTCCCCATGATGGTGCTCCAACAGTCCACAGCAAAAGGACCAAATAACTAGGGATTGAAACCTCTGAAGCCGAGTTAAAATAAGAGGTGATCTTTACCTGAATATCCCCAAAAAGCGATCATAGATTTTTACATTGTAGTATGCAAACTCAAAACCCCAAATGACAAAAATCAAAGTTGGTAAAAGATTAGAGAATTACTCCAACACTATCTCCAAACGGCCTCTCCCATGAGCTCCCATTTAGTGACCAGGAAAATAACTACCATTCATTGAGTGCTCACACTCTGGCACAAATCTAAGACATTTATATATAAACTTGTCTAATACGTCCTCGATACTACAGTGTAGGTACATATTGACTATTCCTTTGGATAATTAAGTTGAGATACAGTTGTGAGCCCCTTTCCCATATTAGCTTCAGTTACTCAGGTTATACAACTATTAAATAGCTGAGGTGGTATTCTAACCCAGGAAGTCTGGCTTCGGAGTCAACTACTCAATTACTCTGTACAATCTCATGCAATTGCCTGACAGGGCCTCACATGCTTTACAAACTCAACACATTTCAACTTTACTCCTCACTTTCTCTCATGCAGCTTCGCCTAAATTCTAAACACAAATTCACCAACTGTAAAAAATCTGGAACTCATTCTAGACTTTCTCTCATACTGTACCCCTCCCTCCTCCAGCCATCAGGAAAAGCCGTGGGTTTTGTTTGAAAAACATAAGCAGATCTGACCCCTCTACCACTTCCTTAGTTCAGACCTTCATCTACGGGCTCGAATCCAGGGCCTTACACGATAGGCAACCGCTCTACTACTAAACTACCTCGCTAGGAGGTCCTCGTCCTTGAACTAAATGAAAATTACCTCTTATCTCGCCTCCATGTCTACAATTTGCCACTCTAACCCTTAAGCTCCACACTGCAGTCCCTTATAAATCGTAAGTCTCAAAATTCGCCAGTAATAAACCTTTCCACCAAATCACTCTAAGTTGTACGAAGCCGTGAATTAGTGCCCTAAAAGCTCAGGGGCATTCCCAAACAGTTCATTACAAACACAGTTTCTGTGTGATGGCTTGCTAAAGGGCAAATTCGGCTTTCTAATCCTGCCACTACGCTACGCGCTCTGCAGCAGCCAGAGGTTTTGCCTATTGCTTGGGCCCAGGGATTCCGCCCCTCCCACATCTTCATCACTCACTCGATTTCGCAGTCCAGGGAATTTTCCTGACAAAAGCAACCGGCCGGTTAACACTCGAACGCACCGCCATAGCACCCCTCGCTACGGAGGCTGCCATCTTTCGTCTGAAAGCCCTCGGTGACCTGAAGCGGTGACCCCGGAAGAACCTGCCGGATCCCTAGCGGAGGAATCTGCTTCCGGGTCAGAGGTCTAGGCAGCGGGATGGGGAAGATGGCTGCAGCTGTGAGCTCCGTAGCGACGCTGGCGACGGAGCCTGGGGAGGACGCCTTCCGGAAACTCTTCCGCTTCTACCGGCAGAGCCGTCCCGGGACAGCAGACCTAAGAGGGGTCATCGACTTCTCGACGGCCCACGCAGGCCGCAGCACGAGTCCTGGGACCCAAAAGGTACGGAAAAAGGCGCGGCGCGTGGCTCTCGAACTGCTCGCCTCGCGTGTTGGAGAGGCTTCCTCGCTGCCGAGCGATCCCCGTCCTTCCTGGGCGCGGAGCTGAACTGCGCACGAGCGTCACACTTCGCGGTAAAGCGCTGTGCTGCAAGTTTCTTCATGCTGCCATTCCCCGCCGCGATCTCAGACAAAACGCCTGGGAATTTGCTGGTTCATTCCTCCCTTTAACTACCCACGTACAGTTCTACGTTGTTTTGTGTAATACCCCATAAAACGTCTTCGTAGACGGTAAGGTACAGTCAAAAAAAAACCTGTAATCCCAGAACTGAGAGAGATTCAGCATTGGACAGTCTTAGTCCCATTTGTGCATAAAAGTAGTTCCAGACTTAACTGTACCTGTCAGCAAGAGGTCACTAAAAGATTCTGAGATAATCTTCCCAAGTTGAAAATAAATGTCAAAGTAGTATATGTAAAATCCAAACAGCGTTACTTATTTCTCCTTTCCCCCTGAAATTTTTTTTTTTTTTTTTTTACTTTTTGAGACAGGGCTCGCTATGCAGTTCAGGCTGGCCTTGGGCTCACTTTGTAGCCCAGGCTGGTCGAACTCACAACGATGCTCTTGCCTCAGCCTCCCGAGTGCTGGGATTACAGACGTGCGCTACCACGCCCGGCTCCCCCTGAAAATTAAGAAAGGGACCACAGTGGGGAATGGTGGCCCAGGGCCCACCTCAGCTGTAGTGCAGTTACATTTCTTTACATGGAGGACATGCAGTCTTTTAAAAGGCCCTTCATGTTGTCCACAGGTGTCTGGAAGAAACATTCTTCCCAAGGGATAGTATATCTCTCAGTAAAACTGTAATGCTGTAGTAACTGTGCTTGTCTAGAACTCAGCTTCTCTGCAACTTCATTTGAAATAGAAAGTAAGCATTGTGAGACTGCACCTTTGACTCAGGAATGCTTCAAAACCTCACTGAGCTGCATTTATATATATTTCACCATTGTGCGTACATTCTTTTTAGAACATAAGTCACCTGAGAACAGGACATCAAGTCCAACACAGTACCCAAAAAAATAGCACAGTGTGTGGAGTATGAAAGCTTTAGTGTTTAGTTCCTGAACTCAAAGCAGGTTAAAAGTAGCAAATTAGAAAAGTTGGTATCACAAGACAGTTGATTAAAGCAGTTGGGAAATGATGGCTAACAGTCTGGAAAAGGAAAAAGAAGAAAAATTCTTAAAAGTTCAGTGGTTTGGTTCAGTTTAGCATGTGATAGAATAGATTCATAAACACACCAGCTCTTGGGTGCTGCTTACTTATCATCAGTATTAATTGTGGCCTATTTAAGCAGTCATGAAAGGGGCTGGGGATTTAGCTCAGCGACAAAGCGCCTGCCTGGCAAGCGCAAGGTCGTGAGTTTGATTCTTGGTATCAGAAGAAAAACAAAACACAAAAAAGAAATCATGAAAAATGTTTTATCAACCCCAGCATACCTGGAAAACTCAGCTGATCAAGTTTCACAAGATTTCAGTTGTCACTTTATTATAAACACTGGTTGTACATCAGTTACTACTTGGTATTTTGTCTGGAAAGCTCCTTAATTAGAAGTTGGTAGGATAGAAGATATTTCTTTGGAAGAGAACACTTAATATACTTAAGGAAAGCCAGGGTCTAAGTTTATTATTCATGGAAGAATAATTTTTTTCTTAATGTCCCTAGCTTAATAACTGCATATTAGATGTCTTAATCCATGAGAGAAACCATCCATAAAGACCTCTGATATGTAGAAAAAACCTCATCGGCCCTAATATTTTATCTCTAAGTAACTACCAAAAACAAAATGCTAGTATTAACATTTCATCTAAAAAAGTAAAACTGTTATTACACTTCATGCAATTGGGGTTCCTGGTGCTTTATTGAAACTTTTTTCTTTTTGGTTAAAGCACTCTTTTCATTCTCATCCTGCCCAGCTTGCTGTTCCTCGTAGCTCTGTATAAACATTAACCGCATATAAGTACCTCAGAAGCAGTATATCAACCAGTGTAAATAGTATTGTGACTTGGGATATTCCAGTATACCTAATACCATTCATGAGCCTATTACCAAATATGGTCTCATAGAAAACAGTAGTATTGCCCAGGCATGGTGGCACACAGCACCTGGGAGACTGAGGCAGGAGGATCCCTTCAAGTTTGAGGCCAGCCTAGGCTACCTGATAAGTTCGGGCTGGCCTGCACTGCATAGTGAGACCCTGTCTCAAAAAAAGAAAACAGTAGTTGTGAAGGCCAAACCACCTTTTTGTTAATTTTCCTCTTATGACTTACTTTGTATAACTTCCTAATATTTGTTCATATATAAATGAAAAAACTATATCTCTAGGCAGTTAAATTACACATCTAAAGCTCCCAGATCAAAGAAGTGGCAGATCTAAGACTAAAATCCCCAACATAAGATGTACCAAAAATGTCTTGTGAGGTTGAGGTTCCCCAGGCTGACTTATAAAGTGTCTTTACCCTTCTGACTTGTGTTTCCTTCCTTTCAGGTGGTCAGATCTCAGCTAAGTGTGTCCTCTGTCAGTGAGCACAATGCACATCGAGCAGGACTTAGGCCAGTCAGCAAGTGGCAAGCCTATGGACTGGAAGGCTACCCTGGTGCGTACATCTCACCTCAGACAAGGTGGAACCATGCAGTCATTTCTCTGACTTAATAGGAGAGGCTGTGAACAATAGACAAAGGAGTAAAGTAAACATACAGGGCGAAAATTGTGCCCTATCCATTGATGTCCATTTAGTTAGCCCCAAAGTTTACAACAAGAATCAGCAGTGCCGGCCTCCTGGGTAGAAAGTGACACAACAAATTACATAACAAAGACATTGACTCTCAGCTCCCTACCCCAACTCTGAACATCACTCTACCAGGAGAACTGCTTTAAATAATAGAATAATTCATAATAATCACCCCAGCACATTCTCAAATGCAGAATAGCTTCAAATGTGTTACTATCAAAGCTAAACATTTTAAAAGAAAATTACAGTTAAGGAGATCAAAAGTCCTAATAGACTGAATATTTTATATTATTCACTTTATATTATTTACTTTTATATTTTATATTACTTTAGTTTTATTTTATTTACTATTTTATATTACAAATATTATATATTATTTACTTATATTATTTAGTGATGTTGGGTAGGTCATTTTGCAGGTAAAGGAATTAAGAGTGAATAATGTTAATTAGCATCTTTATTAGTCTCATGGGGCCATTGTAAGTTGATTATTACAAGCCATTTAGAAGATACAGAAATGCTTTATTTTGCCAAATAGTCTTAAGTCTACCATCCCATTTCTTTCTTTGCTTTGTTTTTTGCTTATGTTGTCCAGGGTGATCTCAAACTCTTGAGCTTTTGTCAAGCAGTCCTTCCACCTCAGCTTCCAAGTAGCTGAGACTAGGCACATGCAGGCATGACTGACTGTTTCTTCTGTAAAAGGCTTCATGTATTGTAGTTCCGTATGAAGTCATGAAAGGAACAGTTGAGTGAAAGCATCATTCTTTGTGAGTTCGGGTAAATGTAAAGCACACACCATCAGCAATGTTTTATGAACTTATTCTTCCTTGGGGACTATTCTCTAGCTCTCACCTCTAGCACCTGTTTTCGAGGCTGTGATTTTCATTGCTTTTGCTTTTGAGACAGGATCTCGCTGTGTAGACCAGGCTGGCCTTGAGCTCATTGTGTAGCACAGGCTGGCCTTAAACTCATGGCGATTCTTCTGCCGCAATCTCACCAGTGCTGGGATTATAGGTGTGCGCCACCACGCCCAGCAAGGCTATGGTTTTCTTTTTTTTTTTTGTTTTTCTCCGGTACCGGGAACCGAACTCACAACCTTGCGCTTGCCAGGCAGGCGCTTTTGCCACTGAGCTAAATCCCCAGCCCCAAGGCTATGGTTTTCTGTTACTGTAGGCCTTCTTCCATTACAAGTTTGTTCAAACTACAGTGTTACCTTACTTTGGTTTTGTATTTTCGAAACTGGTGTAACTTATTTGTGAGGTTTTCTAGGATTTCTTACTTTAAGCCACATCATTTGAGTTGGTGCCTCCTTTTGTGTTTAAGGAATTTTCCCATCTTCCCTCCCATTGTAAGTTACATTTAATAGAAGTGTAATGTCGTGCCAAGCGTGGTGGCACACACCTGTAATCCTAGTACTCTAGAGGTTGAGGTAAGAGGATCACTGAGTTCAAGGCCAGGCTGAACCACATCGTCAGACCCTGTCTCAAAAAAGCGAAACAAACAAACAAAAATGTAATACCTTTTTTTTTTTCTTTTGTCTTTTTGAGACAGGGTCTCACTGTGCAGTTCAGGCTGGCCTTGAGCTCACTTTGTAGCTCAGGGTGGCCTCAAACTCGCAAGAATCCTCCTGCCTCAGCCTCCGGAGTGCTGGGATTACAGGCGTGTGCCGCCACTCCCAGCATAAAAATGTAATATCCACAGTATGGGTGATAACAGTTGCCTTTTACTCTGAATTGATCAGAAGGGTTGTATTTACTTCTGGGACTCACTCTGAAGGAGGCTGAATATACCAAACCTGCTCTTACAAGACAGACCCGAAGGACAGTGGGTCTGGAAACCAGAAACTTACTGTAGAAATGAGATGATTTGGTGGGAAACATGACAACACCAAACATTTCCAAGGTGATCAGATGCAAGAAGGAGTGGGAAAGAGTAGAGTAGTGGTTAAGAGGTAGGTTTCAGTGCCAGGCTGCTTGGACTTAGACTGGTACTACCAGCTAGGAACTGACGTGGAGCCAGTTTTTTTCTTTTCTTTCTTTCTTTCATCACTTTTTTCGGTGATACTGGGGATTGAACCCAGGGGTGTTCTCTACCATTGAGCTACCTCCCTTTTTATTTTGCCCAATCTGTCTTCAAACTGAAGATCCTCCTGTCTCAGCCTCCCATGTAACTAGGATTGTGTATAAAGTATGTATAAAATAGTGCCCACTTCATAAGGTTATGTGAAGTTTCAATTTTTTTTTTTTGAAGTTTCAAGTTGAATATACATGCAGAATGCTTAGATCAGTGACTGGCACATAGTAAGCACTCAGTAAATATTAACTATAAAGCGTTAATAAGAACAATCACTGGTTTGGGGTTGCTGTAGGTGTCAGAAATCAAGATCAGTACGTGACAAAAGGAGGCAGACTTTTAACCTAAAGAAAAGAAAATAGCACTGCAGTTGTCTAAGATTCCTAAAGAGGAATTTGCTGTCTGTTCAAGCTTGCACTAGATCAGAAGTATTCTTCCTTTAATATGGTACTTTGGGGGCTATTAGAGTATTCTTTATTTTGTGAAATCATGATGCCAGCTGATGGTAGGCAGTGGAAGTATGTATTTGTCTATTTGTTCTGTGATACTTGGGATTGAACCCAGACCCTTTGTACTACATCCTCAACCCTTTAAAAATGTTTTATTTTGAGACGGGTTTTACTAAGCCATTAAATTTCCCAGGCTGTAATTAAAATTGTGATCCTGCCACAACATCCCAGAGATTACAGGCAAGTGTCACCTCTTTGTTTTTTAATGTCACTTAGTCCCCCAAATATTGACTCTCTTATCACCCTTACAAATTATTGGAGAGTTAACTGCTAAATGAAATGCAAAGTTAGGAACTCCTATTAGGTTCTACTTTTTGAAGACACTAGAAGGCATATAAGGAATCAGGTGATTAAACTAGATGGCTATTGGAATGAATTTCTACGACTGATCCATTAAAAATGTTGATTGTGGGCCGGGGATATGCTCAGCGGCACAGCACCTGCCTGGCTAGCGTGAGGTCGTGAGTTTGATTCCCAGTACCAAAAAAAATGTTTATTGCTCAAACTGTTAATGATTTTCTCTTTCTTTTATTGCTGCATTGGTGTATAGTCTGCCTAGGTAATGAAATCCACCAATAGCTTTCAATTTTTTTCTTAGTTGATAAAAATCTTTGCTATATGAGGTTGCCTTGGAACCAGCATGTAACAGACTTTGGTAATTAGACTTAGTTTGGAGTATATGCTATTGATAATAATAAATGGTAAAACAGAATTAATAACTGCAGTGACCACCCTGTCCTGAGTGAACATCTGTAAGGTATTTTTTTTCCCATATCTGCAAGAGTCTAGACGTACTAAAATTTTAAGTGCTCTTAGTACGATTTAGTACAGTGGAGAAATCTTTAGGTTATTTTCTATGTGTTTTTTGTCAGGTCAGCAGAAGTTCTTTTCTGCCAAACTTTAATCTCTTTGAAATTCTGGTAAACAGTTTTATTGGGAAAACAACCATGCTTAATTGTTTACTTATTATCTGTGGCTACTTTCCTGCTACACTTGAAGTGTTAAGTGCTAAAGAGAACAAATAACCCTCAGAGCCTGAAATACTTACTTTGTTGCTCTTGACAAAAAATGTATGCTGCCCTCATCCAGGCTAGAATCTGCACATAACTGCCTGCATTTAACTCAGAAATCCTTAAGTATTAGCGTTTTCATGATTTTAGTACCCATTTGCAAGGAGGACAGGGACATTACACTAATAGATGATTGCCTTTTGTGTAGTTTCGTTTATTTCTACTTGTTCTTCAGGATCCCTTCCCAGCCATTCTTTGTTTTGCTGAGATGGTCTTGCTTTTTACCTGATGACGGGAAACTGAGTCTAGCAGACACAGACCCCTTCAGCTTTCCGTGGTCTCACAGCACACAAGTGTTCTCATTCTCATCCTCTAGTCTTAGCAGGACAGTTCTTCTCACAGCCAGAACCTTCACCATCTTCTCCCTTTCCTTCTCCTTCTCCCTCTCCCTCTTTCCCTCTCTCTTTTTTCTTTCTCTCTTTCTCTCTCTCTTGCTGTCTTTCTCTTTTTCTTTCTTAAGACAGGGTCTCGCTCTGTAATTTAGGCTGGTCTTAAACTCAGTGTGTAGCTGAGGCTAGCCTCAAAGTCACAGCAGTCCTCCTGCCTCAGCCTCTCTAGTGCTGGGATTATGGGCGTGTGCCACCACACCTGGATTCTTCACCATCTTGAAGTCACATTTTATCTCTTTCAAGACCTTGCTCTGTTCCACTCTTCCATTTTCAGTCAATTATTCTTTACCTTCTCTTTTCACAACTTAGCATGCTTAGGCCTTGCAAATCCCCAAAAATCTTAAACTCTCTTAATTTGTGTTCCTGTATGACTGCTACTCCTCAGCCTTTGTTTTCCTTTATAGCCAGGCTTCTAAAAGGAATTACTTGTGTGATCTTCTACTGTACTGTCTCCAAGGACTTCAGTTTCTTCAGACTTTTCCATCTCTTTAATTCTTAACAAAATATCTGATATGTAATATGTGTTTTTTGATGAATAAATGAATCTTTACCATGAAGAGGATTCCATTTAAATACTTTGTTCATCTTTTACAGAGGAGAAAAATCAGGGTGTTTTACTGTCAAAGTCACAAAGTGCTAGGTGGGCATGGTGACGCACACCTGTAATCCCAGCACTAAGGAGATTGAGGCAGGAGGATCATTGTGAGTTCGAGGCCAACCTGGGCTACAAAGTGAGCTCAAGGGCAGGCTGAACTGTGGAGCAAGACCCTGTCTCAAAAAAAAGACAAAAAAAGTCACAAAGATCTGATACACATGGTATATAATTATCTGTATCATACCATACTTAAAAGATGAGTATAACGGCTTCCCTGTTATATCAGTCAAGGTTCAGTCCAGGAAGTAAACATCACCTTTTTTTTTTTAACTAATGATATAAAGAATTATTAGTCAAGTATTAGAAAACTCACCAGGGATTTAGCTCAGCAGCACAGCGCCTGCCTGGCAAGCATGAAGTCATGAGTTCGATTCCCAGTACCAAAAAAAAAAGTATTAGAAAACTCAGAAGGGAGCACTGAAGAATCGCAGAGGTAGCAGCTGTAGTAAAAGGCCACCATCCCTACAACTGAGAGTGAAAACAAGAGTTTGGGATTATTAAATTTAGCATCTTGGAAGAGGGGCCACATGGAGGTAAGATTTAGATTTCCTTTTTCTTTCTTTTCTGGCGGTGCTGAGGATTAAACCCTGGGCCTCACACATGGTAGGTAAAGCACTCTGACACTAGACTACATTGCCAGCTCCCAAGACTTCGAAATCTGAGGAAGGGACATAGTGAGGCTGGTTCTAATGTTATGCCAGACTACACCATTTACCCTCCAGTCATCCATTAGTGCCCCACGTGGGCACAGGTTCACAGGGAGCCAGCTGACAAAGAAAAAACTAAGTTTGAAGCTCCCAGCCTCACACTGTGAAGCCAAGTACAGAAGGATCAATCTGATGCCAAGAGACAAAAGAGATTAATAACGTGTTCATTAGATGCAGACTCTTAAATCTGTATTTTAGTTAAATTCAGTATAAGAGTTCAGCCTACTTTGCCTGTGGTAAATGAAATAAGGAGTTAGAGGTCTTGGGTGACCTTGTCTTGTTTTTTGTTTGGTTGTGACAGGATCTTGCTTTGTAGTTCAGGCTGGCCTCAAACTCACTAGGTAGCCCAACATCCTCCTGTCTTAGCCTCCTCTGGGTGCTGGGATTACAAGTATGTGCCACCACACCCCACTCTGGATTATTCTAAATGGTTGCACTTGTGAAAATGAGAGAGTGGACTTTTTACACTGAGTTCTGAAGGCTTGCTTTAGGGTAACACAGTTGACAGTTAACCTTGGGGAATGTTTGTTTCCCTGCAGAATAACCGAAAGATCCAGACATAACTGCATAAGTATAGGTATCTGATGTTCCTCAAAACTTACTGTCACTCACCCAGGTACAGTGCTCCTGCACACCTGTAATCCCAGCATTCTGGGAAACAGGGCGGAAGGGAAGTAAGCGCTAGCCCAGCCTGGCAACTTAGCCAGACTGTCTCGGAGTGCAGAAGGGCCCAGGATGTAACTCAATGTGAAGGCCTTGGGTTCAAGCCATGGTGTGGGGGGCAAGAAAAACCTTCCTAGCTTTTCATTAGTTTGAATCATGACCAAAGGATATGGGAAATAAATGACAGAATGCGAGTATAACAAAAAGAAATTATATGAATAACTGATGGAGAATTTCCTCCTCTCCTTTCTTCCCACTCATCTTTTGTATAGGATTTATTTTTATCCCAAACCCCTTCCTCCCAGGATATCAGTGGCACTGGGTGAAGCAGTGCCTTAAGTCCTACTCCCAGAAACCCAACGTGTGCAACCTGGACAAGCACATGACTGAAGCCGAGCCCCGAGACCTGTGGGGACAGAGCAAAGGGCTGCTGAGGTGAGTCTGAGCAGCGCGGGTGCTGATAGCTCGGGTCATTACTGACCTGAAGAAACGGTTCCACAGTGGTGAAGTAGAAATGGCTATCCTGGTTTTTCCACACACAATACAGTTTTTTCTTTCCCAGGGAATGTTTGGACAGATGCTTTGACAGTTATATTAAACTGAGATCCATTTTAAAGACTTGTTTATCATAGCTAAAATACTGAGCTCATCCACATTAATCATTAGATCCATTTTTTATTTAGCTCCAGCACTTTTTCTGCTTAAAGTGAGCTCTTTTGAAGGCTTGTGGTATCCTAGGAAAAAGTATCATTGCTAACTCTACTTCTCCTCTCTTACATGGAGTTGATGCTACCAGCTGTTTTATGGTAGATCCATCATTCCTCAGGGGAGAACAAGTGTTTGTACAGTATGTTCATGTTTCAACATTCCTTTCACAGTAATATCATAAACCTTAATGCTCTTAAACTAGACTGCATTTTCAAATAAGTTATTTTTCCTCCTTCTGATACTTACTGGGGGTCAGTCGCAGGTCAGACATGATGCTAGGCATTGGAAACAAAAGGCTTAATAGGAGATTCTCCCTGTACTCAGAAGCAAATAGTTTGTGGCAGAAATTCATTTTGTACAAGAATAATTACATTGGAGCTCAGACACTGTTATGATGGAGGTTAAAAAAATACTGTGAGAGCACAGAGGAGGAAATAATTCTTCCAGAGAGGGTAGCAGTGTCAGAGGAGAAGCAGCATTTTTTTAAATTGAGTCTATTAATCTCTTTTTCTCTGTCCATTTGAACTGATCTTTAAAACTGATTAGGGGTTTACCAGTCAGAAAAGCAGAAAGGCTGGTTAGGTACATGGGTCAGGGGTGGAGCACATGCGTAGTACTCATGAGCCCTGGGTTCAGTCCCCAGCACTGCAAGAAAGAGGAGAGAGAAGGGGGAAAATTAACCTGTAGAGAAAACAGCCTAAGCAGATGCAATAGTTAAGATAGAATAAGTTGTTCTGTGAGGTGGGAGCTCAGGGTGTGTGTTCATAAGTTTATGCAGCAGATCTTACTGAGTTTCTGATATGTGTTAGACACTGTGCTTAGGAAACTCTCAAAGACAGATAAGAAAGTTTCTATCCTTAAGAAATTTGTTGTTGGCTGGGCTTGGTGGCACAAGCCTGTAATCCCAGCACTCAGGAGGCTGAGGCAGGAGGATCTTTGCAAGTTCAAGGCCAGCCTGAACTGCATAGGGAGACCCTGTCTCAAAAAGACAAAAAAAAGAAAAAGAAATTTGCTTAGTCAAGAACAGAGGCATATAAACAGATAATCAAATACAACTTGGCAGGTACAGGTTTAGAGTGAATAGGACATCATGAGAATAGTCATTGGGTTGTGACTGGGTTGGGTTTAGATTTTGGGAAATGCCTCCTGGAAATTAGAGTAGGGGAGGGGAAATGTGAATCAGGAAAGGTGGATTAGAGAGGGTATGGAGGGTGAATCGTGATGGAGAGCACCAGTTCTGGAGTCACCTGAGTTCAGATCCTGGCTCTGCCACTTTCTGACTGTTTCAATGTGAGCGATTTTCTTAACCTTTCTGTCCCGCCTAACAATCCTTTCCTTACTGAATAATGTGGAGATTAAACAAGGTCATATATGAGAAGGCCTTAGGAGAGTGCCAGCTAACATCATTTTACCAACTCTCTGTCCTACAGAAACTGTCATGTTGATTCTGGCGAAGTAGTTTTTATTAAGTTAAAAGAGCACTAAGATTCAGTAGTTTCCCTTAAAGCCTTCTGAGGTTTGTAGGTAGAGTATAGGAAGGAACAACAAGATAAACTATACCCTTTAGCTTTTTGTAATACCTTCTCTAGAACTGAGAGCAAAGTAAAGTAAGATCATCATAAAATTAGTCAGAAAAGAGCTTATGGTTATTAAACCAAACTGCATTTTCAAGTAATTTATTTTTTCCCTTTCTGATATATGACTAGAAATCCCTGCTGTCTTCTGAGATAGCTCAGATGAATTTCCGTAATAAATCATCCTGTAGACAATGGTGAGATACTTTTTTTTTTTTTTTTTTTTTTTCTAATAAATTAGCAAAAGTAAAAAATGTGATGGCTATACCTTATGTTGTCAAAGGCTAGGAGAAATTGATATGCTTAGACACTGTGCTGGAAGCATTGAAAATCGATTAGGTCCTTAATTCTTGTTCTGTCACTGTGTGATATGTGTGACTTTCCTCACATGGGAAGTGAAGGTATTAAAATAAGCTATTCAAAGTGATTGTATTATTGTCACTCAGAGTCCTATGGACATTACATGTAGCCCTTACCACTTTCCCAGACTATCAGAGATTGAGAGGTTCTGTTGTTTTAAAAAGATTCCTCTGGAAGCCAGGGATGGTGACTCACATATGTAATCCAGCACTTGAGAGACTGAGGCAGGAAGATGACCATGAGTTCCATCCTGGGCTACATAGTGAGTTCAAGGTCAGCCTGAATTGCAAAGCGAGACTTTGTCTCAGAAACAAAAAAAAGGGCATAGAGGCTCATGCCTGTAATCCCAACACAGTGATTTATGCAGGGGGATCACATGCTCAAGCCCAGTATAACTAGTAAGTGGTAGAGCAAGGATTTGAACTTAGGCAGTTTAGCCACTTAAAGGGACCCTATCTCAAAAAAAAAGAAAATAGACTGAGATGTAGCCAGTGCAATGCTTAGGTTCAATCCTCAGTACTGCAGAGACAAAACCAAAATGAAAAATACCAAAAGGTGCATATTATGAATATCTACTGTAATGTCCTCCCACATTAAGAGGCAGGAACAAGAGGACCTCTAAGGATCCTCTCACTTTTAACTCGTAGTACTCTCTGGTTACTTTAAATAGGAAATAAATGAGGGCCTCTCAGATCTGTGTTCTGTTCAGCATTCAAAGTGAGTCTTGTAGCTAGAGTCTTACAAAGAGTACACAGATGGGATGCAAGCATTTTCCTTGCAGCCTTGTCTAGAACAGAAAGAATAATAGGAAACATTTTAAGAGTTTGTCCACAGGAGACCAGACTAATCAAGAGTGGTATATCCCAGCAATAGAATGCAGGCATTATAAAACCTTAAATCTGAGGCCAGGCGCGGTGGTGCACACCTACACAGGAGGATCATTGTGGAGTTCAAAACCAGCCTGGGCTACAAAGTGAGCTCAAGGCCAGCCTGAACTGCATAGCAAGACCCTGTCTCAAAAAGACAAAAAAACAAAACACATACGCCTTAAATCCGGTTGGGGATATAGCTCAGTGGCACAAGCGCCTACCTGGCAAGCACAAGGTCTTGAGTTCAATTTCTGATACAAAAAAAAAACCTTTAAATCCAGGCCAGGAATGATGTTGCACACCTGCAATCTCGGCACTCAGGAGGCAGGCAGGAGGATTGCTGCATGTTCACGGCCAACCTGGGCTACATAGTGAGTTCAAGGCCAGCTAGAGCTGCATAGTGAGACCATGTCTCAAAAAAATCTTAAATCTAGATGACCTGTTGCAAATATAGTAAGCTTTACAGTCAGAACAAATTCAGTCATTTCTCAAAATCTATCCCAGCCATGTTAGTCTAAGGCACCGTCCTATCTTTCCTAGAGAACACTGTACTGGCTTCCTGTCTCACCTCCTAGCGTCTGCTCTTATTCTCTTCAAGCAATTCTCAGTTCTCTACGTGGAATGTACAAATTTTTTGTCACTTTTCTCACAGCTTCCTGTCTGCTGTTCATTTTGGATGCAGACTGTCTGGAGTTACCGTACACTTCACAACTTCAAGGCATAGTCCCATACATGACGACCCACCTCCGACACCAGCCCCCACTTTGGGAGGGTCTCCAGGATAACTACGCCTGCATTTGGGGCAGACTCATGTAGGTTCAGTAATTCACTGGAACAATTCCCAGGACTCAGGAAAGCATATACTTATGATTACAGTTCTACTGTAAAGGATACAGTTAGGACCAGCCTAATGAAGACACAGGCGGCAAGGTCCTCTTTCCAATACAATCATGGCACATCACCCATCTAGCACATTAGTGTGTTCACCAACCAGTAATCCCTCCGAGGCCGTAGCATCCAGAATTTCCATTGGTGTTTCATTATTTAGGCATGATCAGCTGAATTATTAGCCACAGGGTTGACTTCAGTCTCCAGTCCCCGCCTATTTTGGAGGTACTTCTAATAGGACTTGTCTTAAAACCCCCGTCCTCTGCTCACATGATTGGTCTTTCTCGCATGACCAGCCTACATCCTGAGTCATCTGGTTAGCATGAACGCAGGAGTACGTGTAAAGATCTACCATGATTAACAGTGACACTCCTATCTTCAGGAAATCCCAAGGGTTTAAAGAATTCCTCCCATGAACCAGCGACAAAGGTCAATCAGATTCTTTGTTATACAACGCTGTTACATTTTTTAAAAATCTAAAATCTTTCTCACGGTCTACAAAACTTAGATGGTACCAAGCCCTGGCCACCTCACTAACCTCATTTCCTTTCATCTGTTTGGCCACGCCAGCCTGTAGTGCTGTAGAGCAAACACATCGGGCCTGCAAAGATGCCTTGTACAAGCTGTTCCTCTGCCTGCGAAGCTTTTCCCTGAGACCTGGGAAACTCTTCCCTTAGGTAGCCAGTAGCTTGCTTCCTTTACCCCTTTGTTCTGACACTATCCAATAAGAGGCTTTTCCTTAACATTAAATCAAAAATAGTCCCTCACTTCCCCTACTCTGTCCTCTGATTTTGTTTTTTTTATTCTTGAGTGCAAGGAACTTTTCAATAAATATTTGTGGAATTCATTGGTACTTTTGTACCTTTTGAATTTTGTAACATGTATTACCTATTCAAAAACCTTCTTAAAAGAATAAGACAAGGGAAAATGTATATTTAAGTAAAGTAGCTTAGCTTTATTAGTATATGACATGCTTGGTACCCATTTTTATATATGTAAAAGCTTTTTCTACTGATATCCTGCACGTGGAGAAGTAATCTTTTCCATTCCTTTAAGACTGGTGGGATTTTGGTTTTGTTTTGCAGTCCTGAGGATTGGACCCCGGGCCACATACATGCTTGGCAAGTGCTCTGCCAGTGAGCTACTTCTCCAGCCCTAAGACTTCATTTTGTAATGTTAGTGTAGCATTTTAGTGAATCAGGTCGTTTGACAGTTCCTTCTTCCATCTCATGCATCCCACATTCACCCTATCCCACTTGTAACATCCTGAAAATTTTGTAGCCTTGATGCCTGCCATAGTTCTTTCTAGAACATACTCAGTAAATAGTTTCAATTGTTGATATCCCTTCTTTATTAGTCCAGTAAAAATATGATGTAAAATTTGAGACAGTTCAAATGAAGACCATATACTAGCTTTGCTTCTTGTTTTTATTAATTTATTAAATAACATTTGTGTTTTAAAATATTTGGCGCTAGGACAGCTATGAAGAGGAATAGAACTCAGTCCCTGACTTTCAATTTCAGTATATGTACTGCTGAAGTGAGCACACCTGCCTTTCAAGAGGGAACTTAGTTAGCGAATTGATAATACCAAAGCGTATGTACTTGAATAAACAACATTACAAGATCCTGTGGGGCGTAGTAAGCAAAGATGCTTGATCATTTGATCAGGCCTCTGTTTTCTTATTAACCTAGAACAGGGAATAAGAACAAAACTGAGGGCTTAAGGTACATGGTAAAAGTTTACAACAGAAAAGCTGAAAGGTTTAATAATACTGAGTATTTTCAAGATGGCAAAAGAATGTTACCAGTTAGGGTAGGGGTATCCATTTGACAAGATTGAGTGTTTCATGTTGAAAAGGAAAAGGAAACTGGAAGCCCTCAAATACCGAAAGGGTAGGGTCTAGGGACAGGAAATTGCAGTTCAGATTCAGTGGAAATAAAAATAGGAAAGGAAGGAAGAAAGCAAGTTGTGGTCTCAGAGGGAAATAGAGCTGAGAACAAAATCCCCAACTGCCTCGACTTAAAGGTGGAGGGGCTTAATTTGGCTCACGGTTTGAGGGGTTCTGTCCGTGGCAGCTGGCTCCAAGGTAGAAGATAGCCTGGTAGGGAGGTGTAGTGGAGGAACGCTGCTCATCTTACTGCAGCCAGGAAGTAGGGAGCCAAGAAAAGTCAGTGACAAGAATATAACCTTATTCACCTTCTTTTGGACAAGTTGTCTTAAAGAGAAGAGCACACCCACTTCAATGAGTCCTCATTGTTTTATGCTTGAAAATGATCCAGGAGCGTGTTGAAGTTGGTCTTACAATGTGCAGATTCAAAGGGGAGTTTTTCAGATCCTATGGGATCCAAGAGACCCATAGGAATACAGGGGATTTCAAGGTAGTATAGTACGAAGATAAGAAATGCATACTCTTAGAGGCAAATGTTAATAATTGTTGCTACTTTGTTTCCAAAACATACAGTGGTAAGAATTAAAATCATGTTCTCAGAAGAGAATATGAAATAAGTGGAATCTTACACCTATGTGACTCTAAAATATTACACAAAGTTTTTGTATTTTTTCCCTCTCAATAACATAAACACTCAAAGATGACAGCTTTTCTTGCATAAAGTAAATTTTATTTGTTTGTTTTGGGTTGTTTGTTTTTTTTGTTTGTTTTTTTTTTTTGAGACAAGGTCTCACTATGCAGTTCAGGCTAGCCTGAGCTCACTTTGTAACCCAGGCTGGTCTCGGATTCACAATGATCCTCCTGCCTCAGCCTCCCAAGTGCTAGGGTTACTGGTGTGCGCCACCACACCTGGCTAAAGGAAGTTTTTAAATTAATAGGTTGTTGTTTTTTGTTTTTGTTTTTTTTTTTATGAGAACTGGTCTTAATGCATTTGAAAGTAAGACTCTGGCTTTTTTTTTTTTTTTTTTCCTGGTCTTTTTGAGGCGAGGTCTCGCTGTGCAGTTCAGGCTGGCCTTGAGCTCACTTTGTAGCCAGGCTGGTCTCAAACTTGAAACAATCCTCCTGCCTCAGCCTCCCGAGTGCTGGGATTACAGGCATGAACCACCACGCCCAGCTCTGGCTTCTTTTATATCCTTGCACCACTCTCCCTCTGTAATGTAAGGCAAAACTCAAAGCCTTTCTCACTGTGATACAGTTAAGGTAGAAGAGAAATGTTCTTTTGGTTTCTTTGAAAAAGAGCTAAATTGTAAGAGGTAAATTACACAGTGGTTCCACTCATGCTTCTTTATAGTTTGGATAATTTTTTATTGTTAATAATGGCATAAACTGCCATATATTATTGTGCATGCCTATAGTCCCAGCACTCAGGAGGCTGAGGCAAGAGGATCTCAAGATTGAGGCCAGCCTGGCCTACATAGCAAGTTCCAGGGTAGCCTAGACTATATGAGACCTTTTTTAAAAAAAATTTATTTTAAGAGATTATAAACCTGTATTGACTCTAAGATATGCCCTGTTCTTAAAGAATATTAGATTGAATTTTTTGATGGAAAAGCTGTTTGTTGGTACCATGTCAGATTTCTAAAATATAAGACCTTTCGAATTACTTAAATCTTCATTATTATTATCTCTATGGTTGAGATAGTCTGGTTTTGACATAGTATGGGTTCTTCATCAAAAATAGAATGATCTAGGGCTGAGGATGTAGGTTAGCGGTAGATTGCTTGCCTAGCATGTGCAAGGCCTTTGGTTCAATACCCAGTATCACAGAGGAAGTAAGAATAAAATGATCTGTTGTTGAGCTAGAAAGAGATAGAAAGTGTTTTGTTTTGTTTTCATTTTGGCTAGGGTAGGTGGCCTCAGAGTGTTGTCCCTGGACCAGTAGTGTCAGCATCCTTTAGGAACTTGTTTAAAAATACAGATTCTTAGGCTCCACCTCAAACCTCTTTAATCAGAATTTGTAGATGCAGACCCAGCCAGCAGAATTTTAATAAGCCCTATAGATGTTTGCAATCCACAGTAAAGGTTTAGAACCACTAGGCCAGTGATCACAAACCTCGTAGAGCCTCAGTGTAACTAACAGCCAGCTGTAGCGCATGTGCCATCCATCCACCACCACTGCCCTGGGTGCAGAAGGGTTCTGTAGAAGGAAGCTGTGGCTCCTCTGTCGCCTGTGTAAAACTCAGGACATGGTGTGTTCTGAGTCCTGGACTACAGTATTCACACTAGTGACTTCAGCCTTCCCTTTGAAAGCACTCCGGTATCCATAAAATTGTCATCCTTTGCAGCAGCATTTCACCCTGAGATTGATTACCTTTAAATAAAAGAATTGGGTACAAAACTTTCCATTAACCCCAAAATCCGCACGTCCAGAAATAAGAAGTATTTCAAGCTGCTGTGGAGGAGAACATCAAGGAGTTTGTACCTTTAGCTGAATAAACATTGGTGGAACTCAGATTGTATGAATAACTGCATTGCCATATTTTTTTCTTAGTTGTTACACAGAGGGATATTAAATAACACATGGATATTATCCCTGTTGGAACTGTTTGGATTAGGTAGTGGCAGTCACTGGCCAGGCCTTACATATCTTTTTATCTAAATTCAGTCAACTGTCTCCGTTAAGTTGCGGTCCCCAAGACCCCACCCAAGTTCAATGATTGTCTGAGAGGACTCATGCACCTCAGCATACAGCTGCGCTCACAGTTAAGATGTACTACAGTGAACACATGGACGGCAGAATCAGTAAAGGGAAAAGGCCCATGGAGCGAAAGTCCAGGGAAAATCAGGTGCAGGCTTCAGTTACACGGAGCGTGCTTAATCCTCCCAGCAGTGAGTGGTGACCAAATCTGGGAAGTGTCTGCCAGAGAAATTCAGTGCCCAGGTTTTCACCAGGGTCTGGTCATCGAGGCAACCTTTTCTGACACATAAATCCTGGCACTAGAAGGAAGGCAGGCGTTCAGTGTGAGCCATGGTATGTGTGCACAGTTGAGCCACTCTTAACAGTTCAGGGAACTGTGCGAGCCTCCCAGACCCAGGCTGCAGGTGCTGCTCAAGGGTCTTCCTCATAAGGATAGCAGCTAGGTGTGCTTTTATCTCTTGTCCACACACCTGTCCTAAACAAACAGTGTGTGTGTGTTCCATTCCTTTTATCTACTGGTCTTGATGTCTGTCTGTCGTGATGTCCTTAGAATGTGAGTTCAGTGAGAACAGATAGCATCTACTCTGTACTCCTCGGCAGACACCAGGATGAGTGCCACTTGCAGTGCGGGCCTCCAGGAAATCCTGCACTTCTGCGCTTGGTGTGCAACCCTGCTGCTACTGCGTCACTGTTTAAGTGCTGCCCATTCTCATGTCGCATGCAAGTCCCAACGTATCATGAAGCCTTAACTGATTAGACACCTAACTTTGAGCTCCCCTTTTTGTTAATTCTGGTAACATTGAAAGTCTGTGTGCGTCACCTTAATACTACACTTCACTCCAGCTGGGCGTGGTGGCGCACACCTGTAATCCCAGCACTCAGGAGGCTGAGGCAGGAGGATCTTTGCAAGCTCGAGGCCAGTCTGGGCTACAAAGTGAGCTCAAGGCCAGCCTGAGTGCATAGCGAGACCCTGTCTCAAAAAGACAAAAAAATAAATAAGTAAACTTCACTCCAATGCTAAAGTACTGCCTTGAGTCCAGGCATGGTGGCACACTCCCTCCCAGCACGTGGGAGGCTGAGGCAGGAGGATCACAGGTTTAAACCAGTCTAAACAACTTAAGCAATTTAGCTAGACCATCTCAAAATAAAATGAACAGGGCTGAGGATGTAGTCCTGCCCTAGAGTGCTTACCTAACATGCACAAGGTCTTGCTTCAATCCCTAGTACCACAAAAATAATTTTTACCCAGGCCTGGGCGCATAGTGAGTTCAAGGCTGGCCAGCCTGAACTACTTAGCAAGACCTTGTCTCAAACAGATGCATAAATAAATAAGTAAATTTGATTAATGTTGTAAATTTTATAGAGAAAAAGTAAGTAAAATTAACACTCAGATTTTAGACATGAGCCAGTCATCCTCTTTAGAAGGATACTAGTTAATCCCGTAGATTAAATTATTGATAATGAAATTGCAGAAAGGCCGTCTCTCTTTTTACAGAGACCTGCTGTGATTTGAACAGTGGAAGAAGAGAAAGCAGCACATCATTGGAGTGGTGCCTTAGTTGTTAGGTGAGCCTCAGTTATCTAAGCCGTGTTACGCAGGGTTGAGGAAGTCATGTTCAACCAGTTAGTTTTGACTGTGTACTATATTTGCCAAACTTTTCCCCCAGCCTGCAGTTCTGGGAAACCACCGTCATTCTAGATGTAGTGATAGCTGTGATTAATCATGCCCCACTTTCAGCAAATGAAATTGAAAATATTGTTAGCTGTGTTTTCTTCTTTTTTTTTTTGTCTCTTTGAGACAGGGTCTCACTGTGCAGTTCAGGCTGGCCTTGAGCTCACTTTGTAGCCTAGGCTGGTCTCGAACTCGCAACCATCCTCCTGTCTCAGCCTCCCAAGTGCTGCGATTACAGGCGTGCGCCACTGCGCCCGGCTGTATTTTCCATTGACCATAATGCTCTCCGTCTCATTTCCCCTTAACAGGTAAAGACATTTCTGTGGTCACATTTTTCCCTGTTACTCTTTTATCATTGTTGAGATACCAGAGACCTGTCACTTAAGCTTGATCCCATTCCGCAGAGGATTTGGAACTAAAGACTTGAAAATTAGAGATGGGGCCAGATGTGGTGGTGCATGCCGGTAGTTCCAGAACTCAGGACCCTGAGCAGGAGGATCACTGTGAGTTGGAGGCCAGCCTGGGCTACATAGTGAGACCCTATCTCCACAAAAAAAAAAAGAAAAGAAGATTAGAAATGCTAAGACATACTGTAACTGTATTCTCAATCAACTCAATTTTCTGTTCACTTTCCCTCCCAAGCTTTGGCTAATAACTTATACTAAATTTAGACTTCAGGGACCATAAAAGGGCTGTTGCTGCTATTTAAGATGAATGAATGTATCCTCTATTGTTGCCAATGTTTGCAGGTGTAAAGAATTGAATAAACGGAGACCCCGAAGTTTACTAGAGAAACTGCGCTGGGTGACCTTAGGCTACCATTATAACTGGGATAGTAAGGTATTTCATTGTCTTAATTTATTTGTTTTCCATTTATATGGTTTTGGGGCACACATAGTTGGTTTCTTTTTTTTTTTTTCCTGTGTGTGGTCAAGCTTAAAGTATCATCATAGCAAAGACTACGTGAAAGGATCTCTATTCTGCTTTAAAAGCTCTCTTCAGGTATCTCAAAAGGAATAAATAGTTTATCAGGAGAAAATTGTGTTTTCGTATACCTTGGAGTTACATAGTCACCAGTGCTTTCTCAAAGTCCATGCCAGAGATGCAGATTTCTGCTTACTGCTTTCAAGAGCAATTTTCAATTATCTTTATTTTCAGTATTGTTTCAGTTGTTGAATAGTTTTTTTTTTTTCCCACATGTTATCTGCTTGGAATAAAAGAAGCCTTGTGTACCTACAGTATTCTTAGAGTGTACTGTCAGGATGGGAATGGTGGTACACACCTGTAATTCCACACAGGAGGCTGAAACAGGAGGGTCACTGTGAGTTCAAGGCCAGCCTGGATTTCATAGTGAAACCCTGTCTCAAAAACCAGAAAGAGAAAAAATTTTCAAGATCCAGTAAGCATTGCCTGCCAGAAGATGTCAGGTAAATCTCTGGCCAGGAGACGGGTAGGAACGAATTTCCTGTAATTGAGAAAGTTTTCTTGAGCTACGGTGTCTTCCTTCTTGTCTGCTGTGCTTCAGAGATGCATCCTTTGTCACTAGCAGCGTAGTGCTCCTTATCTCAGTGAGATGTTTGCAGCCGGTGGGAGAACTAATTCTAAGAATAAACTGGTCTTGAACTCACTCTGTAGCCCAGGCTGGGCTAGAACTCAGGGCAGTCCTCCTGCCTCAGCCTCCCAAACCCTCCTGGGATTACAGGAATGCACCACCACGCCTGGCCAAAAATTCTGAATAATCAGAGAAAAGTAAAAATTGAGGAAGGAGTTGGACAAAATACAGTATGCTGCCATTTTTTTAAAAAAAGTAATTCATAGATGATTTGGATAGAGTAGAAAGGCCAAAAAGCTAATTACTTCATCATAGCAGAAGCTGTCTAGAGTTCGAATGGCTACCTGGACAGGTCAGTCATCCCAAGGGACTGAAGTTGAAAATGCTAGAGGAAACCTGTTCTGAGAACTACATAGGATCTCTCCTTATTTGCAGTTCACTAAAAGGAGAAAATTGGGGCTGAGGATTTAGCTCAGCGGCACAGCGCCTGCCCGGCAAGCGCGAGGTTGTGAGTTCGATTCCCAGTACCAGAAAAGAAAAAAACCAAAAAACAAAACAAAAGGAGAAAATTTTACATAAGTCTTCCTTGCACCTGAATTTAAAGCTCACTTTTGCCAGAGTAAGGCCCTTCTTTTCAGAGCTGTGGCTTTGTTGTTCCAGCTAGACTATATCAGGATAAGGCCAGGCGTGGTGGCACACGCCTGTAAGCCTGTAATCCCAGCCCTCAGGAGGCTGAGGCAGTAGGATCCTTGTGAGCTCAAGGCCAGCCTGAACTGCATAGCGAGACCCTGTCTCAAAAAGACAAAGGGAGAATGTGTGGAGCTACTCCAAGCACACACAGCCAAGTAACCCTAGACTCACCTGTGTAGGAAGCTGTAAATGAACGTCATAAGCATAACTTATTCTAGAAATTGTGTGCAGCAAGATCTTTTAGAGTGTGAGAACCTTTGTTTATTTGGTTGGGGAGGTGGCCCTTGTAACCCTTAGATGATAAAACAAGCATTTTAGAGAAATAAGTGCGGAAATACTTCCATTTTAGGGTCCTACCTTAACCACGATAAAAGTTAGACTTAATTCAGATGTTCTGACGGGTTGACCTGTGAAATTGGCATTAAGACGTGATGCAGGCTGGCTGTAGTATTGGAGCTGCCATTTTAACAAACTTATTTTAGGATAGTTTAAATTTACAAAAGAGTTGATAAGATAGTTGTAAGTTTACAGAAAAGTTGCTAAGATAGTATCCAGTCATCATCCCCCCCCATTAACATCTGCGATTAGTGTGGTACCTTTGTCTCGATGAATGAACCAGTAGTAATATATCAGTATAATAGTAAAGTCCATACTTCATCAGATATCCTTGGTTTTTAAGCACATAAACTTCTGTTCTAGAACCTCATCCAGAATACGACATTTAGTGGTCATATTTCCTTAGGTCTCTCAACAGTAGCCATTTTGATTAAGTGCACCAGAAAGTGTTACAGTGATTGCTTCATGTATAGGCTGCACACAGTGTGAATTTATGCACAGCGTGGTGCTTGTCATTCAGTAGGTGCTCAATATTTTGAATAGTTCATTATTAGGTTACTGAATGCCCTAAGAATAGATGGATGGGGCTCTAGGTATAAATCAAGGGTCGAATGCTTGCTTGGTATGCATGAGGCCCTGTGTTTAATTCTCAACATTGGAAAAGAGGGGAGATGGGTAGACAGTGCTACTGGTGTGTTAATGTTATTTTGTAAGTTAGAGGATTTTAAAGTGGTAGTTATTCATATGCCCTAGTTTCCTATGTTCCTGAGATCATTGTTTATTTTTCTTATTTTTCCGACTTTTATCAAAGAAATACTCAGCAGATCATTATACACCTTTCCCTTCTGACCTGGCTTTCCTCTCAGAGCAAGTAGCTGCTGCCTGTGGGTTTCAGGGCTTCCGAGCTGAAGCAGGCATCCTGAATTACTACCGCTTAGACTCCACACTGGGCATCCATGTAGACAGATCTGAACTCGATCACTCCAGACCCCTGCTGTCATTCAGGTAAGTTAGTTCCAGGGATTCCGGATTGCTTTTTATTATTTGATTCTTTTTTCCAATGCATTTTTAAGCTTAAAATAAATAAAGACATTAATTTTCTTAAATGGCTTTCTAATCTTTCACCTCTTGGCACATTACAGTGTATCATAAAGTAAAATTTATCCATTTAAGACTTTTAACTCTTCCAAGAGCAGTAGCCAAACACTGTTTCTATGTAAGAAACGCGAGTCCCGGGTTTGTAATGAAAGAGTTGTTAGCACCCTGGAGAACAGAAAGGTGGAAAGCCCTGGAGCAGAGTGAGCAACCTTTTGGGACGAAATGAAGAAGAAAACACAAAAGCCTGAAGGCTTTCCTCTCTTTGTCTCCCTGAATATCAGTTTCAGTTTATGCAAAGTGCTGTGCCAGTATCTCTAGAAAGAAAGTACCCTTTTTAGGGGCTGGGGATTTAGCTCAGCGGCAGAGCGCCTGCCTGGCAAAGCGCCTCGCAAGCACAAGGTCACGAGTTCAATTCCTGTACCGGAAGAAAAACGAAAGTACCCTTTTTAATTTTGCCTTTATCTTTAAAGGAATAATGTTCATAGTGGAAAAATTAGACAATTTTATTGGAAGATTGAAATTTTAAAAGATATATCAATGAAGCTTATGTAGACAGTGTTAAAACTCAGTTCTTTATTTGCTTATTTACTTCATCAAGTTTCACTCTGCAGCCAGTCTGCGGGTTGTCATACTTGTAGCTAGCAGGTCATAGATTGGTCACTCAGAGACATAGAAAAGAAAGAACTTGGCCAAGTTTTAAAATGAGGGTTTTGAAGCAATAAATACCAAGCTGAAATTACAAAATAATGCAGTTGGCAGCTTTCATAACTGTGGTTCATAACAAAAGTCATCTGTTTTTACTTACTTTTTTGTAGCTTCGGACAGTCTGCCATCTTTCTCCTGGGTGGCCTCAAAAGAGATGAGACTCCTACAGCCATGTTTATGCACAGCGGGGACATTATGGTAATGTCAGGCTTCAGCCGCCTGTTGAACCATGCTGTTCCTCGAGTCCTTCCAAATCCCGAGGGAGAAGGCCTGCCTCACTGCCTGGAAACACCACTCCCAGCTGTCCTCCCCAAAGACGCCGTGGTAGAGCCGTGTTCTGTGGAGGATTGGCAGGTGTGTGCCAGCTACTTGAGGACTGCTCGTGTTAACATGACTGTGCGACAGGTCCTGGCCAAAGGCCAGGACTTCCCTTTGGAACCCATGGAGGATAATAAAGGAGATGTCACCACAGAAGATTTCTGCCATCTGGATGACCAGGATAACCAAGTAAAACGGGCCAGATTAAACCTCGACAGCTAAGATTTGGGGATCCCCTTTTTTGACTCAGGCAGGTCTTCTCGCCCTGTGGACCCTCAGAACAACGTGAGCCCAAAACAGATAGGGAGGAGTGCGTCATGGTCACACCGTGCCTGGGGAGCCTGTCCTAGAGACTGAACTGGTGACACTTGGCTCAGAGAAGTGTTTGACACGGGCCTGTCCTGTCTGGGTCATTGGAATAGTGTGTGATCGTTCCAAGGAGGCAGGACGCAGCCCTCTTAGCCTCTGCCGTTACATCTGAGGGAGGTAGGTGGGCTTTTACGTGTGTGGGGTCTAAATACCTCAGATTTTATGAACGGCAAAATGAATGTTACCACCCCAGCCCCTCACTGCCGCTGGCAACTTGTGGTAAAATTGTGATTCTATGAAGCAGCCATTAAAATCAGCTCGCCATCATCATCAGATTCTTTTCTCCTTTCTTGCATCTTCTGTGGCTCTACAGATGAACTCTATGCACATGACGACAACAAAACTGGAAATCTTGTTGCCTAGAAGAAAATTAATCACAGCCATTATTTTTGCCTAAAGATATGAAAACTGAAGAAAGAAAAAAATAAAACTCCCTGTTGGCTTTTCAATGCAGTTTTAATTGTTGGACTAAAAATGTCCACAGGGTGTCCTGTTACTGTTTTCTCCATGAATAAACTTACTTGGTTTTAAATTAAAGATCTCTGTCTCTCCTCCAGAGTTAGTGTACCTGGGACTCTTTTTTTTTCCTCTTTGTATTTGCTATAGGGCTGGGGATATAGCTCAGTGGCGTAAGTGCCTGCCTGTATTTGCTGTATTGTTTGTGCTATTGAAACTCCCTAGCTGTTTCTGCCTGACCACCCTGCTCTGTCCTAAATATTCTCTGTGGCCGTCTCACAGAGAGCATGCCTGGATAGTCCAGTCACTACTGTCTCGTCTGATGATAGTTAACCAGGAAGTTTTCTGAAGCACTTTACTCTAGATCTCCACCAACATGACTTACTATTCTCTGAACCAAGCTACTTTACATTTCTCTGGACTACAGTCTCTTCATTCAAAAAATGGGGAAGTGGGGGATACTACCATCTTCCTAGAGGAATTCTAGTATTTAAAAAAGAACTTGGTGCTCCTTTCTGAAAACATGATGTGCCAGTTGTTTTATTATTATAAGCGCTCTGCCTTTGTGGAACATTGGCTGGAAACCACGTTGTTTGCTGCTTGCAACATGTCTTGCTGAATTTGCATATCACCCTGTCCGCCTCTTTTTTTTTTTTAAGAGTAAAAGAAGGATAACATAATAATAGGAGGGGCTTACCAAATTACAGACAAAGTGGTAGAAAATTATCAATGGTTATTGTTTTACATATTGTTATCTATAAGATAGTTTCTCAGGAAAACAAATAGACAAATGATAGTGAGTTACAGACAAAAGAGGTAGGAGATTATCAATAGTTGTACTATACTTAGGTATCTTCAAAGTGGCTTCTAAAGAATATAAATAGAACTATACGTGAGTGACCTACTGAATAATCATTCAATAATTCTCAATGGTTGTTATAGGAAACACAATATAAACATGGATCCATTTATGAAATAGGATAGGAACAATACAAACATTACAGAGTTAGGGATAGATTAGTAGGAAAATATCAATGACTGCTTTAATACATGGTGGTATCTTTAAAGTGGTTTCTCAGGAAGGCAGAGATACACAAGATGGATCTAACAAGTAGTTACAGCCTAAGGGTTGTCAAAAATCAAGTTAGTTGTCTGGGGTGAAAGCCATTTTTTGTAGCATTTTCTCCAGCCTCCCATCGCATTGGGACCCCACAACCAGTTAGTGTCCTCTCCCCAACTGTCAGCACAGGCAGCAGGAATCCTGCTGCAGACTTCTCCAGAGCTCCACCACAGCCTGTACTGTCAGGGGAAGAATGGCTTCCAGGGAGTCTCTGCATGTATTGTGCAAGGTCCTCCTGGTGTACAGCTTCTGAGCGGCTCTCATGACCCCAGTCCACTGGACCTCTGACTCCGTGGGCTTAGTCTGCATTCTCATGCTCTCTGAGTCCTTGTTCAGCAGCTGCTCCTCCGCTGGCTCTGGACCTTTCCAGTTCTCAATGGCAGGAGCAAGAGTGGCCCGTTGTATGGCATGTATTGCCAGGGGTTGTTCAAAGTTTGAATGATTCACACACATCCGTGGGTGGGCATCTACAGTTGGTGCATGGTGAGCCAATTGTGTCACTGTTTCTCTGTGTCATGATGCATTTCAATTGAGCAGCGGCGGCCGGCCTAAGGGCTGGCGCGCAACAGCGCTCGCCTCCGCATGGCTCCCCATGTGCATTAGGCCCTCCCTCTGGGGGCCTACAAGGCAGGAAGCTAGCCAGCCGGAAGACTGGCGCTCCCCGCCCGCGCCTCCCTGTGCGCCGGAAGCCCTCCTTCTGGGGGCCTACGAGGCTGGGAGTGAGCTGCCAGTCCAAAGACTGGCGCTCCCCGCCTGAGGCTCCCCGTACGCTCTTTTTTTTTTCAGTTATGAGCATTGAGGACTGAGTTCCCATGGTGCAGGTTCGGGTTTGGTTTATTTTGTTTCATTTTTTGTTTGGAACAGGGTCTCACTATGTATTCAGGCTCGTCTTGAACTCACAGCAATTCTTCTGCCTCAGCCTCCTGAATGCTGGGATTACAGACGTGCCATCACACCTGGAAATTTTTTCCTTTTTTTTGAGACATAGTCTCACTATGTAGTGCAGGCTGGCCTCAAACAGCACACCTGCCTCAGCCTCCCAAGTTCTGGGATTATAGGCATGTGCCACCATGCCTGGCTTAATTTTTTTCTGAAATAATAAAGATTATTATAGATCACTTTTGTGTAAGCCTGATAACGCTGTGTGACTTCCCACTAGGATAATTCCTTAAATTTTCCAGAATGTACATTGAATATGAGCCACATAAAACCAACATTCCATCATTTGGTAAATCCAGTCCTGACAGTGTATCTTTAGCAGAAGAACAAATTACTTTTTCTTCAGTCTAGTATCAGTATTGGCTTGTGTTTAGGAACCAAGATGTACCAAATATCCAAACCATAGACTTCCTCTATGAAGTGGGTGTTTGTGCTGTGAAAAGCAGGTGGAAACAGGCCAGCCAAGAGCAGATTCCTGTCTCCCTGCAGGGAATATGCTCATGAATGGGACGGTGAGCAAGACTGTTTGCACAGCTTGCATCTCTCTCTCTCTCTCTTTCTCTCTCTCTCTCTGTCTCTCTCTCTCTCCCTCCCTCTCTGTCCCTCTCTCCCCCTCTCTTCTACCTTAGAGTCCTTTCTCTCCTTGTCTCTTCTGTCATCTGCAATGTATATGGTATCAAGAACAGAGATGCAAACATTAGACCTGGGGAAACTGGTGTCCCCTCTCTCAGGTTAAGTCACCTTTTTCTCATGATGAATTATATGGCCATCTGTCTTGGTAACTTTTCTCTTGCTGAGACAAAATACCTGACACCCCAAATTAAGAAAGAAAGGTTTGGGCTGGGAATACAGCTCAGCAGCACAGCGCCTGCCTGGCAAGCACAGTGTCCTGAGTTTGATTCCCAATACATAAAAAATTTTTTTAAAATGTGGAAGATTTATTTAGCTCACAGTTTGTGGATGTTTTAGTCCATCAGCTGGCTCCACGGCAGGGTAACATGGCACAGGGGCAGCGCTTCAAGGCAGCAGAACACAGCAAAAGCAACAAGAGCAAAAAGTGGGCAAACAAGCCTCTTTTCCTTATGTTGTAAGCAGGCTACCCCCATCCAGGGCCGGTGTAGCCTCACACCATCCCCCTGCCCTCTTGCACAGGATAAGGTTGTTTACGAAAAGAAGACCCTGGCTTCCTGCTGAGCTACTTAGTTAAACTTCTCAAGTTGACACATTATATCAAGCATTATGTCACCCTAATTTTATTGTACTTCTGGCCCAATAAATTTCACTTCTAGAGGACTGGGAATGTTAGCACACACCAGTAACCACGTGAGCTGAAGCTGGGAGATCACAAGTTCAAGGCAACTCAGACTAAGACCCTGTCTTTAAGAATACCAGGGTCTGGGGTTATAGCTCAGTGGCACAGCACCTGCCTGCCAAGTGCAAGGTCCTAAGTTTGATTTCTGGTACCAAAATAAAGAAAAATTTAAAAATACCAGGAAAGCTAGGTGTACCTGTTATCCTAGCACCCTAGAAGGCTGAGGCAAGAGGATTGCAAATTCAACCCCAGCCTGGGAAACTTGGCGTCTTAGTGAGACTATCTCAAAACAAGAAAGGGAGAGGGCTGGAGATGTGGCTCAGCATGGAAGCCCTGCCTGGGTTCAATCCTCAGTCTAAAATCAAAACAATGAGAACTGTCGAGAAAGGGTTTTGTGTAAGAATATTTGTGAAAGCGGAAATCAAATAAGCTCTGTCGTAGCAGGGAGCTGGTTGATTACACTCACTGTCTCAGCAAATGATAGCAAGCACCCTTCCCTGACTGCACAAGGTCCCTGCATACAAGTCACAGGAACAACTTGAAACATGGGGAAATGCTGATGGTTTATTTGAGAAAATTCAATTAAATAACACTTTGTAACCTAAATGTGTAGAGAATGTTTACGTACCTTTTAAAAACTAGGTGGCCAGGTGTGATGGCTCATGCTTGTAATCCCAGCACTTGGGAGGCTGAGGCAGAAAGATCACTGAGTTAAAGGCCAGACTGTGCTATATAGTGAGACCCTGACTAAAAAAAAAGAAGAATCAAGATATATCATGTACAGGTACACAGGTACAAATTCACTGTGATGAATGTGATCTATATATATATATATCTAAAATGTATCAATAAAATTTAAAAAAAACTGGCAAGCTGTCTTGGTTACTTTTCTCTCCTTGCTGAGACAAAATACCCAACGCCCAAAATGAAGGAAGGAAAGGTTTATTTAGCTTACAGTTTGTGGAGGTTTCAGTCCATACTTGGCTACCTCTGAGGCAGAAAGTAGCAAACCAACAAGAGCAAAGGGGGGAACGGTAGCCGAACAGCAAACAGCCAGAACAAAAGGGAGGAATGGCGGCAAGCAGCTTTTTTTCCCTGCCTTACTTTGTAAACAGGCTACCCCCACCTAAGGCACGTGTAGCTCTCACATAATCTTTGCCCTCCTCTTCCACAGGCTCAGGATGTATACAAAGTAAGCACCTTGGCTTCCTGCTGAGTCACTTAGCCAAACCTCTAGACTTCCCAAGTTGACACAATGTATCAACCATAACACTCCACCCCTTGTCAACTTGGCAACCAGATACATTTCTTTAAACCAGTTTCCAGATACAAAGACATGCTATTACATTAGAACCATAACATTTCGCCGCCCAAAGACTCATGCACATCCCTCTATGCAAAGGGCATTTAGTCCATCCGCAAGAGTTGCCAAAGTCCTAACAGTTTCAGCATTGCTGAAGTGTCCAAGTTCCAAATCTCCGAGATGAAGGCAAACTCTTAGCTGTGAGCCCCTGTACAAATGAAAAGTTAAACACTCCCAACATTTAATGGCACAAAATAAGCAGTACCATTCCAAAAGGTACAAACAGGGGGACACAGAGCATGGGGACCAAAGCAAGTCCAAAATCCAGCAGGGCTAACATTATGTCCTGTAATTCCACATGCAGCATCTGAAGCAACTTTCGGCACACTGTGAGCTCCAAAGGGCTTGCATGAGTCCACCCCTATGGCACTTCTGGTGGTTACAGCTTCCACGGCTTCTCTCTTAGGCCCACTTTGCTCCCTCCTTGCAGCTTTCCTTTGATGATCCACGGTCCTGGCTTTTCTAAACTTCTGAGGTCTCCAGGGCACCTTTTGCTTCACACTCACAGCCTCACACACTGCCCCCTCAGGGGCACACTGCCTGGCCTCCCAGGCCTTCTGAAATCTGGATGGAAGCCTCTTTAACCTCCGAAAGCACTAGGCCCTGAGTTTGATTCCTGGTACCAAAAAATAAATAAAAATAAAAACTGGAATTGTGTATACTAAAATATGAATGATAATGACATTACAGTTGATTAAGTTTTTCTGTATTTTTAATTTTGCTTACACCGAAAATCTTTTTTCTTTGAGGGGTACTGAGAATTGAACTCAGGATCTCACGCTTGCCAGGCAGGTGCTGTGCCACTGAGCTGTATCCCCAGCCCAATCACATTTTTAAAAGAGTATATGTTTCATTTTTTAAAAAGGTAATAACTTTGATATGGCAATTCTACCTCCGTCTGAAATTTAGAATGCAATTCAAGGAACAACATTGTCAAACAAAAAGGACTTATTTAATGAAGTTATAGCAACAACTATGCCAAAACAAAGCATATTTTAGAGGCACATTTAATAAATAGAAGATGTCTAATGCTTTATTGAAAGGAACAGTTAATGCTTAATTTTTTTAATTTTTGTTTTGCTTTTTCCGACCAATTTTGCATGCTTATGTCTGGTAATCTGAACAACTAATTTGAAGACAACAATATGCAATATAACAACCATTGGTGAATTCCTACCATCTTGTCTGGTGAAGCTCTGTCTGTATCATTCCTAACGTTTTCTTTTGTTTTTATTTTTCATTCTCTTGAATGGTTTGATCAGTCTTGCATTCTTACATCTGGTAATCTCAGCAACTTCATTGCAGATAACAATATGTAATCTAACAACCACTGTTAACTCCTATCATTTTGTTCTGAAACCCTGTATCATTTTTATTGTTTTTGCTTTGTTTTGTTTTTGTCTACGTTGTTGGTATTTTGCTATTGTTCTTCTTTTTATTCTCTTTAAAATAAAAAAGTGAAAAAAGAGAAGAAATACTTCATATGTTAACTGAGAAAAACAGCTTTAAAATAGTATGTACATCATTTACAAATGTTTTTAAATGTATATATGCATTCAAAAGGCTAACGCTCATATTTCTTGAACTCCCAGATTTTCCGTAGCCAGCATGAATTGCGCTTTAGCAGGCCTTTGTGAGGCTTTTGAAAGAGTCTAGGAGACATGCTGCGTTCAGCAGTGGTGGTTTTGTAAAGTGTCACACTCAGCTGTCGTTTCTAGATGTCATCCCTGATCAGCCTGACACTGTTTCTCCGGTCTTCCTCCTGCGCTGGGTCTGTCTGGGTGAGACAGATCACTGCTGTTGTTTCCTGGAGCCCCTGCCTGTTGCCTGTTTTCACACCACGTCCAAAGTTTCTAAGAAGGGCTCTGGAGCCTCCGTGAGGTGGAGATGTATTGCTAAGCAGTACAGACTCAGCAAGATTGAGCTTTCCAGTGTTCCAGTTTTCTCAGTTCCTTTTTCACTTAGGTAAGCTGGTCTTATCCTTCTTCCCTTAATCTGAAGGCTGTTGATTAGAGTAGGAAAAGAAAAAATTAAAAAAGGACCTTAATACCAGATGTGGGTTCAACTTGGGCAAATCAGAATGATAACAAGGCAGAGAGAAGCCCTGGGAGTGACTGTTGATCTCAGCGTGACCAAGAGGCTAGAGGAGCTAAACAGGAAAGCTGCTCTACCTCTTTTCTCCTATTTCACAGGTTACAGTTGGAGAAGCAATGGAGCTGGGCGTGGTGGCCGGCACCTGTAATCCCAGCACTTGAGAGGCTGAGGCAGGAGACTTGCTACAAGTTCGAGGCCAGCCTGGGCTACACAGTGAGACCCCGTCTCAAAAAAAAAGCAATGGAAATCTTGTTTTTTAGCTTGAGTGACAGTGTTTTTTGGATTTGCTTTTTCATCAACTACCTATCCAAATTGAAGTCCCCATGGAGATTTTTGGCTCTCAAATTAGTTTTATTGATAAGGCAAAATCGCTTACTAAAGTAGGATTGTTTAGAGGAAGTGGAATAGTTATCAAGAACTTTATAACAGCCTGACATGGTGGCACATACCTGTAATCCCAGCTCTGGGGAGGCTGAGGCAGGAGGATCACTGTGGGTTAGAGGACAGCATGAGATACATACTGAGTTTTTTGGGTGTTTTTGGTTTTTGGGGGGGAGGGGGCATTGTCTTTTTGAGGCAGGGTCTCGCTGTGCAGTTCTGACTGGCCTTGATCTCACTTTGTAGCCCAGGCTGGCCTCAAACTCACAGCAATCCTCCTGCCTCAGCCTCCCAAGTGCTGGGATTACAGGTGTGGGCCACCATACCCAGCCTACATAGTGAGTTCAAAGCTAACCTTAATGACATAGCAAGACCCTGTCTAAAAAAATAAAAACACAAAACAAAAAAACTTTAGGCCAGGGATATAGCTCAGTGGCACAAGCGCCTGCCTGACAAGCACAAAGGCCTGAGTTCGATTCCCAGTACCAAAAAAACTTTATAACAATCTTAACAGCTGTATGATCTTGAATAAGTCACTGAATTGAGTCCCAGTTTTCTCATCCATAAGGTTTATAGCTTAGTAGTAGATCACTTGCCTGGTATGCTCAAGACCTTGGGTTTAATTCTGAGCACCACAAAAGCAAAAGAAAAAACAGAGGTTTGGCCAAGTAATTCTTGTGTTACATATCAGCTCTGAAGTTCTGTGTTTTAAAATGAGTGGTAAAGTCAGGGTTTACAAGGGAATGTATTTAATACAGAACACGTAATTTATAGGATTATTTTATAATACTCACCCAAAGAGTCAAGTGCAAAAGAGTGCTGAAGATCTGTTCAAACACTAGAGACCCAAGGAATCCAGCTGAGGGCCTGGATCCCATCATAATGTCCTGCACAAGTCCAGCTGAAGACCTAGAGCCCACGAGAATACCTCATGGAAGTTCGTATCAAGGATCTGCACTGGGAAGGCCCAAAGGTCAGTAGTGGAAGCCAGAAAGTCTGTGCCCGGCGGGACGAAGGATCGGTGCTAGCAGACAGGGATCTGCACTGGAGCCAGGAAGCCATCCTCAAAGTAAGGACCAGAGCTCCCCCAAAGAGAACCAAAGCCATCCTCAGCAACAGTGAGGTCCTGAGCTCCTCCAACAATGAAAACATCTGAGTTCACATCAGGAAAGCCAGTGTAACAAGCTGCTTCAGGAGAATCAACAGCACACCATCTTCCCCTGCAGTTCTGCTTTTATGCTGTTGGTAACAATCCTCGGGTGGACCTTCCACACGCGGAACCACGCTGATTCAGTTCAGCTGGGTGTTACAAGCTGACCATTAGTTAATCCACCAAAGTGAGAAATTAATTAATCCACCATAGTGAGAAATTAATCTCACATTAATCTTTACTTGCTGTTGAATAAACAGCAAGTAAAACTACACCAATAGTTACATCTTTTGGCTGGACCCAATGACAAATGCTTGTAATCCTAGCACTCTGGAATGCTGTGAATTTAAATTTGAGTCTGTGGTGGGCAAGTTAGCGAACTTACTTAGACCCCATTTCTAAATAAATTTAAACTATGGGGATATAAACTAGGCATGGTAGCACATGCCTGTAATCCCAGCACTGAGGCTGAGGCAGGAGGATCACAAGTTTGAGGCCTGCTTGGGTTATGTAATGAGTTTAAGGCCAATCTGAATCATATACATATGATAAATAGTAAATTTGATTTCTCTCCACTACGCTAAGTGCCATGAGACAGAGATGCTCCCCGGTGATAACACAGTACCTTGCACATAGTTGTTGAGTATCTACTTATGGAGTGAATGGATACCCAGTGTTGGCTGGTGTGGAGGTGGGAAAGTGGCACGGTTACACTGCTGCTGGAATGCAAATAAGTAAACCCTCTGGAGGTCAATTATCAGTGTTTACATACATTTTAATCCAGCAATTCTACTTCTGCTTAATATTGAAAACAACCCAAATGTTAATCAGTACCAAATGGGCCAGTTGAATTGTGGTTCATACACACTACAGAACATTAATGCTATGCATCCCTTTGTGAGAATGTATTGGTGTAGCACTCTAAAGATATATTGGTTAGTGAAGAACAAATTACAAAATAATATACACAGTGTACAAACTAGTATGTATATGAAAATAGATATACAGTATTAAAAACAAGGCCTCACACACCTGTAATGCCAGTACTCAGGAAGGTGAGGCAGGAGGATCACCTTGCTTTGGAGACCAGCCTGGGATACCTGGGTAGACCCTGTCTCAAAATCAAAACAAACAAACCAAAAAAACCCACTAAAGTCTGTTTTCTGCTTGTGCACGTGTTTGCAAATGCATGGGGGAAATCCATCCAAATCTTAAGTGGGGAGGAGAGATTGGGAGGTAAGGGACACTTTTCTACTCTATATATTTTTGTGTTGTCTGGTTTTTTATGAGGATATATACACATATTACCTATATAAAAATTTTAATTGTGCATAGTAAAAAGAATCACCTACAGTAGTACAAAATGGAGAAAGTCTTTCTCCAGTGGGGACATTCTGTATTATAAATAAGATCTGGTACTGTATTAAATGATCCAAAGAGCAGCTGGTTTGGGCTGCTACAAGGGCTCTAGTTCTGGTCTCTGAGTTCTGCTGTCCTCCATGTGAGCTGGCTGGAGAGTCATGCTACTACCCATCCAGACAGAACTAGCCTCTTGTTTGCACCTTCTAAGCCCAGGCACCTACTATGCCTGCAAACCTGCTCTACCTTCCCATGAAAATACCAAACCTGGGCTTTGGTAGCTGAGTCAATGGACAGTCAGCCTTGAGGCTGAGCCACCTTACAAAGGCCACAGTGGTCTTTTGCAAAAGATGACTGTGTTCTTCTGGGCACATAGTTGGGTAGTACCTTTGAGGTCCACAGGGGCATCTCTGTGCAGATGGCACAGGGAGGAAATGAAACATCAGTTGCCACCCTTCGCACACTGAGAGGTGTTTGCGCACATGTACACTTCTTGGCTGCACTGTGTCTTCCTTTTTCTTGTTGAGTACTAACTGTCCTGTCACCGAAAGTGAGATGAGACCTATAAGTGAGGCCACCAGGGGCTCTTTGCTTCCATGGGCTGCAGTCAAACACTTCCAGCCGTCAGATACTGCACCTAGAGGTTTTGCTGCTTCACGAAGGCACCAGGCTCAACCATAGGAAAAAAGAACAAACGCCCACTCTTGCACTTCCGGCCGTGGAAGATTTTTCTCATGTCTGAAGACAGTCTTGATGTGTCTGCGTCTTTAACCAGCTGTTCCTGCCTCTGGAGGGGACACATGTTGAGAGAATCGCCTACAGGGGTAAAATAAACATCAGTGATGCTAATGTCAGGCATCAGGCCCTTGTTATTCACCCAGCAACAACTGCACATCAGCCAAGTGAGTCACTGTGCTAGGTGAGTGACAGGCACTGTTCCTGCCCGAGGGCATGCAGTGAGTGGAAGGAACACCTGCCTAAGCAGAACACATGCTGCAGTGGGCCAGGCACAGGGTGCAGTGGGACAGCTTTTACCCTGAGCTGGAAGGCTGGGCTTCCTGAAGGAAGTGACATCAAAGGGGACAGAGAATGAACTGGAGTTATCTTCACTGTCCTCCTGTTTGGCTGAAGGCCACTTATTATCTCTATTGCGTCATTCCTCTCGTGGGAATAAATGCATCTGGAAACTTTTGAGGACAGTTATGATTAAGTATGACTCACATGGAGAGAATCATTTGTTTTGTTTGTAGCCCACAGCACTATTTGTTCTTATGTCGTTTGTTCACTCTGTCCTGTATTATCTGTGTCCTCCCAAGAATAAACTATGTATGGGCAGGCTCTTCTGTCTTGCTCAGAGATACGTCTCTGACACCTAGAATATGTGCTTAGTACATTGTAGCTACTCGGTGAAATATTGTTAAATATTGAAGAAAATTTCCTTGGTCATCCTTTTTTAAAATTGCTTATTGGTACATTTTAGGTATACATTCATCACAGGGAATTTGTACCTGTACATGATATAACTTGATTCTTTTTTTTTTCCTGTTCCCCTTCCCTCCCTTCAACCCCTCTTCTCCTTATTTACAAAAGCTTTGTCCTTGGTTGTACTGTTTGTTTTTGGTGTTTTTTTTGTTTGTTTGTTTGTTTTTCTACTGGGAATTAAACACAGGACCTTGCAAAGGGCTTGTGCCACTGAGCTATATCCCCAGCCTTTGGTCATACTCTTAACAAGACTTTGTCTTTATTTTGTTTTGGTCCCAGAGATTGGACCCAGGGGTGCTCCCTCACTCAGCTACCTCCTCAGAACTCAAAACTTGCAGCCCTCTCACCTCAGCCTCTCCCCTTGCTGGAATTACAGGCAGTTGTCACCTTGCCCACCAGTGCCTTTTCTGAGGAATTTGCTGCTTACTGGGTAGGAATGTGTCTAGAAAAGCCATGGTCAGCATCACCACCCAAACCAGACCTGAGTCCTCCTCCTGCCTTAGGAAGCGAAGCATTCCACAGCGAGACGCAAACCTATTCGGTCACAAAGAGCAGCTAGAGGCGCAGAGTACAGCCAATCATCCCCGAGAAGCAGAATCAGGAGAGACCGAAGCGCACAACTGCCACGGCGGTCCACCCCTCCTCCTGTTCTCTGAGCTCCCTCTGCTGTCTGCTGCATTCCTTCTGCCACTGCCTTTGCTGATTTTGTTGTACAGGGCTGCTCCCAAGTAGCAGTCTGGTTAAGAACAGATAATCCAAACCCACATGGCTGGAAAGGAGTCAGCTTGACATGCGATGGGCTGGATGTCCACCCCTAGACCTACGGTCGGGGCGGCGGGGACACTCGGTAACACCCAGAACTGAACTTTTCAAATGCAAGTGAAGGACAGTGGATGGGCGGAAAGATGGGCATCTCTATTCACACTCACTGTGCAGATTTTCCTTCCAGAATGAAGAGCTGGAGGATTTTAACCCCTAATCACCACACCAGGAGATGACAGGTGTGAAGCCTGTCCAGCTCCCAAAGACTACCCTCAAGCCCTCCTTGGACAAAACCCACCGTGCGCCCATGTCATCCTTCCCACTGATCACCTCTTGGGCTTTGTTGAAAGGTTGGAGATGAGGGTGAGGCATCTGGTGCCCCCACGGTCCCACTGCTTCGAAGACCAGAGGCAATTGAGGTGCTTTCAGCCAGAAAAATATAATTTAAGGGCTTGGCATCTGGCTGGGAACAGAGAGCTGTGTTGCCATGGAAATGTCTCGCTTCATTTAACAGCAGCATATCCCTGAATTTGGTCACATCTATACTCGGGCACATACAGCAGCACCCTGTCAGCAGCCCCCGCAGTGCACACGCACATACACACACCCCTCACACCTCTGGCAGAAATCCTTCTGCAGGATGCAAAGCCCATTCCCGGCACCCTTCCCCCCGACAGCAGACACCCACGCTTCCCCTTACCCTTTCCTGCAATACCTCAGCCAATCACAGAGCTCCAAGTGTGTCCCCAGATAGCACAGCGCACAGGGAATTTAGAGCTATAGCGTATAGTATAAACCCGCCTTACCATGCCCACTCCATGTGGCAAGAAGGCTGCTGGGATCCCGATGCCTTTCCAGTGCCCCAACATGCAGCCAGGTCCCAGTCCCCATCTCCCTTCATAAATCTCTGTTTGTGTATCATCTCCAACCCAGTAACGATGCCACAAAGACAGTGAAGAGGGAGCAAGCAGTCGACCTAGAGTGACTGGTGCACAATGCTTTTGTGTTTTTTGGTTTTTTGTTATTTTTGTTTGATTATTTTTTTGAGACAGGGTCTCACTATGTAGTACAGGCTGGCCTTGAACTCATTATGTAGCCCAGGCTAGCCTTGTTCTTACAGTGGTCCTCCTGCCTCAGCCTCTCGAGTCCTGGGATTACAGGCACGAGCACCATGCTGCTTTTGTTTTCTTGTGCGGAAGTGCAATGGACCAAAGCTTTGAAGTAATTATCCAGAGGCCCTTCAGCCTCTCCTTCAACCAGGCAGTAGACAGGGTGGATTTATAGAGCAGCGACATGTGAAGACCAAAGGATAGTCATGGCAGTGCTATTGGTAGCAGTGAAAAAAACTGGAGATTGCCTAAATGTCCACTAACAAGCAATAGGTAAATTGTGGTCCATCATGTAAAGTATGATCCTGCTACCAGGCACCACAGAGGCACACAACTGTAATACCAGCCACTTGGAAGGCTGAGGCTAGAGGTTCACAAGTTAGAGCCCAGCCTGGGAAAGTTAGTGAGACCCTGTCTCAAAATTGGGAATACAATTGAGATGCTTTCAACCGTGAGTTGGAGGCCAGCCTGGGCTTAAGGCCAGCCTGAACTCCATAGCAAGACCCTCTCTCAAAAAAGAAAAAATTAAAAAGGCTAGAGATCTACCTCAGCACTCCCCTGGGTTCAGTCCTCTGTCTGGGGGAGGAGAGGTGTCTTGCTTATGATTTTTAACTTTACATAGTTACATACACATGAGTATCTGTAACATGTAGAAAAAATCTGACAATTAGGGGATTAAGAGGGAATGGTGGTGATGCTTTCAGTAACCCTTGGCTGCATAACAAACCACCCTAAAGTTTAGAAGTGTGGCAGGCATAGTGGCTGGTTTATGCCCATAGTCCTAGCACTTGGGAGGCGCAGGCAGGACAATCTCAAGTTGTGCAGCCTGGGCAACTTTTATTTTGAGACATAGTCTCAAAATAAAATTTAAAAAGTGCTGGGAATTGGGCATGGTGGAACACGCTTATAATCCCAACACGTGGGAGGCTGAGAGAGAAGGACCACCATAAGTTCCAGGCCAGCCTGAGCTACATAGTGAACTGAAGTCTAGCCTGAACTACATACCAAGACAGTATCTCAAAAAAGCTTAAAAAAAATCCCAGGCATGGTGGCACATGCCTGTAATCTCAGCACTTGGACGGCTGAGGCAGGAGGACCACTGTGAGTTCGAGGCTAACCTAAGCTACATAACAAATTCAAGCCCAGCTTGAACTACATAACCAGATCTTATCTCAAAAAAAAAAAAAATCAGAGATATAGTTCAGTGGTAGAGTATCATCACACCCTGGTTCAATCTTCAGTACTACACATACACACAGAGAAGGGAGTACAACCATTATGGCAGTGAAGGCCTATACTCCCAACACTGGGAGGCGTACACAGGACAATCACAAGTTCAAGGCCAGCCTAAGCAATTTCAACCCTGTTTTGAAATAAAATTTAAAAAGAATTAAGTATCTACTTCAATGGGTAGAGAGTTTTCCTAACATATATGAATCCCTGGGTTCAGTCCCCAGGAACACCCTCATCCCCCCACACACAAAGGTACAAAGTATAACTATTAGCTGGGGATGGTGGGGCACACCTGTAATCTTAGAACTCTAGAAGGCTGAGGCAGGAGGATCACAAGTTCAAGCCCAACTTGAAATTCTGGGAAAATGGTGGTGTAGTGAGCAGCAGAGAAAGAGCCTAAGATTTGGTGTCCAGACTGGAATATAGCAACATGAGGAAGAAAAGACAGAGGGAAGTGAGACCCCAAGACCCAGCAAAGATCTGAACTGAGAACTGAAGCCCACACAGAGAACAAAGAGAGACTTCAACAAAGAAGAAAGTGCTAGCAGGCAGTACTTTCTCCCCGAGCCTGTACTCACTGTGTGGGAGGGGCAGCTCAAACCTGCATACACACAGTGACTGCTGACAACCTCAGAGTCCTCCATGGAGAAACACACCAGTGGAATGGAGCAGTGGACATAGCAGACTACAGTGGCCTGCAGTGACTGGTGTGTTATTCGGGTTCAGATGTCCCCCAGGAGAGGGTGATTGGCCAGTAGCCATCTTGGAGAGGGGCCAACTGAGCTAAGAACTCAGAAAGCTGCAGGGTGGCCCCATCTAGTGCCCTCCTAGTGTCAGGGTGAGGCTGCTGAGTTAAAGTTGGCAAGAGGTCAGGGAGCTGAGTTCAAGCTGGCAGGCAGCCGAGTTCAAACTGGTAGGAGGCCCATGGAGTGTTACAGGCTGAACAAATTGGGTTCCAGGCTCACAGCGAGAATCCAGCTGAACTTCAGTGTAACTAACGGTGCAGGCTTGGTGGGATTATTACTACGCCACCGTAAAGCTATGGCTGGCTTGCTGTGTTTAATAACTTGGATCTGGACTCTGTCTGCCCACACTGTCTACCAGTGACAGTAGAGAGATACCCTGAAGTGGACTTTTTTTTCTTATTTTCTTCTTTTTTCTCATGTTTCTTGTTTTTGTTTTTTGTTCAGTTTTGTTTTCTCTTGTTTTTTTGTTCTTGTTTTTAATGTGAGTGTGAATATGGTTTCTGGTTTATGTTATTGTTCTGTTCTGTTCTTGTTTTTATTTCCTCTTTTCTCTTTCCAGCCTATCTTCTTCGCCAGTTTCCCAAAGTTTTTGTAATCTTCCTTTGTCCTCTAGCCCTTGCTTCTAATCTTTTCCTTTTCTTATAGCTCTCTATTTTTCCCCCCTAACTCCTTTTAAAATTTCTCCCTGAGGGTCAAATAGCCATGTTGAGGGTTTATTTACTGTATACATTTTCTGGTTCATTTTAGATTTTGCTATATAACCACAAATCTAGTTTACACAACTTAAGGTGGCAAATTAATAGTTATCACAGTTCCTCACTTCCTAGGCTGTGTTTGATGCTATTTTTTTTGTTGTTGTTATTTTGGTTTTTTTTTGTCTTTTTGAGACAGGGTCTCGCTATGCAGTTCAGGCTGGCCTTGAGCTCACTTTATAGCCCAGGTTGGTCTCAAACTCCCAACAATCCTCCTGCCTCAGCCTCCCGAGTGCTGGGATTACAGGCGTGCGCCACCACACCTGGCTTGATGCTATTGTTATTGATGATTGTACTATTTCAGCCAAGGTGACATAATTGTTCGAATCAGTTGTTCTTCCTGGTAGGCTAAGACTGAGATTGCCTAAGGGTCATAAATAATACTATAGGCCAGTGCCAAATAGGCAGCAACTTATCCCCAGTAAACTGAAGAACAGACTCAAAACCCCAAAGCCAGCTACAGTTGAAAGATATCTCTGAGAAGTAATCAGGAGGACTGCTATGAGATCAAGGTCAGCCTTGGCTACATAGCAAGATCCTCTCTCCAAAACAAAACAAAACAGACTCCACTACCTCCAGGTGGCACTGTGCTAGGGAACAAGGCTTTACTTAAGTATCTTAAGTTTGAACACATAAGGTTCAAACCAGAGAATCATGCCTGATATTTTGTTCTTGTGCAGGAGGCTTAAATAGTGGAACTTTAGAACTCTCTCCACCTCACTGCACCTTCCTCACTGCTAGGTACAGGGGAGAAGCCGTGGACTTGGGGAGGAATGCCTGGGCATCAGATCCACACCTTGTCTCCCCCAGGCATGAGCTCACCCGCTGAGCAGAGCTGCCCCTCTCCTTCCTGTTCTTACTGTGCAAGAGGAGGTCTGCTCACAACCTCATGTTCCTTGGGACTAGATGGGAAAGACTACTAAAGGCTGGGGTTCAATATTAGCCAGCTCACTTAAGATCTAAGAGGCGATGTGGCCTCATCACTAATAAATGCATTATTTTATCTTCTATGTTACCTTTTTGTTCTCTCCCATGACTACTCCAGAACCAAAGAGGAAAATAAGAGTGCTCTTCACTGTGAGCCCCTTCAAGCATGGTAGGTATTTTTTGTTTGCAGTACTGGGGAATGAACCGGGGGCCAACGTATGCTAAGTAAGCACTGTACCACTGAGCTACATCCCTAGGCCTGAAGCTGCATGGCCAGTTTTTGCCCAGACTCAGTCACTTGAAGTTCAGGGCCTCTCCTGAGACTGCATTCAAACTGTCCATCAGGGTTGCAGCCGGTGGACGTGGATAAGGCTAAATCATTTGCCTTCCACGTGGCTGTTGGCAGAAGGCCTCAGTTCGACTGTACAGGCCTCCCCATAGGGTCAGCTGAGTGTCCTCATGACATAGCAGCTGTCTTTCCTTGAGCAATGATCCAAGTGGGAAACAGAAGGAAGTCATGGTGCCTTTTATGACCTAATGAAGTTGGTTACTTTGCTTTATATGTTAGAAGTCAGCCACTGAGTCCAGGGCAAGGGGAGACGCAGGCCCCACCTCCTCAGGAGAAGGCCAAAGAACTTGCAGACCCTGTGAATTTAAAGTCACAGGCCCTCGACAAAGGAAAAAGGTTTTGGCTTTCATGAAAGGAACCAGTCAGGTGTTGAAGAAAGAGAAGTCATTTGTTTGATCAGCTTTTACCGAAAACTCACCGCTTCTTAGCTTTGTGCTAGGCGTTACAGGTAAAGGCAGAAGCACTAGACAGAATGTCACTCAGTGGTGGAGCACTTGCCTAGCATGTGGCAGTAGGCCCTGGGTTCTATCCCCAACACTGCAGAGAGAGAGAGACAGAGACAGAGAGAGAAGGAAAGGGAGGGGGACAGAGGGACAGAAAGAATACTGCTCCAGCACTGAGTGAAAGAAGATACATCCTTGAGTCTCCATTTTGGAGGCTGCCTCTTCTTCTAATACACCCCAAAAGGCTCAAGGGCAGCATTCACTCAATGCCAGGCTGCGCTCTGGCAACCAGGACCCCAGCATCCTCTTCTCACAGGCCCCGGGCATGCTCCTGTGGCTGGAGTACACACGGTGTACTCTCTTTGTGCTTTGTGAATCGTGAACAAACTGGTTGTGCAACCTGGAATGTGGCTTGGCAGGGATAGCAAGAAAGGTGACTTCCTGCCCTTATCAGTAATCTAGTGCATCTGTCTCAGCCTGCCACGAGTAGCTGATGCAAGCGGGGCTTTGGCTGTCTTAGTTGCACTCCTCCACCTCCTAGGATCTGCCCAGGCCTCCCTCTAGTGACCAGTCAGGGGACAGCAGCCAGAGGCTCCCTGCAGCTCTCCCGAATGGGCAACTCTTCCAGAACCTGCTTTCATAAACCAACACCTGATCCTGCTGTCCTTTGCTTAGAAACCTAAAAACAACAAGCAAAACCTCCCAACTCTCCACCCCATGTGCCTTCAATGGGAAGGCAAACCCTAAGTGCGTTAGTCTGCTCTGTAATATACCAAGGACCATACAGAAGGTAGCCAAGTACCACAGGACACACAGCAGGCTTTTCTCAGCACTAACTCAGCCTGCACTCTCTGAGCACTTGGAGCCAGCAAACACACACACACACACACACACACACACACACACACACACACACACACACAGCCGCCACATCCTTCCGCAGCCTGCACTTGCTGTGCAGCACACACCCCTGTGTTTAAGTCATGCCTTTTCAACAATCGCGTCTAAATTCTCAAGCCTCCGTACTTCTGCTGGGAGTAAACCAACCACCCAGTGGCAACCCTGAAACACATCTTTACGCAACTGCAAAGCTGCATGTCACAACTTCTCTGTGGCTCTCTCTGGCCCCTTGTGGGAGCATCAGAAGCCCCTCATTGGGTTCCCCTAAGCACTTTCACACAGAACAATTGCTCACGTTGTCTAAGCACCTAATGCCTGGCCTTGCTCTGAGGGCTTCAGTGCATTATCTTTCTTAATTCTCATGCTAAACACCAAATCTAGGCACTATTATCATCCTCAGCTTACAGACAAGGAAGCTGTAAGCAAGATGTTAAATCCTGGGGCCAACGTGATGCAAGTAGCAAAGGTGAGAGCATGCACTCCCCACATCTTCTCTTGACCCCCATACCAGCTCCTCCACCACAGCTCTTAGTAGGGCGCCCTGGGTTCCTGCCCTTGAAAACCTCCAGCCACAGCCCTACACTTCTGCCTCCAAACCCCTGCTGCAAATCCCATGAGCCTTTCCTGTTATAAAAAGAAAAATCCCATGAGCCTGTGCTGGATGCCCGGCGGGCCCCCGGCAGGATGGTAGACAGGATGCCAGCTTTGCCCAATACACTTTTCCTCACATCCTTTTGGTCTCACATGTGATTCTAAATCTTCCCCTTGAGGTTAAAAGTTGTGTTGCCCCACATAGAGCCTCTCAGACAGCTAACCAGGGAAGCAGAAGCTGTGGGCTGCATACAGTGGAAAGAGCCCTCTACTAAGAGTAAGACGTAGGATGTAAGCGTGGGCAAGTGGCCTAAACAGCTGACCATCAGTTCTCCATCTCTAAAGTAATTCACCCCAACTGGCAGGACTGTCAGAGTCCACGGTGTCTCCACCTGCTCCGGGACCCCAGTGTGCCCCACAGGCACTCAGCTCGGCGCTAGCCATCACTCCCCATGCCAAAAAATCACAAGAGGCCATTTATTGTGAAAAATACAGGGTGTATTCAAAGCCAGCTCCAAAGGAGATGGCGGGGCCTCTTCTTCCCTCAAGTTCCCATCTCAACTTGTTCCGACGTGCAAGGACATGTGTGTGTGTGTGTGTGTGTGTGTGTGTGTGTGTGTGTGTGTGTGTCGCCCGGGTCCTTCACTCTCCCCAGCTTTCTTTCTTCCTTTGTTTCTTTCTTTATTTATTTATTGAGACAGAGTTTCATTAAATTGCTAAATTGTCCAGGCTGGGCTTGAATTTGCAATCCTGCCTCAGCCTCCCAGAGTGCTGGGATTACAGGTACACATCACCACGGCT